>NW_011494913.1:3482426-3484909 GCF_000754665.1 Bison bison bison | reverse complement strand
AGCCTCTGGAGAAGCCCAAAGATCCTGCATGCTGCAGCAAAGATGGAAGATCCTGTGTGCTACTAAGACCTGATACAGCCAAATAAATAAATATTTTAAAAAAGGTGTGGTTTAGGTGTTTAGGTACTTGCCCTTCCTGGTTGAGGGTAGGGCATGGTCCATGAGGGCACCAATGACACTCTCAGGCTTTGATGGATGGAAGTCTTGTTATGGGTAAGCCCTCTGCATGATGTGCTAGAATGTTACGGGAACAAGCATGAAAGGGCGGATGACACTTATCTGCTGTGACCAGGTCTCCCAACTGCCGCAGCGTTTCCCCTACTGCCTGTTGGAGACTTCACGATACAGAGGAGACAGGAGTGTCTCACACCCAACTGTCCGAGTTTGCATTTGTAGGCTATGTGATTTCAAGGATTCTTCTTAACCTCTCTGAGTCTAGGTTTCCTCATTTGTAAAGCAGAATGACACTTGCCTAACAGACTTTTGGGGGACTGAACAAAATATCAATAGAAGATGTCTTGGCTCCCATGGTGGCACAAGCGAGGTGCCCAGAACACGTTCTGCAGTCCTTCCCAAACTGCTTCCTCCTCTGCCCCCTCTTCTTCCTCTTCCCCACCTCCTTCCTTCCCTCCTCCATTTGGACCGTGAGGCTCTTTCAGGATGGGTTGGGTGGAAATCTATCACGCTCACCTTCCTGTACCCTCTGCTGTCTGGGCTGGAGAGATCTGAGCTCAGAGATAGCAGGCTATTACTGTGCAGACCGCTGCACAGTCTTAGCAAACATGGCCAAGTTGTAAATTCCTCTGACTTTGGCTTTTTGGAAGCTCCAAAAATGAATGTGGGGACATTTCAGGCTTCAGCAGACTGGAGTGCATGTGTCTTTGGGACAAGACGACAGAAGGGCAGCCGCTATGTCTGGCTGGGTATGAGTGGCATCAAACGCCTCTTTTGGAATTTCCAGCCTCTGTGCAGAAACCACAGACCAGGCAGAGAGATGCCTGGAGTCTGGACCCATATATGCCCTTCTTTCCAACACTCAGACACTGCAAGAGCACTGGTGGATTGATACCCTAAACTGTGACTGGGGTCCTGGGCACTCAGAGCTCATTGGTGGGACACAGGCTGAGAGCTGTTGGAGTCCGGGTTTTATCACTCTGCCCCTGGGCTGGGAAGCACCCACCACAAATACTGGCCCTGGAGGGAGTGCTGGGGGGACACCAGGTCCAAGTGTATAAAGATCGATGTGGTTCTGTTCTGAACAGAATCTTGGGGTTCAGTCTACTGAGAGGTTGGCTGAAGATTTGGGGCTTTGGGCTATCTCTGTTAAATTTACTAGTAACTGTGGGCATGGTTAGAAGGATCTGAGCTTGGGGATCTGGGGAAGGAGAGTGTGAGGGCTGTCGCTAAACAGCTCTGGGACAGGGCAGATGCAGTGGAGAGCAGGATGGGGAATTTTTGGCTCAGGTGATAACAGGAGCAATCAGAAGCTACACAGATGGTGGAGCTGAGGCTGCTGACCCTGGCAGGTGGCCTCACATCAGCCAGTTTGGACCTGAGGGGACGATGGTAAGCTTGCACAGATCTGGCTCTGAGTTCTGAGGAGATGGGTGTGAGATAGAGTGACTTGGGCTCGGTCCTGGATGTGTTCATTTTGCAGGGGAGGGATGGAGGGGAGGGTTTAGAGCTCCAGGGGCTGAACTCATTGAGGCATTGGCTTCCAGGGTCCAGTGGAGAGGATGGGCTCCCCCAGCAAGGGGGCTTTGAAGGACCAGGAACTTCAGTGTAACCTCTGTTGTGCACATTGCATGTATGTGTTTAGGTGCTGAAGGATATTGACTCCACTTCACTTGTTGGTCTTTGCTTGGGTGTGGGGTTCTTGAATGGCCTTAACCATGGAAGCAGAGGCCACGCTGCTAGTAATTCAAGCCTCTCGTAAGAGTACCAGGGAAACAAGTGCGCTCTCTCCTGCCCAGGGCTCTTTCCAGGTAGAAGCGGCGCAGTGCAGACTCCTGCAGCTCTTTACAGCGCTTTGAGACCATGCCCTTGAGGGACGCAGCAAGCAGCGCCCTTCCCAGAACTCTCCAGAACACAGGCTCATTGGTTCCTTTTATGGAAAACCCTGGCCCTCGCAGTTATGTCCCCCCGCTCCACATTTTTGCTGGCTGTAGCACACCGATTGTGAGATCTTAGTTCTCAGACCAGGTATTGAAGCCTGCAGTGGAAGCGTGGAGTCCTAACCATTGGATCACCAGGGAATTCCCTTCGCCCTCTTTCTTTGTCCTTTGCTCGGTCCCTCCAAATTCCACCCCAGTACCTCAGCCAGGTAGTTTTTACAGCGCTAAATGTTCCTGCTACTTCATTTACTGTGACTTTATTAATTATCATTCATTAGCATGAGGAGGGGTCCCTTTTATAGGTGACTGAGAACAGAGCCTGCAGACTTTAGTCTCAGCTGACCCTTTTCTCACTCTGTCAAATCTAGC
>NW_011494913.1:3459912-3482326 GCF_000754665.1 Bison bison bison | reverse complement strand
CTAGCTGTGTTTAGGAGTTGCCTCACTCTGTGGTCTCAAGGAAATTAATGCTCTGCAACTTTCCCCTTTACCTCACCTACGACTTTATAAATCCAAGTCTAAGACAGATTCTCCTAAATCCACTAATTTACTGTATCATCTTCCTATTAGCATAAAGTATATACTATTTCTAAAAATAAATAACCAAATAATTATATATTTAGAAACCCTCTAAGTATATTTTATGTACTTACTGTTGAGCCTAGTACCTTTTCCTTTTCTAGCACAGCAGATTTCTCTTTAATCAATATCACCCTACAGGAGGATTTATGACTTATGAAGAATGACACAGGATCACTTTGAGACTGATGCTTTGTTCTTACTCCTCCTGTACGTTTGGGCGTAGACTCCCCAACTTGTCACAGTGTACAGGAGCAGTAGCCTGTTTGAACCAAATATTCACCTTTTCTGGAAGTGACTCTGGGGCTTCTGCCAAGTGTCAAGGCCTCACCCCAAAGTTTGGTGGGCTTTTGTTCAGGTCTGAAAGTGGAGGGACCCATCCCTTAGAGGTGGGCTCCATGAAGCTAAAGATAAGTTGCTTCTAAGGCAGGGTTCAGCTGCAAAGATAAGTGTCTGGGGAGAGCAGGCAAGAAGGGCGGGGTGACAGGAGGTGAGGCAAAATTAGTGTGTGGATCCCTGATGGTAGAATTCACATCAAGCTGGGTTAAAGATGGTGATTCTCCTCTTCGCTTTGATCACAGTACATACACTTCAGAAGGCTAGGCCAGCACCTTGGACAGCTCCAGGACAGCGTCATCACCCTAAGCAATTCTGAGATGGAGCTACAGTTCAGATGTCACTGGTACCTTGCTCTCTCTCTGGATCTTTTATTTTTATTGTATGTAACATTAACTCAGGACTCTGGATCTCTGTGTCAGGAGGTCCCTTGTTTTCTAGGCTGGGAAATACATCTAGACTACAAGTAACTGGCCACCGTGGTCTACCCAAATGACACAGAACAGTGACCACCACAGTTGGGGACGGTGTCATCCAGCAGCTTAGAAGTGCTCCTCTAGCCCATGTTTATACCCAAGAGGCTCAGAGATGAAAACTCTCCATACCCTGACCATGCAAAGAAGGTGGCTTTTTTTCTTCTTCTTTGACAGTTGGCTTCTGGAAGCCAGACTTGTGGCAAGGGCAGGAGGGGGAGAACTGAGGAAATTGACCCCAGGGGGGTTTAACCATCTTAGAGATCCTGTGGTTTCGGATCCCAGGTCACCACGACTCTTTATTTGGGAGTTTCCACATAGCATCTCTATTTCTCCCTGGGATTTGGACGTCTCCTTGAAACAGATAAGAGAGAGCCAAATGTGATTAGGAACAATTTTAAATTAGTGAGAGAAAGTGATTGGGGAAGGATACCCTTGGAAAGAGACTTCTACATTGGCTGGGCTCAAGACAGCCCTAGACAAGCCATTGTGCCATTAACACCATAGCTCTTATGGGAGCCAAGGCCAAAGCTGGGGCCACCCGGGGCCTGGGACTCCAGCAGGAGGGAGACCTCAGCTGGACCAACTGGGGTGGAGGACTCATCCATTCTTATTTTGGAGAAGAGGCAGGGAGCCCAGTTTATCTGAAGATTTGCTTAAAGAGTCTTGGTGGGATGATCCCTGAAGGCAGTTTCTCTTCTCTGCTTTCACATGTCAGATAGAGTCAGCATTTTCCATGGCCAGAAGACATCTGAGAAAGGGGCATTTCTAAGTGTAGTCAGGTAAATTGGAGCACTGATCATCTTCTCAAGGTCAGTGGGAGGATTTGGGCTGCAACCAGGAACTTGCATTTTTGAAGTCAAAACACTCATTTGTAATCCTGGCTCCCAACCATCTTGTTGCAAGGCCTTTGGAAAGAGGGCTGTGACAACTCTTGAGCCTCAGGCTCCTCGACTGTAAATGCGGACAGTGTTACTGTATTGGATTGTTGGGAAGATTAGAGACAAAGTGTAGAAAGTGCTCACTGGGAGTGTCAGGTCTTCCTTCTCAAAGGATCCAAGATATTGTGTGATCCTTCTTTCTGAAGTCCTGGGAGAGTCTTAGTGGTCTGGCCTTGGGGGAGGACCTCACTGGAATTCCCAATTCCCACTATTTCTGGGAGCTGATACTGGGACTAATAAAGACTCCACTCCCTTCTGTCTGCACAGAGAGGCTGAACTGAAGAGTTTCTCTGTGCAGAAGTGCTCCCAGCTATGGTGACACTTCCGCTTCTGCTCCTGCAGCATTTGGGACCTCCGCTGTGGACGTTAGACGTTCTGTTGCTTCCTCGGCAAGAAGGAATGAGGGGCAGGGATGAGCTCTTGGAATCACATGGTTATAAACTAATAGCTCTTTCTTTTGAGTTTTATACCTCATAAAGCCAAGATCAATCCTTAACAATGTTGCTTCCAGTCACTTTAAAAGAAATAAAGGAAGTTTTATGGGACATATCTCAGGGCGGGCATAGGTCCTGCTTCTCTGCTTGCCTCTCAGCACCCCCATACTCCTGACCAGCAACAGGATCTTGACAAGGGCTTGCTCCAGGGAATATTTTATTCATCGGAGTTGTCCTGATAAACAGAACCAATAGGCATGCTTATTTCTCTCTCTCTGTCTCTCTCCCCTCCTCCATCCATCCATCCGTCTGTCAAAAGCAAGAGCAACAGATAGTTATTTATTCATTTAAAGATTGACTCACATGATTGTGGGTGCTGACAAGTCCAGATCTCCAGAGCAGGACAGCAGGCTGGAGACCCAGGGGAGAATTAATGTTGCAGTCTTGGATCTGAAGGCAGTCTGTAGGCAAAATTCCTTCTTCTCTGGGGGACCTTGATCTTCTCTCTTAGATCTTCAACTGATTAGATGAGGCCCACCAGCATTATAGCGGATAACTGGCTTTATTCAAAGTCTACTGATTTAAATGTTAATCATTTTTAAAAATACAATTACAGCAACATGTAGACACTGGCTGCCATAGCCTAGACATGTTGGTACATAAAATCAATCATCACAAATGGGGACAATGCCATTCAGTGACTTTAAAATGCTCCTGCACCCCATATTTAAATTTGTGAGTTTCAGGGCTGAGAACACCCTCACCCTGATCGTTGACAAAGTGTGACTTTTGAGTGTACCCGGCTGGATTCTGATCTCTGCTTCTCACGCTCTTGGCAGTGACAGGACGTTTTGTCCTCTTAGCCTTAGTTTTCTCATCTGTAAAAGGGAGCCCATAGTTCATGTAGCCTGCAGGATCGCTGGAGATTAGTGGAGATCGTAGACAGGGCAGAGCCAAGCACAGGGTTAGTTTCCTGTCCATTTCTCCTCCTGCCTTTGGGAGCCTCTGTCTGCAGTCCTGGCACCTGCCGTGCCTTCTGGGCTGGGAGAAGCAGACAGAGGCAGAGTTCAGTGGGGCTCAGTAGATGCTTTTGGGGTCCACATCAGGGGTCCATGAGCAGCTGGGACCCCCTTTGAGACCCCAGCTGCAGAGCTGGGAGTAGGGAAGGGCCAGACTTCACAAGGAGCCAAATGTGGCCGCTGAGGATGAGACACATGGAGCATTTATTCGGAGAAATCCTTTCTGCTGACGCCTCCCTCCTCTTAATCATGTCCTTGTCATGCCCTCCTTTGTCTTGGTGCACCTTAAACAAGCAGCTTCTGAGTTCCCCAGGGAGAGCATGTGGCGTGACAAGGGGGAGAGTGCATTTTGAAGCTGGTTGTTGAAGAGGCAGGTCAGGTAGGTCGTACAGAGAAGTGCAGTGGAGCGAGCTGGGGACTGGGCCCTTGAGACCTGCTCAACGCCTCTTCTGAGTGAGGTGAGAACTGAGAGGGTCACTGCCAGGGTCAGGGGTCCCAAAAACCTGCCAAGGAAGAATGACAGAGAACACTTGACATAGCATCTTCTTCTGGCACAGCTAATAGGTATACCGTGAGCGCATCCAGTCAGAGCGGGAGGAAATACTGGAGAAGGGAAAGGGCAGTGTAATGAGAAGTAATGATCTGAGACTAAAAAGGGAAAATTCATTGGGTCTTTAAAAGGTCAGTAGCTGTGAGATCAATTAGCCAGGAGATAACTTGCATAGGCAGGTCTAGGAGGGGTGTCCAGAAAGGCACCAGTGTGGGCGGGAAGTGCTCAGGGGGAGCCTCATCCCCGCTCCTGCCAGCTTTGGGGTGCCCAGAGGAGAGTTCAGGTGAGGCTCCTCAACTAGCTCCCTGGGGAACCAGGTGGGCTGCTGCTGTGTCGGAGAGAACTGGGGCTGTCACTGAAATCCAGACCCCCATCCTTACCCAGCTGTGTGATGTGGGGTGATACGCCACCCACTAGGCAGCTCAGTTTCCTCATCTGTAAAATGGAGCAGATAAGACCTACCTCGTGGGTGATGTACGAGGAAGGGACTTCCTTGCTGGTCCAGTGGTTAAGACTTCGCCTTCCAGTGCAGGGGTGCCAGTTTGAATCCTGGTCGGGAGCTAAGATCCCACATTCCTTGCTGCCCAAAAATTAAAACATAAGACAGAAGCAATACTATACCAAATTCAATAAAGACTTTAAAAATAGTCCACTTAAAAAAAATCTTTAAAAAAAAGACAAATGAGGAAAATAAACAGCAACTACCCTTGTGCCTAGGAGGTAGTAGGTATTCAAGCAATGTGTGTTCTCCCCTTGCCGGCCCCTCCTGCACTCAGTCACGTCCAACTCTTTATGACCCCTAGCCCACCAGGCTCCTCTGTCCATGGGATTTCCCAAGCAAGAATGCTGGAGTGGGTTGCCATTTCCTCCTTGAGGGTATCTTCCTGACCCAGGGATCGAACCTGTGTCTCCTGTATTGACAGGTGGACTCTTTTCCACTGTGCCACCTGGGAATCCCAAAACAAACACCCTTGTGCCCAGCAGGGAGTAGGTGCTCAAGCAATGCGTGTTCTCCCCTGCCCGGCCCCTCCTCCACTGACTGCCTTCCTGCAGAGCCTAATCCCGGCCAAGCAGGGAAACAACTTGAGCTGACTCCTACCTGAGGAGCACTCTCCTTTTTGTTCAGAAAATCTCTTTAATGCAGTAAAAGATTCTTTCCTTTTATTTCACATTTTTATCTTAAGTTTTTCATACATACAGAGAGGTAGTAGAATAGTATAATGGACACCCACATATCCATCACTTGGATTTAACAGTTGTTAACATTTTGCTATGTATCTGCTTCACCTATTATTTTTTTCTTGTTGAAATATTTTGAAGTAAACTACAGACATGACATTTCATTCCTAAATACTTAAGTGTTTATCCCTAAAAACTTCAGCAAATTTTCCTACACAATCACAACACCATTATCATGCCGAGAATAATAATCATATTCCTTATTGTAATCTAACAATCCATATTCAGACTTCCCTAGTTGTCCCCTAAATATCTCTTAATAACTGATAGGTTCACGTCAAGATTCAGTCAAAGACTAACTGTTGCCATCCGTTGTTATTTCTTCTAAGTTTCTTCTTATTTATACCAGTGCTTGTGAAATTTTCATGTGCGCCTATGAACCACCTGGAGTTCTTGCTAAATACAGATTATGATTTAGGTGCTTGAGAGGGGCATGAACTTCTGCATTTCTAACAAACTCTAAGTGATGCTGCTGCTGGTGGCCCATGGAATACACTCTTGAGTAGTCAGGGTCTAAAACAGTACTGCCTCCATACCGCCCCCGGGCCCCCACCCACCGGGCCCGTTTCTTTCCTATGACGTTGACTTGTTGTGGTGCACGGGCCATTTGTCCTGAAGAAAGTGTCCCCTGCTGCATTTAGATGGTGGCTCAGATGGTAAAAAATCTGCCTGCAGTACAGGAGACCAGGGTTTGATCTCTGGGTTGGAAAGATCCCCTGGAGAAGGGCATGGCACCTCAGTCCAGTATTCTTGCCTGGAGAATTCCATGGACAGAGGAACCTGGCGGGCTGCAGTCCATGGGGTCTCAAAGAGTCGGATGCGACTGAGCAACTCACACTTTCACTTTCCTTCATGGTGTCGTTTAACTTGTTCATCTGTTCCTTGTATTGTCTGTAAACTGGACGTTAGGTTTGGGGGCAAGCATGGCCCATGTGAGGCCTTTGTGGAGAGACGCATCATCAGGTCTGTGTGCTTCATGTTCCATGCCATCCAAAAGCATGGAAACGTGTCTTCCAGTGTGATTCATGGCTGGGCTTCAAGGGGCCCTTTACCACCTGGAATTGTTGGTGGATGTTGTTGGGTGTGAGAGTACACATTTGGGGAGGTGGGGAAAGGATTCATTAATTGCTTCGGATTCTCAAAGGAGTTTTCACTATGAAAGACAACCATCAGATCAGATCAGATCAGATCAGTCGCTCAGTCGTGTCTGACTCTTTGCGACCCCATGAATCGCAGCACTCCAGGCCTCCCTGTGCCTCACCAACTCCCGGAGTTCACTCAGACTCACATCCATCAAGTCAGTGATGCCATCCAGCCATCTCATCCTCTGTCGTCCCCTTCTCCTCCTGCCCCCAATCCCTCCCAGCATCAGAGTCTTTTCCAATGAGCCAACTCTTCGCATGAGGTGGCCAAAGTACCAGAGTTTCAGCTTTAGCATCATTCCTTCCAAAGAAATCCCAGGGCTGATCTCCTTCAGAATGGACTGGTTGGATCTCCTTGCAGTCCAAGGGACTCTCAGGAGTCTTCTCCAACACCACAGTTCCAAAGCATCAATTCTTCGGCGCTCAGCCTTCTTCACAGTCCAACTCTCACATCCATACATGACCACAGGAAAAACCATAGCCTTGACTAGATGACCTTTTTTGGCAAAGTAATGTCTCTGCTTTTGAATGCAGCCGTGAAGAGATACCCCACGCCCAAGGTAAGAGAAACCCAAGTAAGACGGTAGGTGTTGCAAGAGGGCATCAGAGGGCAAACACACTGAAACCATACTCACAGAAAACTAGTCAATCTAATCACACTAGGACCACAGCCTTATCTAACTCAGTGAAACTAAGCCATGCCCTTGGGGCAACCCATGACGGGTGGGTCCTGGTGGAGAGATTTGACAGAATGTGGTCCAGTGGAGAAGGGAATGGCAAACCACTGCAGTATTCTTGCCTTGAGAACCCCATGAACAGTATGAAAAGGCAAAATGATAGGATACTGAAAGAGAAATGCCCCACGTCAGTAGGTGCCCAATATGCTACTAGAGATCAGTGGAGAAATAACTCCAGAAAGAATGAAGGGATGGAGCCAAAGCAAAAAGAATACCCAGCTGTGGATGTGACTGGTGATAGAAGCAAGGTCTGATGCTGTAAAGAGCAATATTGCATAGGAACCTGGAATGTCAGGTCCATGAATCAAGGCAAATTGGAAGTGGTCAGACAAGAGATGGCAAGAGTGAATGTCGACATTCTAGGAATCAGCGAACTGAAATGGTCTGGAATGGGTGAATTTAACTCAGAAGACAACCACAGTACTTCCCAAACCCTTAAGGACATCAGAGCCATCCGTGGTGGATGGCTTTTTGTTCCCATCTCCTCACTCACAGAAGTGCCTCTTGCTGCAGATGAGTCTCCTCAGGAGGTGTGTTTAGCTCTGTGGAGCGAGTCCCAGGGAAGAACTTGGTCATAGGCACTGCTGTTGTCTGTGATCTACCTGCCAGGCAGTGGCCCACACCAGATGCCAGGGCAGGGAGAGGGTGCATGGTCGAAGGAACAGAGCTGTGCTGAGTGAAATGGGGCCTTAAACAGAGAAACAGCTGCCAGGTTGAGAGCCAGGATGGTGGGAAGTGGAGTCAGAGCTAGCAGGGTGAGTGACTCAGGAAAGAGGTGGTGAACTATGCCCTGAGTCAGCTCATTGTTAGGGGTGTGAGGACAGCTCTGATGGCTTAAGAGGCCCCTTCAGGTTCAGAACAACCTGAGACTCCAGAATGTATTCACTTGGATCAGAATAGCTGTTATGCAAAGGCTGAGAACAGTTGCTCTCTTTAATAGCCCTGAGGCCTTAAGAAGAGGGAAGAGCCCAGTGGTAGAAGGGGATCATACTAACTGGAGTCAGCTATTAGTGATGATTGTCATCCCCTTGACCAGTGATGCTAATGGTTCAGGCCAGCACAGCTCAGAGGCAAGGCAAGCAGCTGATGCTAGCTCTCCCCTTCTAAGACCTTTTGGGTCCCTGCTGGTCCTTTGCTCAGGCTACAATTCAGGCTACAAGGTTGGAGTGATACTCCATGTCTGAAGGTCCGTCTACTGGACCAGTGAGCCCCTTGAGAAATGGGTCTAACCTGGGGGAGATTTGTGCCCACTCCTTTCTTTAAAGAATCAGCAGAGCTGGAGAGAAAAACACATGTGCTCAGGCTCAGGGGAAAGATAATGCTGTATAATTTTATATCTTCTTTTATACTGTGGCTTAGCCACACACCATTAGCACAACAGGAAGGAAAATGAACGGAAATGAGGGGTGTCAGTGGCGGAGATAGATAGATGGGGATGATTGATTTGGGGTTTTTCTTCAGTGCAACCTGAAGCAAAAAGTCGACGAGCCACCCTGAGCCAGAGTGGGCCAGGGCCAGGGCCTGGGCAGCAGGGCCAAGCTGGGAGCCATGGGTCATGGACCCACATGCCCCTGAGCTCATCTGTGACTTGCTGGGTCCCCATGGGGAGCTGATCCAGCTGTCTCTTTTCTGCTCCTATGAGGGGTCTATTTTACTTTTCAAATAAGGACTTATTTTGATTATTTTGCCTTCCTTGGAGGGCAGCAGGAACTTGCAGGGCCTGCCTGGCCTGCAGCCATGTGTTAGCTCTGCAGGATGGGCTGTGCCATGCTCCCTGCTCTCATAGGATTGCTCACTTTCAGCGACTTCTCCTCTAAGATCGCCCAGCTGCTAAATGCTGCTGCTGCTGCTAAGTCACTTCAGTCGTGTCTGACTGTGTGCAACCCCATAGATGGCAGCCCACCACGCTCCCCCATCCCTGGGATTCTCCAGGCAAGAACACTGGAGTGGGTTGCCATTGCCTTCTCCAGTGAATGAAAATGAAAAGTGAAAGTGAAGTCGCTCAGTCGTGTCCGACTCTTAGCGACCCCATGAACTGCAGCCCACCAGGCTCCTCCGTCCATGGGATTTTCCAAGCAAGAGTACTGGAGTGGGGTGCCATTTCCTTCTCCGTGCTAAATGCTAGAGGTGGAATTTGAACTCAGTCTTCCTGCTTCCAAAGCCCTTGCTCTTCCTGCTGTCTTGTGAGGCTGTGGGTCCGTCTTGCCCTGTCTTTCCTTCCTGGCCCAGGATCCCGGGGCCCCACACTGGACTTTAAGCCCCTTCTCCGGATGGGGGTGTGGAATGGCTGGCTCTACTGGGGTGCAGCCCGGAGTCCCAGGGCTTTAGGGGCTCCACCTCTCCTATGTCAGAGTTACTAGAGTTTCATTCATAAGCATTGGATGGTTCTGCTGGGACCTTGAAGAGGTCAATCTGTGTGACCCTAAGGGCAGGACCAGACAAGGAATGGAGCCTCTAGAGAATTCCACCTGAGGAGGGCTGTTTCCAGGTGGACTTGGGAGGTGTCTTGTCCACTTTCTTAGGGCTTCTGTATCAAGTTACCACAAGCTGCATGGCTTAAAACACCAAAGTGTATTCTTTTTGGGAGGCTAGAAGTCTGCAGTCAAGGTGTCAGGAGGGCCATAACTCCCTCTGAAGGCTTTAGAGAAGAACCCTTCCTTATTTCTTTCTAGCTTCTGGTGGCTTCTTGCAGTTGGGATTCCATGGCTTGTAGACGCATCCTTCGAGTCTCTGTTTCCATCTTCCTGAGGCTTCTTCCCTTTGTGTGTCTGGTCTCTGGTGTCCTCTCATCTCCCATAAGAACACCAGGCCTTGGAGGATTTAGGGCCCACTCTAATCCAGTAGGACCTCAATCTAAAGATTACATCTATAGTTACCTTATTTCCATTAATAAGTTACATCCTCAGATTCCAGTGGATGAAACATTTTTTGGGGGGAAACTGCTGAACCCACTACATATTCCACCTGTGGGCGTGCAGGCAGAGGCTTGGATCGCCCAGGCAGAGGTGAGTTAATGGTGCCAGCATTTCTTGCCCTCACGACTCTCCAGCCCATGGCCCTGCCCCATTGTCCAGTTGGGGTGGCCACTGATGCTAGGAGAGTGAGTGAGAAGTAGTCTCTTTAGGGCGGGGAGTGTGGTTGGTGGCCTTTGTGGGTGGGCCTCGGGGCGAGGAAAGGGATAAGCCTGGATATTTCTGCTGTCTCTACTAAGACCTCACAATCCGCATTAGCAAAGTGTTATTGCTCATCTGGCAAGCCAGTCCCTGTACCAAAGCTTCCCTGTGAAATAGACAGGCTGACTGAAGTTACAGGGCAAAGGCACAACCTTTGGGTCAACAGATTTGTTCACCTCCCAGCTGTGCACGACGTTACCACACTGAGCTGTCAGGGCATCCATAAAGTGGGGGTGATGAGGGTTCCCCCTACAGGGCTGGGTGAGGATGGAGTGGGTAAGGCATAGACAGTCCCCAGTTTCTCGTAAGGGTGAGCTTCCTTTCCTTTTCATCTAATCTGTGAGCTTCTAGAAGGCTGGATGCCATTCCTTCCTCCTATGTACTTTTCCACGTGACCCCTCCCCCCACCAAGTTTTGGTAGAAAGTGGGAGCACAGTAATACCTAAAAATGAGCCTGTCTTTCCTGACGTCCGCTCTGTACCTGGTTGGAGCTAGGACTCCAAACGTAAACTGGACAGAATCACTGCCCTCAAGAAAACCCCCAAGCCAAGCAGGAGCTGCACAGATGCACTGGCAGCCCTGTCTGGGAGAGGTGCAGTATTGGGTACTGAGAGGGAGTGAGAAAGCCTCATGGAGTGTGCAAGCCATGGGGTAAATCCTGAAGGATGGGGTTTTTCCAAGGAGGTAAGTATGGTGTTCCAGGCATCCCAGGAGAAGCACCACACAGATCTGGGGCACCCACTGAATCTGGGCAGGCCAGATCCTGGGGGGCGCCCCAGGCCTTGACCGAGAATGGTCAGGGCCCACCAGAACCCCTCAATCCCAGCCCAGGGTTTCTAAGTGGCAGGTGAGGCTGACCCCAGAGCCAGAGGCTCCTTTGTCTGAGTTTTAATATAGTAGACAAAAATGCTATTACTTTGGAATGGAAATAATAGAGGCAAGCCCCTTGGTTCTATTTTCACTTTCTGTATTCCCTTCCAGTCCTTGGCCCACGGGCACATTTTTAATCACAGCACAACTACAGTTTTGGTTACCGCTTTCTTCATTATACTGTAAACATTTTTCACTGTAGCTACAGAGTTTCCATAATTATCATTTCAATGGCTGCATAAATTGGCCATTAAGTTGATGCTCTTTAATTTGCTTAAACATTCCCCTTTGTTAGAGGTTGAGATGGTTGAGATTATTTTTAGTTTCTGGATGTTACAAATCATGTAATGCTGACCATCTTCTTAAAGTAGGCTTTCCTTCTCGCGAATTATTTTCTTGGGGAAAAAAGTGAGATTATTGAGTCAAAAAGTGTGGGCATTTTTGTGGTACTTGTAATGGTAATGTCAAGTTATTTTCAAAAAGGATCACTTCTCATCAATATGTGAGAAGATGAGTTGACTATAACTCATGAAACATTTGGTGTTGCAATGACAACCCTTTGTTTTTCGTTGTTGCTATTTTAATACCTGTGAAATGACTTCCCATTTATTAACAGAGGTGTATGGAGCGCTTCTGTTCATGTGTACTTATTTAAGGCACCCCTTGGTACGGGGATTTTTTTTGTTTAGCCCATTTGTCTGTTGGCATCTTGAAGTTTTCAGAACGATTTATGTGAACTCTTTATATTATAGAGTTATCAACACTCTGCCTGACACCTTGCTACAAGTATTTTTCCTAGACTGTTTCTATTTTAGTTATCTTGTTCCTTTCCTGCAAAGCTTTTGTACTTCTATATTTTTGAATCTGGGTGTGTGTGTGTGTGTGTGTGATTCGTACTTTCTTTTACCAGCATAAAACTTGAGAAGTTATCATTCCCTTCAAAGAACAGATAAATATTTCTTGCTAATTTTTTGTTTGTTTGTTTGTTTTCATTTGACTTCTTCACTTGATTCTTTAATCTCTCTAGAATTTATATTTTGGAGTGTGTGGTAAAATGTGTTTCTGAGTTAATTACTTTTCCTCAAAATTACTGGTTATCACAGCATAATTTATCAACCAAGAATTCCTTTCTCCATTGTTTAGTATTCCCTACTTTGTAATACATTAAATTCTTAGTGCAGTTAGGTCTGGGTTTTTAAATGCAGATTCACATTTCTGTATTTCTGCCAGTTCTATAGTATGGGGTTGATCAAAAAGTTTGTTCGGGTTTTTCCACAACATCTTACCAAATATTTTAAGTTATTTTGCTTTATAATATGTTTTTATAGCTAATTACCTCTCTTTTTTTTCCCATTTACAGATTTACTATTCTCATCTGTTTATTTTCAAAATGATTTTAGAATAATTTAATTCCTTTAAGGAATCCTTTTGAGATTTTGATTGGAATCAAATTAAATTTATAAATTAACTTTTGGAAAAACTGACATCTTTATAACATAAAGTCTTCCCATCTGGGAACAGTTATTTCTCTATTTATTCAAGTCATCTTTTATAACTCCAATAAAGTTTGGTAGTTTTCTTAAGTAGGTCATGCATATCTCTAGTTTAATTTATTCCCAAGCAGTTACACTCTTTGATGACTCTGTGAATGAGATCTCCTTTTTAACTTTATTTTATATTTATACCTGTCTAGAATACAGTGATAGAATAATCAATTTTAATAATTATGCATTTTATTTATTATATATCCAAGGTGGTAATAACAACTGCAAAATTCAAAAAGGAAACAAGGGGGTAACCCACAATGTCACCGTTTTAATAAGCAAATAGTTTAAATTTTTCCGTGGCTCCTAGAGCTTATCCTCAGACAGGTGTTGCACATAGCTATAACCTCAATGATGATCTGTTTGGCATCCCGCGGCTTCTCTTTTATTACATCATAAGCATTTTCCCTTCTTGCTGTAGAGTTTTGCTAATGACTCCCTTTAAAGGTGAGCCATGGGGACTGAATGTTGGTTCTCAGACATCCTGAGGAGCGTATGGGGGCAAGGGAGGCGTATGGCTCTGGCCGTGGTGCAGAAGATACTGTGATTAGCATGGAGCTGGTGGAGCAGGCAGTACAGGGCTCCACCTTGTTCCCAGCAGGGCTTGCCAGGGCTGGGCTAGTCCCAGCTGCATGAACCTTCATGGAAACAGGAGGAGCAAAGAATCAGAAGCATCAATCTCAGGAGAAATGAGGAGGTGAGTTTGGAATTAACTGATAGAAATGGCCCTGTAGAGTCAGAGGGACAGGATACTTTTCAGATCTCTGGCTTTGGTGCCAGGGGGGCACAGTGTACATCTCGTTGGTATGCCTTCCTCATCTTTTCACCTCTTTAACATTTACCAAGTACCTACAGAATGTTGTTAGGTGCCAGAGATACAGATGGACAAGACAAGCTCAGATGTGACCTACAATATCACCTCCACTTGCTGCTTCTGGTGGAGGAAAATGAACAGGCATGCTGACCAGTCTCAGTTTAGTTCAGTCGCTCAGGCGTGTCCGACTCTTTGCGACCACTTGAACTGCAGCATGTCAGGCTTCCCTGTCCATCACCAACTTCTGGAGCTTGCTCAAACTCATGTCCATCAAATCAGTGATGCTATCCAACCATCTCATCCTCTCTCATCCCCTTCTCCTAATGTCCTCAATCTTTCCCAGCATCAGGGTCTTTTCCAATGAGTCAGTTGTTTGCATCAGGTGGCCAAAGTATTGGAGCTTCAACTTCAGCATCAGTCCTTCCAATGAACATCCAGGACCGATCTCCTTTAGGATGGACTGGTTGGATCTCCTCGCAGTCCAAGGGGTTCTCAAGAGTCTTCTCCAACACCACAGTTCAAAAGCATCAATTCTTCAGTGCTCAGCTTTCTTTATGGTCCAACTCTCACATCCATACGTGACTACTGGAAAAGCCATAGCTTTAACTATATGGACCTTTGTCGGCAAAGTAATGTCTCTGGTTTTTAATATGCTGTCTAGGTTTGTCATAGCTTTTCTTCCAAGGAGCAAGCATCTTTTAATTTCATGGCTGCAGTTACCATCTGCAGTGATTTTGGAGCCCAAAAAAGGAAAGTCTGTCACTGTTTCCATTGTTTCTCCATTAATTTGCAATGAAGTTATGGAACCAGATGCCATGATTTTAATTTTTTGAATGTTGAGTTTTAAGCCAGCTTTTTCACCCTGCTCTTTCACTTTCATCAAGAGGCTCTTCAGTTCCTCTTCGATTTTTGCCAGAAGGGTGGTGTCATCTGCATATCTGAGGTTATTGGTATTTCTCCTGGCAATCTTGATTCCAGCTTGTGCTTTATCCAGCCTGGCATTTCACATGATATACTCTGCATATAAGTTAAATAAACAGAGTGACCATATACAGCCTTGACGAAAGGAATTGGGAATTACTTTCCCGGTTTGGAACCCGTCTGTTGTTCCATGTCCAGTTCTAACTGTTGCTTCTTGACTTGCATACAGATTTCTCAGGAGGCATTTTACTGTTAGTATTTTTTTCCCCAGTGTCAAGATAGTTTTATTCTGGTTTTCTTGTGAAAGCTTGGAATGGCAAGACAGGACTTTAGAAGACAAGGCCCTGAATCAGTGTATAGTTCATAAGCACAGTGCAACAGCACGGGGCTGTCTGGCCTGCCTCACTTTAGTCCGTGATGTGAGGGGCTGTTTACTTGCTCTGGCTCCATCATATTGTGTTTCTCCATTCCCTTTGCCTTTCCTTCTCTTTGCAGATCTCTAATGTCTTCTCTCATCTGTGCTGCCCATTCTCCACTAGCAGAAAACCCTCTTCCTCTATATTTCATTGATAACTAGAAGCCAATGGAAGAGAACTCTCCCTTGCTCTCCACCAAGTTGGCTTGCCCAGCAGTCTGCGCTCCAGATGATGCTCTGGGTCGCTTCTGATGTGTCCGAGTTCTTTCCCCTCCTCTTGAGCTATGCACTCAGTCCCTTTTCACTCAAGGCCGCTGTCCCAGCAGATCTCCCTTCTCTTCTTTGTTGTCAAGTTTCTTTCTCTGTTGATCTTCTCTATCAGCTTAGGCATGTGTTGTGTGCTTGGTCGCTCAGTCATGTCTGACTCTTTGTGACCCCATGGTCTGTAGCCCGCCAGGCTCCTCTGTCCATGGGGATTCTCCAGGCAAGAATACTGGAGTGGGTTGCCATGTCCTCCTCCAGGGGATCTTCCCAACCCAGGGATCGAACCCAGGTCTCCCACATTGCAGGTGGATTCTTTACCATCTGAGCTACCAGGGAAGCCATAACTTATGCAAAGAACTGTGTTATCTTCTGCCTTAAAAAAGCCCTGGTCTGGCCCCACTTCTTCATTACTGTACCACTTCCCTGCCCCTTTGCAGCACCATCTCTGCTCTGGGCTCCAGTGCCTCCCCTCCAATCACTCCTGAATCCTCTGACATCAGGAGTGAGCCTTCGAGACTGTCAGAACTCCCCCCTCAGGATGCATGTCGCTCTAGTGATGCAGTCATCTAATCTCTCCTGGCCTGACCTGTCTGTAGCCTTTGGGACACTGGACACTGGACACTTTCCCTCCTGTGCACTTTCCACAGGGCTGGGGAGCAGGGGGAGCAGGGGGAGCAGGGGAGCAGGGGGAGCGAGCTTATTCCTCCTGGCTGTCCAGCCAGCCTTCCTGGTTCTGTTGCTGAGTCTCACCTCCCTGACCTCTACACATTGCAGTGTCCAAGCCTCAGACTTTGAGCCTCTTCTCTTTTCTGTGGCACTCCCTTTCCTGGTGATTTGAACCTTTTTAAAATACTATGTAGATACCGATGCCTCCCAAGTATAGCCAGCCACAGTCCTCAACCCCAGACTGACTTGTCCACTTGGATGGCTTCTTAGTTGAGTGTGTCCCCAGCCAAGCTCAGTTCTTCAGCCCATGCAGGCTCCCCAAGTCTTCTCTATCTGCCCATCACTCCCAGTGCTCAGGCCCCACATCATGGAGTTCACCTCACTGCCCTCTTTTCCCCTTGCCCCAGCAGCCCATCCTTCCATATTGCCCCAGTCCTTACCCCAACAGCTGCTACTCTGGTCTCAGCTACCACCATCTCACGCTCAGATTATTGGAATGGTCTCCCTGCTTCCACCCTTATCCCTTCAGTCTGATCTCAGTGGCAGTCAGAGTAATGCTGATATGAACAACTAACTTCACATCGCTCTAATCAAAACCTCCAATTACTCCCTGCATCACAGGGCAAAAGCTCCCACTGTGACTGGGGCTGATGTTCCTGGGAGCTGACAACTGGTCTTGTTGGAAAGTTTGAGGGTTATGGATGCTTTGGCTCTCGTGGATTGTGCTTCTCAGTCAGCGTGGTGGGGTCCATTGGTCTATCAGTCTGATAACCTTGAGTGACATGGACTTAGGAGTTCACCTGTCAAGGCTGTAGTTCTGATGGCCATGGGCTCTTGGGCCTCAGTGAGATAAGGGCTGTGAGGCAGAACATAGTTTCATTTACATTTAAGCTGCAGCCAACATAAGGTGTGGGTAAGACCACTTCCTAATGCTTAATGGGGGTCGGGGGAGGTGGGGAGATGGAAGGGTCTGCCGCTCTCCTGCAGGCTTGCCTGGGGTGACCTGGTGCCCACACTGCCTGCCATTCATGAGGCTGACAACCTCTTGTCAGCAGCAGTGATGGCTCAGAGAAGGGCCTTGGCAGTTATCTGGCAATTTGAGTGCTCCCTCTTGGGCTTGTAGTGGTAATGGTTGTGGTGAAGCCTGAGAGCCAGCCCCCAGGTGCCATTTTGGGGTGGCTACCTAGGATTTCTTTGGAAGGAATGATGCTAAAGTTAAAACTCCAGTACTTTGGCCACCTCATGCGAAGAGTTGACTCATTGGAAAAGACTCTGATGCTGGGAGGGATTGGGGGCAGGAGGAGAAGGGGGCGACAGAGGATGAGGCTGGATGGCATCACTGACTCGATGGACGTGAGTCTGAGTGAACTCTGGGAGTTGGTGATGGACAGGGAGGCCTGGCGTGCTGCGACTCGTGGGGTCGCAAAGAGTCAGACACGACTGAGCGACTGAACTGAACTGAACCAAGCCAGATGCTTTTCCCCTAGACTGTACCCGAAGGGCCAGTGTGGGTGTTCAGTAGGACTTCTGGGTCCTCATGAGGTTCTATCTTGTTTACAGTCTCTGACTCAATTCAAGAGCAAGTTTCTAGAGTGAATGGTAATCACATTTGAGAATCACAGTGCCAAGAAAAGCCTCTTTCTGGGCTTTTTGACCCAGGTCTCGAGCTGAACATTGCTACAGGGAACCTCCCCAGTCGATAATGTAAATGAACACACACTCTTCAAGTGACAGGCACCATTATTGCCCTTACAGAATCCTGGCTGGAGACAGCGAGCTCTCTTAGCCTCCCTGAGCGTGTTCTTGGTGGGCTGCGCTGGTCCTTCGAGCTGAGGGGTTCTTGTCCAAGACACACTGGGGGCTCATGGTATCTGCTGCTGCTCGAAGCTTTGGCATGGCAGGGAGGGCATCAGCGGCGAGATTCTGTAGGGAAGGCAGCCCGTGGTAAGTGAGAGTCCTGTCCTCTTGCACACACTCAGGTTCTGCCATGCACAGCTTGTCATCTGTCAGTGCATCTCTGGGTGGCCGAGAGCACTGCCACGGGGGTCTTTTCCCCAAGAGGCGACTGTGTGACGCAGTAACCAGCACCTTTGGTGGGGGCAGAACATAGCAGGGACGGAGCATCTCTGGGGCGGTGGCACTGAGCCTGCCAGAAGAGCATGTCAGAGCTGAGGACACCACCCTGGCAGTCTGGGCACACCCCAGGTGAGATACTGAGGAAGGAGGAATTTCCTGGAATCTGCACGTACATCCTCTGTTGATCTGGATCCCAGCCACTTTCTGGGATGTCTAAGAAGCCTCAGAAAGTCCCAGGACAGCGGGAGTTCTGAGCTAAAAACACATGACTCAGAATTTAGGTTGATTGCATCCAACACGGGAAGCCTCTGAAAGCTGGTGCTATTAATAATTATGCCAAAACACAAGTGCATCCCAGCTGTGTGGGGCAAACCAGGAGGTGTGGTCACCCTGCTGGGGTGTACATCGTGGAGGGGGCTGGCTGGCTGTGTGCTGAGGTCTCTCTGATGGCCCGGTTGATGGGCAGAGGTCTGCCTGAGCATCACATCTTCAGGATGAGCCACCATTCCACTCTTTTGGGTCCTGACACAGTCCAGACAGACCATTGAATCAGGGGGCTGGGCCAAACACAAGTATAGACATTCATGTGCCTTTTTTTCTCTGTTGCAAAAGGCACTTGATAAACCAGTAGCAGCAGCTGCTTTTAATTGATAAGTTAGTTGAGGCCCTCACACAGTGCTTTGGCCTTTTCCTTCGTTATCTCCTGCTTTGAAGTGGGCACATAATTTTCAGCGAAGGGTGACTTTGTGAATGCCTAACCCATTCCTTCAGGAATATGGTGGAGACTTTGGTGACCTTTAAATCTGAGCTTCTTGTGTGGTATATGTGTTCTTTCTAGCCTTGGTTCCTCTCCTCCCTCACTGGAGCTCCTTCCCACTGGTCCTCTTGTGCCCCAGGCTATGTCCATGCCTCCAAGCCTGTCTCATGCATCTTTTTGCATCTCACCCACTCCTCCTTGAGAGCCCTGCTCCTTGGAGCCTTCCAGTTGCCAAACAGAGTGGTCCCCCTCTCCCGCTCCCTAATCCCTCACTGCTCAGCAGGAGTGTGTTTCATGCGTCCTGTGTCTGCCTCCCCTACCAGCCTGGGCTGTCCCGAGAGGAGGGACCATGATGTAACCGTGAAACATGGTTTGACGCAGCAAACACATGTGGCTCTTTGTGTATGACCCAGGCTCTGGGACCTTGAATGTGCCCAGACAGTGGTGGCCCAAACCAGTGGGCTTCTTGCTGGGAGGGGAGGGGGGCAGGGTCCTGAGGACCCTAGTTTTCCCCTCTGCTTGCCCGCGTGGGCGCTGATGGCGTCTCAGGGACACCAAGAGTAGGTAACACTGATGGAGCTTTTGTGAGATGCCAGGCCCCGAGCAGAGAGCTTTATTAACTCCACCACGTGGTGTGGGTATCGCTGTCATCTCTACTTCACAGATGAGGAAAAGAAGTTATAAGTCAGGTGACTCTCTCTTGGTCACGTATCTGGTGCCTGGCAGGGCAGTGATTTCATCCTGCATCTGATCCGATTCTAGGATCTTAACCATATGCCGAGCTGCTGAGAAGCATTCCCTCCCTGCCCTTTGTGGAGGGCAGTCTTGCTGCAAATTCCCGCTCTGCTTCCTGTGGCCTCACTCGTGGGAGGGAGCTGGGGCCTTGTGGAGCCCGTGCTAGTTTCTCTAAACCAGTGGAAAGGCAGGAAAGGGAACCATAAAAACCAGACATTTCCCCCTCGGTGATAGCATCTTGGTGATTGCCTCCATCTCTGTCCTTTGAGTGTGCAGAGATGAGGGTACACAGGCTGCTCCCCAAGGCATATTTCCTAGGTCCATGATGAAGGGCCAAGTTCCCACGGTCACTTCCCAGTGGTGGTCCAGGCTGTCTGCTACCCTTGTTTCCTCATCTGTAAAGTGGGAAGGTTAAGTATCTATTCCCTGGATTGTGGTGAAGATTAAGATAGAGTCTTAATCTATATATCTCTGCCTCTATTTGTGTCTATATCTGCCTATGTGACTAATCTGGACCTAGAGCCGCGTTTGTACGTGTTAATATATAACGTATGTATTGGCTTCCCTGGTGGCTCAGCAGTAAAAATCTGCCTGCCATTGGAGCCGCTAGTTCAATCCCTGGGTCGGTCGGGAAGATCCCCTGGAGAAGGAAATGGCAACCCACTCCCGTATTCTTGCCTGGGAAATCCCATGGAGGGAGGAAGAGCCTGGTGGCCTACAGTCCATAGGGTCTCAAAAGAGTTGGACACGACTTAGTGACTAGCAACAGTAGCAACAACAATGTATATGCTAATCTAGACGTACGCTTATACCAGTAGCTCCACGTGGCTGTCTCGGAGCCGTGCTGGCAGGCCGAGTGCTGTACCTGTGTTAGGCGGCTTGGGATTATTCTCACTGAATCCAAGTGCTGGGGCACAGCGCTGGGCCTCTCTGAGGGTCTGTGAGCATGCCTGCCTTACTCTCCCACCCCGTGCTGCCCTCTGTCTCCTCCTTGCCCTGCATGGCCCCCAGGCCTGACCTGATTGTGTGGACAGGCTTCCTGTTTCGCTGATCTGTTTGGCAGGGACTCAGGACCTGGATATTTAAGCAGCTTGTTTATTAGAAGCGGCTCCCTTTCTTTCTGTGTCTGACGTCTCCCTGGCTGCATCTCTTTTGCGGGTCATTAAGAATGTCACATTTGGTTTAGGCGAGCGTGTCACCATGGGGTTTCTCTGAGAGCATCACGTACAGGGCGGTCCTGAAGGCGCCTCCCAGGAACTCCCTCGCCGGCTGCCTGAGACCGACTGAGAGATGGCGTCTGGCCCACGAGGCGTCCTGATGGCGCCAGTGCCCTGGCTCTGGGGGTGCAGAGCCTCACCAGGCCACTGAGTCTGACGATGCCAGTGCTGGGAGTGGTGCTTGCAGGAGTGCCCTGGGCCCTCACCTGGCCTGAGAGGGGGCAGAGGTCAAGGTCTCTGACCGCCAGGAGAGCCCCCTTCTCATCTGTCCTGATGCGGCCTCACCACAGAGGGAAAACTGTTGACAGACGGAGTGTTGGGGTGGACAGAGCCCATGTGGGGCTGGCTGCAGGCATGGGCATGGCCACACCGCACCCTCCGGCCACCCTCTGCTGTGTCCCTCTTGTGTGTCAGGACACTGGGGCCTGAGGATGACAGGGCTGCCCAAGCCAGCCTACAGCTTGGGGCAGAGCCAGACCCGAGTGACCACAGTCCCCTTCCTTCTGCTGAGCCACAGTGCCCACCAGCTCCATTCTGCCACCTACCTGCAGGCCCCTCACTGAGACTCTGCCCTTTCCTCAGAGTCTGAGCTGGGATTCCAGGACCCCCAGTGTATTTTGCTCTGATATTTGCTATGGGAATCTGGTTGAGCTCCTGGAAGCAAATCTCACAGATCCCTTCTATTACTGGATCCCCCTGGAGTTTTAACTCTGAGTTGTCCACAGTGAGCCTCCAGTAATTCGTCAACTACAGTTTCAGTTTTCCTGCCCACCACTGGTTTCCGTAGGTGAGTCTCTGCTCCAGTAAACTGCAGCTGCCTGTATTCACCTGTTAGTGATTTTCCCATGTACTCCTCTTGTATGGATCCAAGAGGAGTTGGTGATTTTCAGTTTGTTATGCTTTTTTACTTTTTGACGGAGTTATGAGTTCTAAGCTCCTTATATGCAGAACAGGAAACTGCAAGTCTGCTCTTTTTAAAACAAATTCTTAAATAGAATCTGAGGTCATTGAATTCACTCTTTTATGAATATTTAATATCCTTCTTTGTCTCTCATAACAGTTTTGGCTTAAAGTTATTTTTTCTGGATATTAGGATAGTCATCCAGGTTTTCCTTTGGTTATCATGTGCAAGAAATACCTTCTTCCAATCTTTCACTTCCAACCTACTTATGTCTTTGGACTTAAAATGTTTTTAATAGACAGCATATAGTTGAATTATGTTTTTAAAAATCCATTCTTCTAGTCTCTACCTTTGATTGGAGAACGCAACTCATTTATATGTAAAGTAATGATTGATAAGGGTTGCCTTATTCTGCTATTTTGCTGTTTGTTTCCTGTATGTCTAATAGCTTTCCTCTTCCTTTCTTTATTACTGCTTTTTGGGGGTGTAT
This sequence comes from Bison bison bison, assembly GCF_000754665.1. NCBI lineage: Eukaryota > Metazoa > Chordata > Mammalia > Artiodactyla > Bovidae > Bison > Bison bison. The sequence continues at coordinate 3,460,453 of NW_011494913.1, read as the reverse complement.
ATTTGATTTTTTGTGGGTAGTGAGATCAGATTACTCTTTCATTTTCTCTTGTGTATATTTCTGAGATATTTCCTTTGTTGTTACCATGAGGATTACATTTAATCTCCTAAATTTATGTAGTTTGAATTGATTCTAACTTAAGTTCAATAGCAACTAAAGAGCACAACGAGGCTCCAAAAACAGTTGCATCCCCTTTATATCATTATCACAAGTCATATCTTTGTACACCATGTGTCCATTAACAGAGATTTACAATTTGAAAAAAGCATTTGTCTTTTAAATCATGTAGGAAATAAAAAATGGAGTTACAGACCAGTGATACAGTAGCAATAGCTTCTGTAGCTGCCTTTACTGGGGACCATGATGTCTTCACACAGTTTTGAATCGCTCTCTAGCATCCTTTCATTTCAGCCTGAAGGAGTCCGTTTAGCGTTTCTTATAGGGAAGGTCTTGTGGTAACAGTCTCCCTTATCTTTTGTTTATCTGGAAATGTCTTAATTTCACCTTCATTTTTTATTGTATATATATATATATATATATA
>NW_011494913.1:3455311-3459793 GCF_000754665.1 Bison bison bison | reverse complement strand
CTCCATCTGCAGAACCTTTTTTTATCTTCCCAAACTGAAGTCTCTGTAACTGTTGAACAATAACTCCTTATTCCCCTACTCCCCTTCCGCTGGTTACCACCATTATACTTCCTGCTTCTATGAATGTAACTATTCCACACACCGTATGTGAGTAGAATCATATAGTATTTGTCCTTTTGTGATGAGTTGATTTCATTTGACATAATCTCTCTCTCACTTTTGAAGGCAAGTTTTGCTGGATATAGAATTTTTGGTTGTAAGCTCTTTTCCCCCATAGCCTTCTTACCTCCTTCCTTTCTGATGAGAAACTGGCCGTTAACCTTACTGAGTGTCAGGGATTGAATTATAACCCCCTCAAAATTCATTTTAAAGGCTTCGCCCACAGTATTTCAGGTGAAGGTGAAGTCGCTCAGTCACGTCCGACTCTTTGCGACCCCATGGACTGTAGCCCACCAGGCTTCTCCGTCCATGGGATTCTCCAGGCAAGAATACTGGAGTGGGTTACCATTTCCTTCTCCAGGGGATCTTCCCAACCCAGGGATCGAACCTGGGTCTCCCACATTGGAGGCAGACGCTTTAACCTCTGAGCCACCAGGGAAGCCCTAGTATCTCAGAATGTTACCTTATTTGGAAGTAGGATCACTGCATATGTAATTAGTTAAGATGAGCTCATTATGGTGGGCCTTAATCCAGTATGACTGCTATTTTGATAAAAAACAAATTGGAACACAGAGCTAGACATACATAAAGAGAAGACTATGTGAAGAGACACAAGGAGAAGACAGCCGTATGCCAGCTAAGGAGGGAGGCCTGAAACAGTCCCTTCCCTCACAGCCTTTGGGAGAGACCAGCCTGGTGGGAACGGTAACTTTCTGCTTTGCAGATAAGTTCATCTGTATCGTTTTTTAAGATTCCACGTGTAATTGATATTGTGATATTTGTCTCTCTCTGTCTGACTTACTTCACTCAGTTTGGCAGTCTCTGGGTCCAATCGTGTTTCTACAGGCGGCATTATCTCATTGTTTAAATGACTGTGATGCTCCGTTGCATATGCACCACACCTTCTCTATCCATTCCTCTGTCGGTGAATGCTTAGGTTGTCTCCGTGGTTTGGCCATTGTAAATAATGCTGCTATGAACTTTGGAGTGCATGTGTTTTTTGAATTATAGGTTTCTCCAGATATTTACCTGGGAGTGGAATCACTGAATCACATGGTAACTTTATTTTTATTTTTTTAAGGAAACTTCATACTGTTCTCCATAGTGGCTTACATTTACATTCCCACCAACAGTGTAGGAGGGTCCCCTTTTCTCCACATCCTCTCTAGAATTTATTATTTGTAGACTTTTTAATGGCAACCCACTCCAGTGTTCTTGCCTGGAGAATCCCAGGGACCGTGGAGCCTGGTGGGCTGCCATCTATGGGGTCTCACAGAGTCGGACACGACTGAAGTGACTTAGCAGCAGCAGCAATGGCCATTCTGAGCAGTGTAAGATGGTACCCTCTATTTCCTTTTGGATACTTTCTTTTGCTATGTCTTTAAGTTCACTAATCTTTTTTCCTACTATATCTAATCCAACATTAATTTATTTTTTAATCTCATAAATTGGAGTTTTTCCCTCTAGAAGTCTAATTTGCATCTTATTTAATTCTTTCATGTCTCTCCTTAGCTTTTTAACACATGGCATTTAGTAATAATGACTGTTTTAATATTCTTGTCTGCTAATTCGGACATCTGTGCCAGTTCTGGTTTGGTTTTGATTGGTTGATTTTCTCTTCATATGGTTTGCATTTTTCTGCTTCTTAAACACGCCTCCTGAATTTTGTGGGATTACCTGCATTGTGATGGGTATTTTTATATTTTTAGAAGTATCCTTGAACTTTATTCTGGGGTATAGTTAAGTTGCTTAGAAACAGTTTGATCCTTTTGAGTCTTGATTTTCCATTTGTCAGGCAGGACCACAGCTACTGCTGCTGAGGCAGAATCTGTGTGTGTAACCTCCCACTGTCCTGTAAATCATGAGGTTTTCCAGTCTGGTTGGAAACAGGCACTGTTTGTAGCCTTGTGTAAATGTCAGGCACTATTCCCTCAAATCTTTTTGAGGTTCTTTTCCTGGTGTTGTAAAAGGTTTACTCTGCTAAAGACTTAAGTGGGACCTTCTGAAAATTCTGATTTCTCTGTCTGTATACTTCTCTCTCTTTTCTGGTCTGTGAATTCTGGCTGTCTTTGTCTTCTTGAACTTTCAGCTTTAAATCCTTAACTCAGGACACCTGCGTGTCATCTGTGTCCCCTCCATGTCTGCCCAACCCCTGTGTCACCCTAGAATCTCTCTTAGGACAGGATAATGAGGCAACTGTAGAGGCGCCTTGCTTTCCTTTCTCAGGGTCTCAGGATCTGTCCTTTGTTGTCTCATGTCCAGTGTCTTATAAACCATTTAAAATATATTTACCCCCTCCCTTTGTTTCAGGAGTCAGGGTAAATCTGGTCCCTGTTACTCCATCTTGGTCAGAAACAGAAGCCCAAATGTTACTGTTTTTTTAAAAGAAGATTTTGTGTGTTTACTTATGGCTGCCCTGGGTCTGCACTGCTTCATGCACTCTTCCTGTAGTTGCAGTGAGCAGGGGCTGCTCCCCAGTTGCGGTGTGCGGTCTTCTCGTGGTGGGGGCTTCTCTTGTTGCGGAGCTCGGGCTCTGGAGTGCACAGGTCGCAGTAGTTGCTGCACAAGGGCTCGGAGAAGGCGATGGCACCCCACCCCAGTACTCTTGCCTGGAAAATCCCATGGATGGAGGAGCCTGGTGGGCTGCAGTCCATGGGGTCGCAAAGAGTCGGACACGACTGAGTGACTTCACTTTCACTTTTCACTTTCATGCATTGGAGAAGGAAATGGCAACCCACTGCAGTGTTCTTGCCTGGAGAATCCCAGGGATGGCGGAGCCTGGCGGGCTGCCGTCTGTGCGGTCGCACAGAGTCGGACACGACTGAAGCGACTTAGCAGCAACAGCAGCAGCAGCAGCAGCACAAGGGCTCGGTAGTTGTGGCTTGTGGGGCTCCAGAGCACAGGCTCACTAATTGCAGCTTACGGGCTTAGCTGCTCTTTGGCATGAGGAATCTTCCCAGACCAGGGATTGAATCCGTGACCCCTGGCCTTGGCAGGTGGATTCCTTACCACTGGACCACTAGGAAAGTCCTGTTATTTTTAATGTTGATAATTTGGTTTTATTTAGTGATTGAGGGAACAGAATGGATAAAGATGTGAGGGATGATGGAGAGGAGACAATTGTTGGAATGAGGTGGGAAGGGATGATTTAATTATTTTACTTGTTCTTGATCAATACTCTTTGCCACACTCCAGAGTGAATTGGGTGGAGTGACCTATAGCCCCTGCCTTTGAGAAGCCCGGGATCTGAAGGGGTGGAGGAGGTGTTTATAGTTGTTTCAATCAGGACACAGTTGCCGAGACAAAGCAGGTGTTTCATGTTTCCAAACTATGAAGGATCAGGTTCATTTAAAACATTTTTTATTGAAAGCAATTTTAAATGCTATTCCAGGAAGGGTTACAAATCAGGGAAGGTTTGTTCAGCCCTTAATGGAAGAGGATGGTTAATTCTGTGAAGAGGTTGTAGGAAGGAGCCTGAGACTTGGGATCAGAAGATTCGTATGTGAGCCCCTAGGGTCCTCTCCCCTTAGGGAGCATTAGCTTCTGCATGCACAGTAAAATAAGATAATGACAGGCATCTTGGAGGGTTTTCATGAGGTGCACATATAGCGTACCCAGCATGGTGCCTAGCACCTAGGAGGTGATCAGCAAAAGTGGTTCCCATGTCTTTGTGCAGAATGAGCCTTGCTTTGTATCTTTGCACAGCGTGACTCTGATGGGCATTTCCTCATGAGTCCCAAGTACCCAGTCATGTCAGACTTTCCCCAGAAAGGAGCTGTGGAGGCTTTGGCTTCTGGACTATATTATGAGAGGTGCAGTTTCAGGCTCTAATGGGACCCGTTGTTCATGAGGAGTAACCCCCTGTTATGTCAGGGCTTCCCTCATGGCTCAGATGGTAAAGAATCCACCTGCAATGCAGGAGACCTGAGTTCTATCTCTGGGTTGGGAAGATCCCCTGGAGGAGGGCATGGCAATCGACCCCAGTATTCTTGCCTGGAGAATCCCCGTGGACAGAGGGGCCTGGCGGGCTATAGTCCATGGGATCACAAAGAGTTGGACATGGCTGAGTGACTAAGTACACACACACCTGTTATGTCCCTAAATAAGACAAGTCTGAGGGCTTAGAGGAACAGCAGAAAGCAAATGGGAGGTGCCCCCGTCTCCAAGAAGTTGCTGCCAACCTGCCTCAAAAGTGTCTTCTGCTTGGGCACTGAGACTGAAGGACAGAGAAAGCAGTCCTAGGTGGGGCCTGAGGAAGGGGCCACGTCCTGTGCTCAGGGAGGAAGAGAGGAAGGACTAAGTGAGGACGGAGACGAGAGGGCT
>NW_011494913.1:3444198-3454942 GCF_000754665.1 Bison bison bison | reverse complement strand
GAGGCCAGGATTCAGCTGCCCCAGAGGAGCCAGAAATGGGACTTCTCAGATGCTCCCATCTGTCTGTGTGTGTAGGGGGGAGCGTGGGAAGCATAACTTGGAGCTCTGGCATGGTGGCTTCAGAGCACCCAGCTCACCCGCAGCCTGGGCCTCTGTGTGCCTTGTGGACGACAGGTGGTGGTATCTCGGGTATAGCCTGTCCTAAGGCGGGTGCTGGTGCCCCTGCCTCCCATGCCAGGGCTTAGTGTTCAGTCTGGATCACCCTGCTCCCTACTCCCCAGACATCTTTGATAAAGTTAATCAGAGGAACTGGCAGCCATGAGCGCTGAAGGACTCCCAGAGCACGAGGCACTTTGCATGCAGTGTTTGTGCTCTAGATGGTTTAAGAATGCCCTTGTTGGGCAGGTATGGTGGCATCTGTTTTATGATCAGGAAGCTGAGGTTCACAGAAGTGAAGGGACTTGTCCAAGGTCACAGATATGTCTTCACTTGGATTTGAACGCAAGTCTATCTGCCTTGAGACCTCAGTCTTTCTAACATGCCCCAGTTTCTCTTCCTTGTTTGGATTTAGTTGTGTGAAACACAGTCAGAGTAGGCTGACATCGAAAACCACGCCCTGTTAGTGGTGTCCAGCCGAGTCCTGACGTCTGCACTTTCCTGGGCAGGTATGGGGAGCATTGTTCCTTCTCCCCTTGCTTTGCCACAATGCGACGGTGACAAGCAGCTTGCAGATCTTGGCTTATTTCTTGCTCAGGTCACATGTGCATCAGGGGCTGGCCCAAGGCTGCTGCTAGCCCGTCGTCATCTTCCTCACTCCACGAACCAGCTTGGGCAGCAGTGCACTGAGCCACCGTTGGCGATATGGGTAGAGAATCAAGGACCAGCTCTGAAACTTCTGCCCGGAGTGAACACATATCACGACTGCTTGCATTTCATTGGCCCGAGCAGGTCACCTGCCAGGCCTGGCTCAGTGGCACGGAGGAGTGCTTGGGCGTTGATGACAGCAACAGTCTGCAGTGGGTGCTCCATGCTGTCTCATCAGGGGTGACTTACAGAGTCCCTGTGACACTCTCCTGAGCTGGGGATGCTCAGGGGAGAAGGGTCCTGCTCCCTGCCTCTAGGAACTCATCATGTAGCGGCAGGATAGTCAATCCTGTCAAGAGAGGGATGCTTCTGAGTGAGAGGAACTGTGTGTGATACAGACGAGGTGTACACAGGGCTGTGGGGTACACGGGAGCGGTGATGTGTTCTGCCTAGGGAGAACTGCAGGTGAGGGGCAACCTCTGAACCCTTGGTTCAGAGCTAAGAAATCCAGAGCAAGGGTCAAGGACAGGGGCTCTGCCTTCTAAAGGACAGGATGTGTGAAGCATAGAGAGAACGTGGGGATAGGTGGAGCCAGTGACCTGTATGTATGAAGTCTAGGGGCCCCTGGGACTGTGGCAGGAAGGGGAAGAAGATGGCGAGGTGGGAGGGCCAGGAGTGAGACTTCTGCGGTTTTGCTGTCTTGTTGCTGAGCTGCGGTTGGAGTTCTGGCCGGAGGGTGTGGTGGGCACTGAAATGCCTGTCCAGAAAGCCTGGCCTGGCTCCCCTCCCCACATGCAGTAGCCTAGCCTGGGTTGCTCTAGGCTGCAGAGTGGGTCTCAACGCGCTCCCCTGCCGGCAGCCTGTGCTGTTCCCCCAGGGGGGATGAATCAGCTCCATTCTTCAAGAACAAAAGCTCCTGGGTTGCCAGGGAGATGCAGGGGGCTGCTGCCTGCACTTCCTGGAGCTGTGGTGTGGTGTCAGGAAGAGATGGGCACGGGGCTCTGGAGCCCTGTCCTGAGTAGGGTGGGGTCGCACACCAGTGGCCTGTCCCCACGTCGCCCTCGTTGGACGGGGCTCTCTGTGTGTCAGAGCTGAGCAGAGGCTCTGCAGTGGGACAGAAACTTGTGCTGGAACGTGGCTCTGTTAGTTGATGGTTGTCCTCAAACCGTTTGAGGTAGTAATACCCAGCTTGCAGGGTGGCTGAGATATTGCATAAGGGAATAGATGGAAAGTCCTCTCTCCGTTCATTTATTCAATAAATGCTTCTTGTTGTCAGCGCTGCCGAGCGCTCTCCCAGGGCTGGAATCCACGCAGTGACGTGAGGCTGACATGGACTGCGCTGGCCAGACAGCCTGGCTGGCACCATCCTCAGCACATGGGGACACTCACTAATGGTAGTTGTGCTTCTTCCTGAGGTCAGGAGATCTGCGGGGCGAGGAGAGGAGTCCTCCCAGGTTTGGAGTATTTCTGGGAAGTAGAGGAATCGGGGAGTCCCACTCCGTGGTGTCATCGCCCTGCTGGAGAGGGGGTAGGGCTCATGGGAGGATTCTGTGGACTTAAGCTCTGTCCTGGCTGTGAGTCCCAGAAAGTAGCGGGGAGAGGGAGTTTCCTGAGCCAGTGAAAGCTGCTGCAGTCGACTTTGGAACTCACCGTGGAGCCACGGTCCAGGGCCGAGTGGGTCTTCCCCATCTCTCTTAGCAGGCCGCAGAGCCGGCTGTGGAGAGCTCGGCTGGAAGGCTCTGAGCTGAGCTGACACCCCATCAGCTGATTTGGGAGTCGGAGAGTGGGGCAAAGGCCCTTCCCTGGGAGAGGATCTTTCTGTCCCCACTGTATTAAACCTGCCACCCAGTCACACGTGGGTGGAGGAAGCCTTGGGCCAGATTCAGGCAGCACGGGAGGGAGGGGAGGGTAGGTGCCGAGTCTAGGGGCCCCTCGGCTGTGTGGAAGTGCTGGGAATCTCTGACGTGCACGTGGGGGCCACATATGGTGGATTGGGGGTTGTTGACGGCACCCAGGAGCGCTGTGTGTGTAGATTCTCCATGACGGGGTTTGGGGGATTGGGAGGGGTGTGCTGGAGGAGCTTTCTGTTGGGGTCATTGGTGCTGTGCATTGTGGGGCTGATGGCAGGTCCTGGAGTCAAAGGTGTGTTGGAGAGTAAGTGATGATGGCTATTTAGGGAAGATGGTTGACGATGTGGTGAAGGGCAGGGCTCAGCGAGGATGGGGTAGGGACTACTGGCCATGGGATCATCAGTGCCTCTTCCTGAGCTCTGTCTGCCTACCCTAGGGGGGCAACTTCAGGCTTTCCTGGATAGAGAGGCATCTGGATCTGAGGAGCAAGCGGATGTGAGGGGCAGGCACAGAAGGGGAGGGGTTGAGCCAGCAGCATAGGAGCCTGGGCTGCTGCTCAACGACTTTGCAGACCCACAGGGTCATTACTTGTCATTGTCACTGGGGAAAGTTGCAAAATGAAAATTAACTGTCGGAGAAGATTGATTCGTTTGATGTCTAACCAGGAGCAGCCTTTTATTGCTGTAAAATGTTGATTTTCTCTCTCTGCCAGAGACAGGTAAGTCTTAGTGGCACTGAAGGAAGACAGACCCCTGATCAGAATCTTACCGAAAATGTGGCCCATGGGGTTCAGTCCTCCTTCCTCCATCCTCCAAGGACGCAGGGGTAGGACCTGGTGTGTGATTTCATTCAGGGGGCAAAAACATGTCTGTGGGCCTGCCAGCCACGTGGGCAGGGCTGGGGATAAGGCTTGGGGCGCTGGGTTCAGACACATCTGGGCTTAAATCCAGACTGGGCCACTTAGAAGATTTGTGTCCTGGGCAAACCTCAGTGTCCTCATCTCTAGAATGGGAGGGATATACCTAATTATGTCTTAGACCCTAAATCTCAGCACAGTGCCTGGCCCAGGTTATTAGAGGGTGGGCCTGGGTCTTGCTGAAATGACCAGAAGCTGATGTGGTCTAGGACACAGGTCACTTTCCAAGTAGCACTCGAGTGTGAGCATGAGATTGAGGGCAAGACACAGATCAACGGAGGGAATAGTGAGGAAAGTAGAGTAGGAAGCCAGTGAGAATAGCTCTTTAAGATGAGACTGTCCAAGCTGGGAGTGTCAGGAGCTCAAGCCTACTGAGGGCTGGACAGAGGGAAGCTTCAGGCCAGACTGGCCACCTGAAGCCCCGGCCTATCCCCATTGTGTGGCCAGGGGGCTTCTTCTTGCCATGACATTTTTCTTGCTTAAACATGCCTTGGAAGCCAGGAATTGGGCAAGTGCCTGGCTTTGATGGCGGATGGCATTATTCAGGGGCTTTCTGTGGGTTAGGAAATAGCCATCCTCCCTTGGGGAGCTTTTGGATGACCAGGTGCAGTCAAGTTCAGATTGGAGGGGCTTCTGAGTCTGTGGGTCCGAGGAGGAAGGGGCAGTAGTGACTCGGCGGGCAAGCATGTGGGGGGTCTCTGTGTTGGGCGTCTGTCTGCCCGCATGCCTGCCTCTCTGTTGCTCTGAAGGAGGCAGGGGCTGGGCTTGCAGCTGCCTGGGCAGAGCGGATCCTGCGTGGGACACAGCTCTTCTCTCTGGTTACAGACTCACCGCTTCACTCCCCACCCACCTCGACAGTCAGCGAGGGGCATCCGGCCAGGTTCTCCCGGGCGACGAGATTGTGGAAGTCTTGTTCTCCAGGCAGAGCAACCAGCCCTCTGGAGGGTGTTCAGGGAATGGCCTTGCAAGGGGACAGCCCCTAGAGGGGTGTGGTGAGCTCAGACTGGGTATGAGCTGGGCAACGATACATCCAAGGAGCCTGCAGCTGAAGCTATGTGGTGGTGGGACGGGGGGGCGGGTAGCAAAGCTCAGGAGTCACCCAGCCCTGGGCTGGCCTCCAGCAGATGAGCCAGGGTGCAGACTCTGGCCCTGAGGGTGGGGGCGTGTTATTCCCAGGGGCAGACAAGATACAGGGAGGAGAGGCAGGGAGTTTCAGCAAGTTTCCAGACCAAGGAGATGCTGCAGAGACCCAGAAGAGGAAAGAAGATGACAGAAGAAGCACAAACGGGCAATGGGGTTGCCAGTCTCCAAGGTGGGAGGAAATTGAAGTCTGAGGGTCCCAGGGTTTTACCTCCCATAGGGTGGTTGGCACTGCAGCTGCTGGGGTGGTAGAGGAGAGTGCCCAGCTGGTATCGTTTGTGGATCAGCCTGCCCTGCTAGAGAGGCTGTTAGGTAGAGAGGCTGAAGACGAGGTGAATGCATCCTGAGGTCCCCTACTAAAAACAATTAAAAAAACTTGACCTGGGGGTCAAAGGTCTAGGTTCTGCTTCCAGCTCTGCTGTGAGCTTGCTGAGAGCCCTGGGCAAGTCCCAAGCCCTGTCTGGTTTTCAGTTATTCTTCTCTTTAAAAAACAAGGCATGGCTTAAAAAAAAAAACAAACTTTCAAACATTTCAAGCAGTGTGACTACTGGTTCAAGTGAAATGTTCCAGTACTCTTTCTATGCTTAACTGAGTGAAGGAGGTAGGATGGGTGGGGTGGGGATGCTGGGCTCTGCTCACCTTCCTTCTCATTACAGGACACGTTTAGGGCCCAGTGGTTGAGCCTGTTTCCACCGCTGTGCTTATAAATGCTTGCCTTAGATTTTTAAAATTATATATACTTTAAGCCAATGTTTACTGAGCACTTGATATGCGCTTGGCACAGTTTAAACATTTCATGAGTTTTAACTCATTTACTTCTCACAACAACCCTAGGAATGAGATGGGGAAGCTGAGGCACAGAGAGGTGAAGTGACCATCACAAGGTCACACAGTTAGCCAGTGGCCCGGCCGGGATTCCAGCCCAGGCATCAGGGTTCTGGGGTTTCCCATTCTCCCCTGTGGCCCATCAATGCTGGTGGAAAGAGGTGGCTTATTTTGCTGGGTGTAAGGCCACCAGCGTGTGACTTCAGGGAGTGTGGCTGCACGCTGGGACCCTAGACAGACAGCCTCTGGAGAACAGGGGCCTGAGTCTGGGAGAGCTGGGAGAGGCTGGATCCTGCCTGCTGCCCTTTCCATTTTTCCCCTGGGGCCGTTGAGGCCCCGGGGTGTCAAAGGCGGGTTTTGTAATGGCAGCGACGCACAGGTTGGCACCTAGGAGATTGAATGCAGGAGTTTCTCCGCCAGGCACACACTCTAACCACCAAATTTATTTAAGCAGATAAAATGCAGGGGGTGTAATGTCAGATTAATGGATAAATAACCGTTCTGGTTTTTGGCAGGATGGCAGGGAGCGGCAGTGAGAAGCCTCATTATGTGCCGCTCTGCCTCGAAGAACAAGTCTCGCGCTGCAACCCCAGCACCCGGGCCCGCGAACAGAGCATTAAATTGTTGGAAATGGCTTCCCTTCACTTGCAGAACAAAGATGTTTTCTCCAGAATAAATTGACTCCCTCTCTGCGCGCTGAGTCCCGGTTTCCCACAAATGCAGCCTATGCTCCCGCTCAGCTCGCTGCGGGAGGGAGGGAGCCATGGGCCTGGGAACGGGGCTCGTGGGGGGATTCCCGCTGGGGTGAGGGCACTGTCCCCTGGGGGCTCCTGGCTCCTGGGCTGTCTCTTGCCAGGTCTCTGTGGCTTTGGGGGAAAGGAGCCAATCTGCAGTTGTGTGGAGAGTGCAGGAGTCTGGAGGAATGGAGCTAGGATTAGAGCTCATGGAAAGGCTGTGTATGTGGTGGTTTTGGCTTTGTGTTTGATGTCTCTGGGTTTGGGTGTTGCTCACCAGCTGTGCAATCTTTGCATGTATGCGGATTTAGTCACTCAGTTGTGTCCAATTCTTTGCGACCCCATGGACAGTAAGTAGCCTGCCAGGCTCCTCTATCCATGGGATTATCCAGGCAAGAATACTGGAGTGGGTTGCCATTTCCTCCTTCAGGGGATCTTCCCAACCCAGGGGATCTTCCCGACTTTGATTGAACCCCTGTTTCGGGCATTGCAGGTGGATTCTTTACCACGGAGCCACCTTCAGTCTTTAGGCAAGTTGTTTTACCTCTCTGAGCTCAGTTGTTACCAGGGAAGTGGGGATAACAGGCCCCTTGCATGAGAAATAACACAGTATGAGTGAAGGACCTTGGACAGCGCCAGCCACAGCCAGCCTTTGGGGGTGGAGCCGTGGGAGCAGTCCAGTCAAGGCTCTGCCTCCTCTTTCTACAAACTTGATCCCCAGGGGAGAGGGGTGAGGCGTGGGGACCTACGGAGTCCCCTGTGAGGAGCCTGCTGTGCTGCTGGGCCTTGACCTTGTGGTATGGATCGGGGGCCGGGCTGAAGGGCCCAAGCTCCTCAGGTGACTGATGGCTGGGCCTTGACCTTGTGGTATGGATCGGGGGCCGGGCTGAAGGACCCAAGCTCCTCAGGTGACTGATGGTACAAAGCCCCCTTCTGACTCGCCACAGTCTGCCCAGTGCATGGCAGGCTTCTGTTTGGGTGGGACCAGAATTAGGGGAGACTTGGCTTTGCCTTGGGGTGAATGTAAAGACAGGCATTTTTGAGCTGCTGCCCTGGCTGACCTGGGCTTGTAGGAACAGAGTTCAGGGAGGCTGCTCAGGGGAGATTAACTGCTTTCTGCTTTAGAAGAGCCCTTTTCTCCCCCTCTCTCCTCCTTCTAGAGGCCACGTGGTGGCAGTGGGAAGGGCAAAGTTTTTGAGGCCAAGACTCAGGACTGTCAGCGCTTAGCTGTGTTGCTCTGGGCACGTTGCTCTCTCTCTGAGCCTCAGTCTTGCCATCTTTGGACACTGGAACAGTACTTCCAAAGGTCTGGAAAACTGGTGATGAAATGTGAAGCTCCTGGTACAAAGTAGTCCCTTTGGGCAGTCACGTTCTGTGACAAATATTTATGTACCAGGCCTTGGGCTGGTCTCCAGAGATAATGTGATGAGCAGAGCAGCCATGTTGTGACCTCTAGGAGTTGAACAGCAGCTGATCTGATGCCAGGGGTTGCCAGAATGCATATATGTCCTTATGTGCTACCTATGTGCCCCTGCCCTGGGCCCTCAAGGGTGGGAGGCCTGGGGTTCTGCTGCATCTGGCAGGATCTGGCCTTTCGGGCAGTGGGCTGCCTGTGTCTTGTTCTGCCTTTTCCCTCCTTCATTCCTCCCTTCTCATCCCCATCTGCTCCACCAGAGCTTCTGTCTCACCCAGCCCAGAGGTTGAAAAAGAAAAGTTCAGAAAGTGTCCGGGTCTGGACTTGGTCCGCTAAAGCCTGTTGCAGGCCCATGGCACATGGACCCCTGGTCGTTATGGAGCATCTCCTTGCAGGTGTCCTCAGGCACTCGGGTCCCAGGTGGGCAGAGTAGAAGTCTCTGTCCTCATGGAGCTTTCCGTCTTCTCAGAAAACAATTATGGAGCCCTTTTGGGCTTTCCTCATAGCTCAATTGGTAAATCATCTGCCTGCAATGCAGGAGACCTGGGGTCGGGAAGGTCCCCTGGAGGAGGAAATGGCACCCCACTCCAGTATTCTTGCCTGGAGAATCCCATGGACAGAGGAGCCTGGTGGGCTGCAGCCCATGGGGTTGTGAGAGTCGGACACAACTTAAGGCACCACCCCCATTCCCGTGTCTGTTTCTCTGCCAGTGCTTTCCACATCTGATCTTCACCATGGAGTGGGCAGCCTGTGGCCGGCATTGAGCCCTGCCCCCTTCCCAGGCGAGCACAGTCTGTATGGCCTCCCTCTCTCCTAGAGTCCTGCAAGGCCTGCCCAGATAGAGCTCTAGGTTCAGACAGGGAGGACTGGGACTTGACTTGGTCCTGTTACGTAGCAAGTCACATCACCTGTCTGAGTTTCCCTCATGCACGAACGAGGGATACTGCTCGCATCACCTCCTGGGGTGTGGGGAGGAAGCCGCCAAGCACAGTGCTCTCCTGAGGCTTGTCAACCTGGCTGGGTGTTTTGTTTCCTGGGAAGTGGGCTCCGAGGTCCCAGGCTGTGTCCCAGAGTGGGGGCCACGCCCTCTGCAGCCCCAGCCCTGGCCTCTCCTCCGGTTTTGGAAATGTGTGTTTGGGATGGAGCAGGCTCCCTAGGCAGCATTCCATCTCCTACACGCTGGGTCTTTGTTTAGCTCCAAATTAAAGTGAAAGCAGAAAACACAAAACATTTCCTGCCTCTGGAGTGAAGGAACTGTCTGTCTTGTCAGCTCCAGAGCTGCCAGTGAGCCCAGGCCCATATTGTGGAGTCTGGCAGTGGGGGCCTCTCCTGGGAGGCTCCTTCCATCACTGTCCACGTCTGTTATCGAGGTTATCACACTCCCAAGCAGACTCGGGGAAAACAACGCTGACCAGAGATTTTGCGTGTTCTGGAGGTGTCGTTCTTACCTGTACTCACTCGCTTATTCTACTGGCCTAGCTCCTTCCTGCCCCCCTGGCCCCCACCTTGAGCCTTCTGCCGTGTCAGTTGGCATTCATGTAGTTTATTTCAGTGTGTCTGTCTGTGTTCCCACTGAGACCATGCACTCTTGAACACTTGGCTGGGGTTCAGGCAGAAGTGCCCTGCAGGGACCGTTGAAGAAAGTCGAAGGAGGAGAGCATTGGGGAGCTTAATGGGGAGTACAAGCCTCAGAGGCATGTGAAAAAGTGGGAGTGAAAATGTTAGTGCACAGTTGTGTCTGACTCTTTGCGACCCCATGGACTGTAGCCCGCCAGGCTCCTCTGTCCATGGAATTCTCCAGGCGAGAATACTGGACTGGGTTGCCATTCCCTTCTCCAGGGGACCTTCCTGACTCAGGGATCGAACCCAGGTCTCCTGCATTGCAGGTGGATTCTTTACCAACTGAGCCACCAGGGAAGCCCTCAGAGGCATATACTGGCTTTGGAGTCTAGCTCTGCCACTTGCTGTGTGAACTTGGGAAGGTTATGGAACTTCTCTGAGCCCCACTTCTCTCATTTCTGAAATGAGGGTGATGGTGGTACCCGCTGCTGTAAGCGTTGTCCTAAGGATCATCACAAAGTCACATCAATGGCGTGTAGCTTAGTGCCTTAGCATTGGCACGTAGTCAGTGCTTAGAAATGCTGGCTCTAAAGTGACAGGAAGCCATGTGGGCGCTGCTGAATTTCCCTGGTGAAGGCAGAGCAGAGAACAAGTCCCAGGAAAAGAAGGGTGATCGTTGCCCACATGGCTGTTGCACGGGGTTCCCATGGGTGGGGGCAGTCTCCATGGGCTGGGGTAGGGAACAGACTCACGCCTATCTTAGGACCAGGTGGGAACTGAGTCATACTAACCAAACTTATGAGTGGTTGACTTTTGGCTGAATACATGTCAGTGTATCAGTTTACAGGGAGAAACCAGGAATCTCACAGGCTCCTCCAATGAGAAGACCTGGTGAGGAGTCCAATTTCAGCCAGTTGCTCCATGGGCCAGGTAGTTGGGAGCTTCCCAAATTATCTCCACCAGGCGCCCCTCCTGGGTGTGTCTCAGTAGACATCTGGATCGCCATTTGGAGCCTGGGTGGAAAGAGGTCAGGGCGGGGCCTCTCGCCGGCTCCTCTGCTCCTTGCGTTTTCTCTACTGGGCTCTCGCATCCTCTGCTTTTTCTTACCTTTGCCATCTTGTTTCCTCTCTTCTCATCCCCTCCTCTAGACGTGCACTATTAGAGCTGCAATTCCAGCTGGACTCCATGCTTAAGTATGTTTGAAAAAAAGCAACCTTTTTTCTGATTTGAACCTTTCGGATTTTTTTCTCTCATGTTGGCGGTGCCTAAGTTTCCCCTTGTTCTTCTTTTACATTAATATTCTTTGTGTATAATTATATATAATTATAGATTTGTATGGTTTTCATATTCTTTAATGATTCAGAGACATTTTGTTTTATGCATGCAAATAGTTTACAGACACAGATGAGGAAGGATGGGCACCAGACCGTCCTTGGTGAACAGGGGCCGATACAGATTTATGAGAGGAGAGAAGACGACCACAGAGGTATGGGACCAGCCA
>NW_011494913.1:3443201-3444098 GCF_000754665.1 Bison bison bison | reverse complement strand
AAGACCACCAGAGGTGTCGCGCCCCAGCCAGTCCTGTCTTTGCGTGAATGCTAAGTTGCTTCAGTCATGTCCGACTCTTTGCGACCTTATGTACTGTAGCCCACCAGGCTCCTCTGTCCATGGGATTCTCCAGGCAAGAATGCTGGAGTGGGTTGCCACGCCCTTCTCTAGGGGATCTTCCCAGCCCAGGGATCAAACCTGCATTTCCTGAATTGGCAGGTGGGTTCTTGACCACTAGCACCACCTGTCTTTACATATTTGGGACGAACGATTGAGCTGACAGTTTGCAAAGAGGTCATCCTGGGCTACCTGCCCTGGGCAGGGGGCTGGGCTCCTTGAAGTAAGTGAGTCCATATTCTCAGGTGTTCTCTTGAGGCTTCCAGGGCACAGATGTGGAACGGGTGTAACCAGCTGCCTCTTGTTGGGCCAGCCCTGTCAGCACTCACCTGCCTGAGACCACAAGTGGCCCTGTTCCTTCGTTAGAATATCTCGCTCTCCTTTTCTTCTAAATTGAAACATGACTCAGTCATGATACTTCATATTCCTTTCAGTGTGCAAATTTTTCCTTAGACAGGGTGTGTCCTTTTGATTTTTAATCTCAGTTCTTTGTTAAGTTCTGGGAACTCTTTTGGTGGCCTTGTGAAGGAGCTATGATCTGTCTCTTACATCTTCTTTGGGAACCAGGGCCCTTGCTATAGAGTTCTTCCAACATTTTCCAATTGTCATCTTCCCCACTCATTTACTCTGTGTCCTGGATATGTGTGGTATATCTTGCTAGAAGTTTCCACAGTGGGAGGATTTATGGGTGGCTCTGATGATGTCACCCTGCTTATTTAACTTATATGCAGAATACATCATGAGAAACGCTGGGCTGGAAGAAACACAAGCTGGAATCAA
>NW_011494913.1:3423294-3443101 GCF_000754665.1 Bison bison bison | reverse complement strand
TATATGCAGAATACATCATGAGAAACGCTGGGCTGGAAGAAACACAAGCTGGAATCAAGATTGCTGGGAGAAATATCAATAACCTCAGATATGCAGATGACACTACCCTTATGACAGAAAGTGAAGAGGAACTAAAAAGCCTCTTGATGAGAGTGAAAGTGGAGAGTGAAAAAGTTGGCTTAAAGCTCAACATTCAGAAAATGAAGATCATGGCATCTGGTCCCATCACTTCATGGGAAATAGATGGGGAAACAGTGGAAACAGTATCAGACTATTTTTTTGGCTCCCAAATCCCTGCAGATAGTGACTGCAGCCATGAAATTAAAAGATGCTTATTCCTTGGAAGAAAAGTTATGACCAACCTAGATAGCATATTCAAAAGCAGAGACATTACTTTGCCAACAAAGGTCCGTCTAGTCAAGGCTATGGTTTTTCCAGTGGTCATGTATGGATGTGAGAGTTGGACTGTGAAGAAAGCTGAGCGCCGAAGAATTGATGCTTTTGAACTGTGGTGTTGGA
Source organism: Bison bison bison (assembly GCF_000754665.1). Taxonomy (NCBI): domain Eukaryota; kingdom Metazoa; phylum Chordata; class Mammalia; order Artiodactyla; family Bovidae; genus Bison; species Bison bison. The sequence continues at coordinate 3,442,582 of NW_011494913.1, read as the reverse complement.
GAAGACTCTTGAGAGTCCCTTGGACTGCAAGGAGATCCAACCAGTCCATTCTGAAAGAGATCAGCCCTGGGTGTTCTTTGGAAGGAATGATGCTAAAGCTGAAACTCCAGTACTTTGGCCACCTCATGCGAAGAGTTGACTCATTGGAAAAGACTCTGATGCTGGGAGGGATTGGGGGCAGGAGGAGAAGGGGACGACAGAGGATGAGATGGCTGGATGGCATCACCGACTCGACGGGCGTGAGTCTGAGTGAACTCCGCGAGTTGGTGATGGACAGGGAGGCCTGGTGTGCTGCGATTCATGGGGTTGCAAAGAGTTGAACAGGACTGAGCGACTGATCTGATCTGATCTGATCTGATGCTGTCACTCCTGGTCATGTGACCAGGGCCGATGAAGTAGAAATGAGTGTGACATAAGCCTCTTTTGCATAGAAGCTTGAAGAGCTGCCATATGATTCTGGCACGTCTGTTATTCTCTCTGCCATGAGAAGTGGGGGTTGCTCCTTTGGCCTGGATCACGATGCCACAAACAAGAGCTGCAGTCAACTTGCAATACACATGTAGTATGAAAGGAAGATAATCTTTTGTCTGCTTAAGCCACTGAGATTTTGGGATCGTTTGTTATGACAGTGTATCTTAGCTTAAACTGATTAATACAACACTGATTTCTCCAATGTGTTTTTTGTTTTACTGGTACAATTTTTTGGCAGTACCGTTTCTGTTTTTCACTGTTTCCAACTGTGAGTTTATTAGAATCATGGAGATATTACTTTTGTTTTGAGCTCTATTATTCAATCGATGAAATGTATTTTTTTTTTCTCTTTGAAAACAACTGGTACCATTTTTCTAAAATCTTCTTGTGCTCCATGTGTGAGTCTATTTTAGGGTTGGCCATGTCTCTGAAATTGTACTTTCCTTTTTTTAAAATTGGATTGGAGATTTTATTTTTTACCTATTTACTCATCCGTGTGTTTTCTCTGTTGTTCCTTCCTGTGTTGCTGAGAGATTTAGTAGAGTCTTCTGGGTAGAAAGCTGGCTTGTGAGGCTGGAGGGGGACACCTGCCCCAGCACCCTGGCTCCTGGCGGGAAGCATGTGTTTTGAGGCCGCAGTCCGATTTTGCTCTTGACTGCTAGTGCTGCCGATGTTCTTTTTTCGGTGATTGCAGACAATTTTAATTGGATCAGGGAGAGAAGGTCCTTGGCACTGCTCCCTTGTCCTTTATCTTCCAGGAGATAATCCCTTTAGTGGTCTGGAGCCGCCTCTCACATTGCCTTCTTTCTCACTGGCCTGCCTCTCCCCGGCTCTGTCTGGTCCCCTCAGTAGCATGCTCCGTGGTGGGTCTCTGTGTTCTATACACCTGGCCTGGCTGTCCCCTCCCGAGCCTCCTCCACAGCACTTCCCTGTCTGTTTACAGCCCAGGAGGGAGCTGAGCTCTCAGCTGACACTTGGCCTGTTCTCTCCTTACCCTGCATGCCGTCCTGTTCATTCACCCATCATTGTTCTGACAACCATGTTAGTCTGTTGACTCAGATTCAGCCTAAGGGTGGCTGCACCCAAGTCTTCCCCCCATAAGCTCCTCATGAGTCTTCACCTCTTCTTATGCCTTTGGCTTTCTAAACCTCCCGTCCTCCGTCTCTCTCTGTTTTGTGAGTACGGCCCATTGTTCCATGTAGCTTCCAAGTGTTTGGGTTCCAAACACTTCATTCTGTGTACTAATTATCTCTTCCATGAGATCGGGAGCAATCAATGTCCTCTGCTAATCCCTTATAAAAATGTTGAGCAGACAGGTCTTAGGACAGAGCCCTCAGGTGTACCACTGGAGACGCTTTTCTGGTTGTTGTGAATCATCCTACTTTGGGTCTGGTTAATTCGATCTCTGAGTCCACCTAATTGTACTGGCACTCAGCCCACCTCAGAGGACTGTACAATACTTTGCTGAAATCCAACCCCACATCAAATCCTAAAGGTATAGATTCTCCAGGTGAGGTCAGTGTTGGGCAAGAAACAGACCACACGTTCCCAGGGGTCATTGAGCAGAGTTGAATGAAGAGGAACCAAACAGGGATAGTGAAGCAATGAGGAGCAAGTAGGGAGCTGCACCATGCCTGGGCCTGAACGGTCAGGGTAGGGTCAGTGTTACTGAGCCCTGAGGGAAGGATTCAGCAGTCAGAGAGGGGCTGCCCGCTGGAGCTGTGTCCCAGGTGTGGGAGCACAGCCACTGCGAATCCAGGCCCAGCTCAACCCTCTGATGACCTGATGATGCCTTCCAGTGTGTATAGCCAAGTAGAAACCAGGAAGCAAGGAAGCCCAGGAGTGGAGCCCCCAGAGGCCAGCCTCGCCGGGCACTCAGCAGGGTGGATTGGGAGGTATAAGAAGAGTAAGCGGCTCACCAGTTCAGGCCGTGGTTGCGTGCAGTTCTGTGACGGTGCGCTTGACTTCAGCCTGGAGCTGCACGCAGTTACTTATTGATGTTCCAAACAACCTTGTGAATTAAATGTTTGTTTGGAGGCTGACCCTCCTGGAATGGAGATGGGGCTTGTCTGTCTCTGGCATCACTCATGGGCTCTCGTGCCAACAAGGTGAATTTACTACGATGGTGGGAATGTGATGGCACTTACGTAGTCTGGCAAATTAAATGTCTGTGGGATCTAGCTGGGCCATGTCCTGGTGGGAGCGGAGCCCCTGCTCTGGCCAGACATGGTGGCCTCAGACTACTGAGGAGGGGAAGAAGAGCTGGCAGAGCCCCCAGGTGTGGGGAGGGTTGGATGGGAGGCCATGGAGTTGTCCCTCTACCCAGGACTATTCTAAGCAAGACATATAGGTACAGTTCACACTGACAAACCTGTGGGCTAGGAGAGCTGTGTCATCTTCTGAAGAGCTGGATGGTGCCTGTTACATGCCTGCTTTTGAAGGAAAGGCAAAGGCGAGCTGTGATCTGAATAATCCTAGTTTCCTGTCTGGGAGCTCTGCTTACTAACTGCCCTGTGCATCCACGGGAAGGCGATGTGGAGGATAGAAGAAGCTGAGATGAAGTTCGTGCTGGGGTGGGCAGCTGAGGTGAGGCCCTCGGACCCCTCCTGCCTGTCCACCTGCTGACCCAGCCTAGCACAGGTGAGTGGACATGGCCAGTCTCTCCAGCTTTGATATCCAGGGCCTCTGCCTGGCAGGACCAAGCTGAACTCTTACAGGCACAGTGCCGAGGCTACCCCAGGATTCTTAGGGGGCAGTCAGGCATCCCTCTGAGGCCCAGGGCTGGCACTGTGCAAGAAAGCTGGTGATGGCGGGAGAAGCAGGACCTCCTGAGCCGTGGGTGCTCAGAGCCCAGCCAGGTGAGCACACAGGCTGCAAGGGAGCTCAGCCCAGGCATCCCCAGTGTGCGAAGGCCAGGGAAGGTGCTCCTGAGGTGATCAGTGACCGAGGCCCTGAGGGATGGAGACATTTTATTGTAATTATTAATTTTAAAGTGTTGAGAATTCCCTGGTTTCCCAGTGGTTAGGATTTGGTATCTTTCACAGTTGGGCCTGGGTTCAGTTCCTGGTTGGGGACCTAAGATCCTGCAAGCTGCAGGGCATGGCTAAAAAAAAAAAAAAAAATTACAAAGGCAGTATAATTATACGACAGAATCTTTGAAAAAGAAAGGAAAGAAAAAAAAATCTACCTTTACCACAGTCCCTAACCCAACCAGGGTTGCCTTTTGACTTGTTGCTTCCAGGTCTTTCTCAAATAATTGTGATTCCTCAGGGAGTGGAGGAGAGGCGTCACAGTGGGCTGACGCCCAGGCGAATGGGGGCTGACAGAGTAGAGAGAGAGCTTGGTTCCCCAGGGTAGGCCTGGCCTGGGGCTCTGGGGCCAGGCTCATGCAGGGTTTATCCTCAGTGGGTTCCCATGTGGCTCATCCCAGAAGCTGGTCCTCAACTGGGCTTCCCATGTCCTTGAAGGGCTCCCCTGTCATCACGGGTGGCCCTCAGTGAGGTCATGAGTGGCACCTAGGCTGGTATGGCCAGAATGGGTCTCTGCAGCCCAGGGATCCCTGGCTGGGGTGCTGTAGCAGGCATGGGTCTGGCCAAGTCTGCTGCCAGGAACTCTGGTCCCCTGGACATTTTTGTGGCCGATAAGGGAGCTGTTGGACATCAGGCAGGTGATAGCCAGTCTCAGGTGGGGGGTACCTCTGCCCGTGGCCCAGCTGGGGCCTTGTTGGGCCTTCTTTGCCTTTCCAGAGAAGCAGACGGCACCAGATAGATGCATGTTACAGTTATTTGGGAACTTGTAAAATCTGTGACACCATGGCCCCCTCGTTCTGTGGGTATAACCTGTCTATCAGGGTTTCTTCAAGCTCCCAAGGTGATTCTAAAAAACAGACACTGTGGTTCTCAAATTTCATGTGCATCACGATCAACTGAAAATCTTGCTAAAAAACATGACTTGCAGGGCCCCACTTCAAAATTTTCTGATTCACTGGGTTTGGGTGGGGCCCAAGATTTACAACAAATTGAATTCTGACAAGTTTCTAAGGGGTGCTGATGCTGTTGGTCTGGGGACTGCACTCTGAGAACCACTAGATTAGGGGAAAATGACCGGGGAAGTTTCTGGTGCTAGCATTTGGTGAGGGCAGGTGTTGGCTGCCACACAGAGATGATGAGAGGAGATGTTTGTCAAAGATGGTGAGGGAAGAGGTTGGCTGTCACAGGTGTGGAGGGCAAGTGCTGGTTTCTACCCAGTGGGAAGGAAAGGTGTTTGCTGTCACACCCAGGCGGTCCAGGGAGGTGGTGGCTGTCACGGGGAGGAGGGTGTCTGGTTGGTATCAGGTAATGAGGAAAGCTTTTGGCTGAGGAGGCGAAGGAAGGTGCTGGCTGTCCGTGTCAGTGAGCCAGGACGAGAGCTGGTGAGGGAAGTGCTGCTTGCTGCAGGTGGAGAGGGAAGGTGCTGGGCCACCAGGTGGCGAGGAGAGCTGTCGGCGGCAGGCGCGTGAGAGAGGGAGGCGCTGTCCGCTCTCGGTGGAGAGGGCGGTGCTGGCCCTTCTGGCTGCTGATGGGGCGCCAGCCCCGCTCTCCACTGAGGCTGAAGCAGCCTCTGCCTCTTAGGTTCCCTAGTGTGTCCTCCCGTTTCTTCTTCCCCAGGCCCTCTGGCCTGGCTGGTCTGCCCCTGTATGCCACAGGAGTCTGAGAAGGCCAGTGGAGCTCAAAGAAAGTGAAAGCGTTAGTCGTTCAGTTGTGTCCGACTCTTTGCAACCCCGTGGATATAGCAGCCAGCCAGGCTCCTCTGTCCATGGGATTCTCCAGGCAAGAATACTGGAGTGGGTTGCTATTCCTTTCTCCAGGGGATCTTCCCACCCAGGGATTGAACCTGGGTCTTCTGCACTGTGGGAAGATTCTTACAATCTGAGCCACCAGGGAAGCCCACTCTAGTGGACTCCAAGACTTCCCTTTGGATGGGTGCATTTCTTGTCCTTGGAGGGAGGGGTGTGAAGGTTGGGCGGGAAATGACAGAGTGTGGGGGCTTCTGTGGTGGGGACATGCATTGCACGATAGCACACTGGCCATAAATAATGTATTCTCCACAGAAGGATGGCCCCAGGAGGCATGACTTCCCAGCACACATTCAGGAGGTACATTTTGATGCAGAAACCACAGGAAGAGTACATCCTTATCTGTCTTTTATCATTATTTTCCAATCGAGAATCACAGAAGCCCATGTCCTAGGGCTCCAGCCTGGAGCCTGTGGGGAAAACAATTTTCCCAAGAGCAGGCTGCCGAGATGCGAGATCTGGAGCCCAGACTTAGGAGATGGCAACCTGTAGCTGAGCCGCTCGTTCTTGGGGTAAAAGACAAAGCTGTCAGCCTGGTTGAGTCTGATGTCCCTTGTTTCTATAGCTACAGTAAATGTAATTACAAAAGAGTAACCCTTTGCGGATTTCACTGTAACCTCAGATAGCTAATGACATTTACTGGGTTTCTAGCAATCTGGGACAAAATGCTCATTTTGAATTTAACATGAGTAATGCCATTTTCCATCTTAGTTAAGTACTTTGTGTCATAAAAGAGTTATCTGTACAGAGCCCCCGGTCCTGTCAGTAAACATATTACAAATATTATCACCACTTATTTTCTGGATGAAAGATGTGGAGAAGGCCCAGAGAAACAGTCCTCCTTTACATTTATGACTCTGCTCGGAGACTCAGGAAATTCAGCATGAAATCATCGTGTAGGTAATTCAGACTGTGCACCAATATTTCACACGTAGCTGGAGGCCCCCTGGAAACGGTAATGTTATCTCAGGGAGCACAAACTATGTAAATACATCCTTCCACCGCCCAGCCACAGTCGGTGTCAGACAGTGTCACTTGGCTACCAACACAGATGACGGATGCTGAGTGTCTTTGGTCTAGGATAATGGAAGTCACTGACTGCAGCTTGTTAGGGGGGAGACACGTTTCCTCACTGTTCCTGGAGACATAAAGAATTTGCACACCAAATTAGAGTCGGTGCCAAACCACATATTCGTTTGCTCATCCATTTATTCATGCATCCTGTGGATCTGTTCCCCCAGCCCTATCAATAATCCTGTGTGGGCAGTGTGCTGGGGCTCTGGTGGAGGGGCACCAGGAGTACTGGGGTTGGAGGGAGCATGGTGGGGGCGGCATGAGAACTGCCCAGCAAGCAGGTGGTCTAGGCAAGTCCTCGGGGAAGAGACCACTCAGCAAGGTCTGAGTGGAGGTGGTGCCTTTGGGCAGCCTGAGGCTGAAGAAAGATGCTCCAGGCTGGGCGTCATAGTGAAGCTCTTCTCGGCCAGTCCAGTGTCTGGCTAGAGGGAAGACTGGCGTCTCCCTACTTCCCCTTGGACTTATCACCACTGCAGAGGCCTGTGGAATGGAGGGAAAAGTTACTGTGGGCCTGGGGGTCAGCTGGACCGGGGTTCTGCACCTGGTGGCATGCGTGCTAAGTCACTTCAGTCGTGTCTGACTCTGTGTGACCCTCTGGACTGTATGGGATTCTCCAGGCAAGAATATTGGAGTGGGTGGCCATGCCCTCCTCCAGGGCAGATTCCTGCCGCAGGGATCGAACCCATGTCTCTTATGTCTCCTGCACTGGCAGGCAGGTTCTTAACCACTAGTGCCACTTGGGAAGCCCTCTGCACCTGGCACTGCCACTCAACAGCAAGGTCACTTCAGGTAAGGTCAGAGCCTCAAGTTTCCCTAGGTGGAAAATGAAGACACCCATGCCTACCTACCAGAGCAGTGGTGAAGATGTCATGAAACAGCTTACTTACCCAGATGCAGGTGCTGCTTCATTCAGGTCTTGCTCAAGGCACCTCGTTTAGGTAATGAGAACACCTATCAGGGTATTCCCCTAGGAAGTCTGTGCTCACAGAGCTTCCCAGAACAGCCCTCGGCCCAGCTGGACCTTAGAGTGGCTGCCGCAGGTGTCTGTCCCTGAGCTGCCTCCTGGCCACGCAGGTGTGTGCAAGGCATCTGTGTCTGCGCCGCCTCTGGGTCTCTGATCCCTGGTGATACCCTGAGTGACCGGAGAGGCAGCTGGCTGATTCACTCCAGCCGCTGTCTCATCCTGGCTCTGACTCTCATAGGCTGTGATTGGCGACACATTCCGAAGTGTGAGCTCTTTGGAGGAGGCACTCCGTGTTGCTGTTTCCTGCCGAGGACCAGCCCCGGCTGATCCAGGGTACTCGAAGGAGAGACGGCGTTGGCGAGGGTCAGGATACGATAGCTTCAATTAGATATTAATTAGAGATATAAAGAGTAATAGAATAAGGATAGCTCAGTAGGAAAATTCAGTGGAGAAAAGAGGCTGAGTAGCTTGGTTTACGCGGGAGACCAATAAAACTTCAAGACAAGAAGTTTGCACCACTTACGTAGGCCGCAGGCGTCCTTCCGTTCTCCCGAAGGAGAGGAGACACTGAGGCCTCCCCGTCGGATCTTAGAAGCCCAGGCATAATTAGTAAGCAGGATGGGTTCCGCGCTCCAGATGGAGACCCAGCCAGAGTGAAAGAGAGAGAGACATGGGGAGACCAGTATTTCGAGAAACTGATCCCAATTCTTTATTTTCCAGAGTCTGTTTTTATACACTGAGATGTTATACAAAAGTCACGTGGGGAACAGCAGTCCTGACTTTTATTAAAGTCAGGTGCTTCACACAAATGTATACAGAGGTCTTAGGGGTGTTACATCATCTTCTGGCCAGGGGGGCCTGCTGACAATTTACGACCCTCTCCTTGTGACAGCGGTCAGTCAACCAGGACACTTATTTCTCCAGGGCTGATTATTCTCAAAACAGACGCCACCCAAATAAAGTTACATTCCTACAGGGTGAGGGTGTAGTGGGTTTTAGTTAAGGAAAGAATTTACTAAGCCTAAGGTCTAACGTGATTAATATCAAAGGTTAATACTTATTCCTTCTATATATTCATTAATGTGTGTAAGGGCAGGGGATATGGAGACTTAGCAACAAACATTGGCTCAACAAATGAAAAACCCTTCACCAACACAATTTCTAATTAGCCCACTATACTAATAGTTTTCTAACTTCTCTAAAGAACCTGTTTTTAGAGGGTTTAAAGCATCTTGTGCCTCTCACGGTTGGGAGGCTGTGAGCAATCACATGTGGCCCGATGAGCCTGTCAGGCAGGCTAGAGAACCTTCAGAGGAGTTTGTAGGTTAAAACACTCTTATCACGCCCAGGAATTATTATTAACTGGAGCTCTAGGTTAACTCCTTCTCCGAAAGAGGTGGTGGGGGACAGCCCCCCGTAAAGTCAGAGGTGTAGGTAAGAGCACAAAGTAGTAAAGTAGGCAGGCTCTGGTTATGGGGGTAGACGCTCGAGGATTTCCAGGGGGACTCCTGAGGCTCGATCCCGCCTTTGCGTATGTCGAGCCTCCTTCCTCATGACCTTTGTCACGGGCGGAGTACCTCGCTCTGGCCCCCAACAGTTTCCGGCAATGGATTGAGTAGATTCAGGTGGTAGTGCCTACTGCTGACTCAAAAACCTGCAGGTCGCTCCATCTGGGGCTTGACATTCTGGGGAGCTGAGCAGAAGGGTACAAATTGGGGATTTTTCAGGAACAGCTGGGTGGTGGCCTTGCAGGGCTTGGGCACCAGCTCCTGGCAGAGGTGGGGACCTGTGAGTGTGGGTACAGGGATTGGCTGTAGCTGTGAGACTGTTTAATTTGGTGTTAAGTTTATCTTATTGTATATAAAAATACACACAATTTTTAAGGGTTCTTTTTTTTTTAAGTTGAAGTATGGTTGATTTACAATATTATGTTAGCTTCAGGTGTACAACATACTGATTCAATATTTTTATAGGTTATACTCCATTTAAAGTTATTATAAACTATTGGCTATCTTCCCTGTGTGGCACAGTATATCCTTGTAGCTTATTTATTTTATACATAGTGGTTTGTGCCTCTTAATCCTCTGCTCCTACTTTGGTCCTCTCTCTTTCCCTCTCCCCACTGGTAATCACTGGTTTGTTCTCTATATCTGTGAAATACACACAGTCTTAAAATGCTTCTAGGACAAGACTGCTGAGTGTCCTAATGGGGACCTGAGATGCAGCACGCTTGCATGAGGAGCTGGCTCTGTAGAGCAAATCGGAGGCTCGGCACTCTGCTGCTCACTGAGGGAATTTTCCTGTGCCCAAAAGACACTCCCCACACCACTCGTCTTCCAGAAGGCTGAGCAGTGGGAATATAACTGTGGAAATAAGGGGACTGCTCAAAGGCAGCCGGAGGGGAAATGCTGAGGGGATGCTGGTGAGGTGACGTCATCCCCCTTTGCCTCTTGAGTGGGGCTACCCTGAATGCCCTGCACAGAGGGAAATGTGTCATATTCGCAGTCTGGCGGGGCCTCTCCTGCATGGAGTGAGTCTTGGTCCCTGGAGACAGTAGCCATACTGGCTCCTGCCTTTGCATCTTCTCTATGTGGCATCCCTGTGGGACCTCTTCACTCATGCACTCATCAGTCCCTGATAAAGCCGTCTGTGAGCCCTGATCAGTAAATGAGGACTGGAAGGCTCCGTGGGGGAGACAGACACTAAAGCAAGCATGTGTAAGAGGAACTGGGGGCCCAGTAGTTTGGTGGCAGTTGGAGACTTTCTCAAGGAGCAGACACCTGGGCTGATGTTAATTCTGAAGATTAAAGAAGGCATTAGCTCTGCAAAGCAGTGACTTGAGGGAAAGGAGTGCCAGGCAGAGGGGACTGCCTGGGCTAAAGCACTGAGGCTTGGAATAGCTCTCTCCTCTTGGTGGGGTGAGGGATTGATTGGTGTTCAGGTAGGTTTGTCTGAGGTCAGAGACTGGGGGGCATGTATGGGGAGGAGAAGCTGATTCAGCTGCAGTGCGGGCCTTGAAGGTGGGGCCTGCAGTGGTGACTGCAGCTGGCCCTTGGAGGCCAAAGGAACTGGACCCTCTTCTGCCTTCCAGTCTCAACCCCAGTGCACACGTCCTGCTCTCAGGAAGGGACACCCTGAGAACCCCCATCTCCTAAAGAATAGAGGGAGCCTTAGTATGGGATCATCTCTCCATCTGATGGTATCATGGTGGTCAGAAGAGTGAGGTATTTAGGGGGAGGCTTCCCAGGTGGCCCTAGGGGTAAAGAACCTGCCTGCCAGTGCAGGAGACAGAAGAGATGGGGGTTTGATCCCTGGGTTGGGAAGATCCTCTGGAAGAGGGCCTGGCAAACCATTGCAGTAGTTTTGCCTGGAGAATCCTATGGACAGAGGAGCCTGGCGGGCTATAGTCCATGGGGTCGCAAAGAGTTGGATATGACTGAAGCAACTCAGCACGCAAGCACAAGTTTCCTGGGGGCTCTTGTGGGCTGCATTGCCCCAAAGTAAGTGCAGGTGTCAGGGAGACCCGAGTTTTCTCCTGGAGAAGTGAGGGTGGTTATGGCTCCATTTCCCCCGTGCCTGCGAAGTGCCTGGTCCTGTGAGCTGATGTGCTTTCTCTGGTTCCTTCAGTCCTGATGAAACTGAAAGATGGAGATTGTCACACCCAGAGACAATCTGACTGAGAAACCGACTTGTCCCAGGTGATATGACCCGCACAGAAGGTAGAGATTTCTTCTAAGTCTGCTAATTCCGAACAAAGCTCATGGATGTTTTTGGTAGAGTCTTGTAATATTGTTATTGTTGTTTCAGCCATTTCTGGCAGCACCTCCCCCCTGCTGTCCTCCTCCCAGTTTGGTTCTGCAGATCTGCCTGACTGTGGCCACCTGTCCAGTGTGAGGCCTCTGTGCTCGGGCAGCCCCTAGCCTCCTGGAGTGGGGAGGGGGAGTCCAGGTGGGTGAACATGATCACCTCATTAGATAGTGCCCTTGCATCTGAATCCACTCCTGTGCTGTGTCCCTGCTTTGCCTGTGGGTTTTGGGAAAGGAGTTTAATAAGCAGAGATGAGATTCTGTGCATTCTGGGGGAAGTGGGAGCACTAGGAGGGGTGGGCAGCCCCCTCTATTGCTGGTGGTCCCTGGGTCCAAAGATTCATTTCTCAGGGTCTAGAAATGGGGTCTAAACTGAGGCCTGAGCCTCCTTGGCCTCCTGCTCTGCTCAAAAGGGGCGGTCCAGCTTTGTCCAAGGACGCACCACCTCCTCCCTGGCCGGGTTAGTACTGACTGTACCTGGACTCTGGGCCAGGGCCCGTCCACAGCCCAGCCACACCACAGCCTCTGGGGAGGGACTCAATCCATCTCTAGATTCTGTTGGTGTGTAGCTGTCAGAGTGGTCAGAACCACATTCCAGGCCTGCCTGGAGGACCTGGGGACCAATAGACACGCTACGGACTCAGGCTCGGTGTTCTGAGCGCTTGGCAGGGGACCCACACTGGTCCTGTCAGCCTCTGCCGGGCTCCCTAGAAGGTGGAGTTCTGCCCCATCCCATGTCTCCAGCTCATGGCTTGGTGCTCCCTGGGGCCTCTTGGGGCCCAGTTGGTGCTGCTGTCTGCTCTGCCTATGCCATTGGCTCAGTCACCTCCCCTTCTTGACCTCAGACTCCATTTCCTGCCTCTTCTTGGTTGCCCCTGCTTTGGAGAGACCCTCAGGAGGCAGGCCTAACTGTCATGGCCCCTTACTGAAGCCCTTAGGGCCTCTCCTCCTGGCCTATTGCCCTTGGAGACAGTGTCCAGCCAACTCTTTGGATTTGGGGGGCTGGCTGGGGGTCTCTTTTTGGTTATTGTTTGAGAGTTCATCTGTTCATCCATCTGTTTGCCCATCCCTCTATTCTTACATCCTTCTCCCCATCCATCCATCTGTCCATCCATTCATCCATCCATTCACCCAACCTCCCACTCACTCACTCACTCACTCATCCATCCTACCTAGATGTCTGTCCATTTGTCCCTCTAGTTATGCAGTCATCTAGACAAGTATTTATTGACACCCACAGCTTCCAGGCACAATGCCAGGGACTCTAAAGTAGACGAGTCCTGTCTGTGTTGAAGAGATCAGCCCATTCCTTATCTGTGCAGAGGGGCCACCAGTCACCCTTAGGGATACTTGTGCAGCCTTCTTGGTGACTCAAGGCTGTCATGAGCTTGCTGAGCTTCCCAAGGGTTCTGAACAGGTGGACTCATCACAGTGGCTACTACTGTGAGGCCATGTGAGCTGGATGTGGAGGGGCAGATAGGAGTCAAGACTGGCTGTGGGAGGCCCTGGGTAGGGCACAGCTTTGGAGAGGTGACCTCAGTGAGGACCCCAAGGCCTGGAACAAGCTTTTGGGTGGTGTCAGGAAGATGAGGGGGTGCTCTTGGGCAGGGTGCACTGGGTAGGCAGGGCCCCTGGGCAGTGGTGACCCAGCACGCCTGGGAGGAGAAGGGATGGGCTTGGGGGAGGCAGAGGCAGGGGCTGAAACAAGGGATGCTGGGTGGCCTGTGGCAGGTATCAGTGGAGGAGACGCTGGGCTCTGTGGCCTGTGTGGCAGAACAGACCTTCAGGCTCCTCCCAGAGTCACATTTCACTGCCCTGTGAGCTGGCCTGCAAGTGGCCAGGTTTGGGGCATGGAGGGCCAGCTGGAGTCACTGTCAGGAGCTCCCCTGCTTGATTCTTCTGGAGGTGGCTTGAGCTCAGATGGGCCAGGGTTTTTTTTCACTTTCCAAACACACAATTCCAGGTGCCAGAGAGGCCCCAGGAGAGTGAGGAGAGGTGTCCACACCAGGCCCTTAGGGAGCTGCATGCGGGCAGCATATATTCCAGGGGTCTTTGGCTTTGCCTGAGTGGCCCAGGTCAGAGGGGGCAGGAAGTGGCAGGGCCAGTGGGGAGAGGTGAGGGAGAGGGTCCTCCGCCCCCCAGGCTGACCCTGAGCCAGTCAGAGAGGCCTAGGGGTGGGATGGTTCTAGCCAGGCCTGGTCTCCAGATAATGTTGCCTTAAGCATCTAATATGTACTAGCTGTGAATAATAGAGTAAAGCTAATGATAATAGGAATCATGATAATAGTAATAATGAGACTTGGGAATAGTTCACCATCAGAGGTGAGAGGTGGGTGCTGGGATGTGAGCTCCTGGTTGGGCAGCACCCTGACCTCCCAGGATGCTAGGCCATGTCTCGGGCCCCCTTGCCCTGAGGGATTTCTGTGCCAACCCCAGGACTGGCAGATGGGTAACTCTCCTGCTCCCTCCTGGATGGAGCTAGTCCCCAACAGCCTGGGAGGGGGAGCTTCCAGGTGTGGGAAGCTAGACATATGCCCCTTGGTCTGCCAGGAGTCCCAGGCCCTGTGCCCGGCCAGGGACCTAGTCTTGCCATTGCCACGGGAAGAGATAGGGAAAAATGAAAATGTTGAATCAATGAGATAGGGGTCTAATTACCCTGGGTGGCCTCAAACCTCTAATTTCGGGCACGGGTGCTCCTTTTAATTTGGGGTATTTAAATATTTACCTGAAATGGAGGGGGAAAAAAATCTTTTGGGCTGCAAGGCTATTCTGGCAGCAATGTGCTGAGAAATTCATTAAACCACAGTTAATTAGGGGATGAAAGATATATATATAGCTCATTAGTTCAACCCACATAATTTACGTCTCTGAGGATGTGTGAGTACTAGCTTAGCCCCGGCTCTGGAAGATGATGTCTTGAACATGGCCTCTCACTGTTGTTGCCTCTGGGTCTGCAGGACTAGGGAGGGGGCTGCGGCTGCCCTCTGTCTGTCCAGCCAGGAGACGGAGGCCCTGCTGTGCCCTCTGTTTCCCGCTGGAGCGGGTAGTGGCCTGGCTGGCTGTGCTTCTGCCAGGGATGATAGACGAGGCGGCACAGCCGCCTTGCAGCCGCACTGCTTAGCATAATGGTGCCGTGTCTGAGTAGATTTTAAGCTGCATCGGAATCTGGTTCCTAGAGCGGGGACATTATCCCTGATTTAATCGGTAGCAGTCAGAGAAATCAGGGCTGCAGCATCAAATCCCCATGTCTCTTTCCCAGACAACAGTTCTCCTTCTGGTGCCTGCCTGGGCCTCTTGAGTAGCCGGGGTCTGCCCTGGCCCTGCAGAGCCTTGAGCCCAGCCTGGCCTTGGACATGCAGCTGGTCTCTTGAAGAAGAGCACCTCCTCTTCCTGCCGATCTGGGGCTCTGATGGGATTCCTGACATTGCTGGGGGTTCCCGTATAGCTGCTGCCTCTTGTGCGGAGCTGGGAGAAGCTGGTGTTGGTTTGGAAAAATTCCTGTCCTGACACCACCCAGTGCTCACCCCGATTATGTCTCCAGTGTGGGAATAGAGTTGCGGAGAGGAAGCTGTGTGTATGTGTCTGCGTGTGCAGAATGACGGCAGTGAGGGATGGCTGGATTAAACATCCTGAAGGAGAGAGTGGTCCCCGTCCACCCTGGCGTCTGCCTGATTTGCCCTGGGGAACTTGAGTGAAAGGAGAGTGACTGTCATCGGTCTTGAGGGTTTGGATTCCACACATGCTAGAGGGTAGATGTGACAGTTTGGTATGTAATGTTCACTTCCAAGCCTTGGTTTCCTCATTTGCAAACTGGCAGCAATAATCCTGCTCCTTTTGAGAATTAAGGGGATAATGCAGGTGAAGCTCTTTCTCTGGGGCCTGCACAGAGCAACTGTGCAACAAGTGTTGGCTCTTTGCAGTGTTATTTTTTTGTTACTGTACTTCTGTGAGCCTCAGGTTCCTCATCTGTTGAATAGGGTTAATATTGCCTGGCTCGCAGGGTGGTGTGTGGTGATGAGTGCCCGCTGGCACCTGGCATATAAGACCCACCAGGCCGTGTGGCTTCGGGTCCTGTGGATGTGTGGAAAGGCAGGCGAGGGCCGGCAGTATTCTTTTCCCTGGTCTGTGGTGTGGCTCTGAGAAGGAGCCCCTGAAGGGTCTGTCTGAGGACAACTGTCCCCATCCCGGCCTCCTGCAGTGGAGACCCACTCCACTGAGCTCTGGTCTGTTGAGTGAGACTTTCTCTTTTTCTTTGGGGGGTGGGGCCTGTTCCTGATGGCCCCACACCTGTGCCAGATTTTTGGCTACAAATCACCACTTCCACCATAGCCGCACCAGCACCGAGAGTGACGGGCCGCATGCACTGTGCCCATGGGCAGGGACAAGCGCTGTCCCGGGAACTGATAGCCTCACCTTTGCTCTGGGAAGATGGCGCCCCTAGGAACTTTGTTTCAGAGATGAGGTATGGGGAGCTTGAGCCTGGTCCCAGGCCGTGCCAGTGGCAGGGAGAGTGTGTGCAAGGCTGGGGAAAGGGCGATGGAGAGGCCGTGTCTATCTATCCATTGGCTATCAGGGTCAGGTTCCTGCCTTGCCACCTATCACTGTGACCATGGGCAAGTCACCTGTCTGTGCCTGAGCTTGCTCATCTGTGGCATCACTCGGAGAGGATGGGGTGAGTTCACCTGTGTAAAACCCTTAGCGCTGTGTCCAGCTTATGGAGAGCTCTGAGTGTTGGTGAGGGTAGAGAATGGGAAGGAGACCTCTGGGAAGAGTTGACCTGGGGCTGGTCCTGAGGTATTGGGGTGGCGTGGGCCACTTCCATTCCTTGGGAGCCTCCCAGACTCTGGCGCTTCACTCTGTCAGCTGTCTGACCCACTTGGACTTATGGAAGTGATCCAAGTGGGGCTTAGCCGGGGCGTGTAGGGTGAGGTTCCCATGAGGTCTTCCTCTTCTGGCAGGCAGGCAGCTCCAGAGTCTGCCGTGCCACCCTTCCCCACCCTGGCCCCTGTTCCTTTCTGGAAATGGAAGTGTCTCTGGAAATGCAGGCCTCCACTTGGCTGACCTGCAGCCTGGCTCCCTCAGGCTCTCAGTGATCATGTAGAAGTAGGGAGGAAGTCTCCTTGTCCCTCCATGGCCTGCTCAGCATCAGATGGGGCTCTTGCCCCAAACACTCCCCTAATGATCCAGAAACTGAGCTCCCCGGTCGCTGCTGTCCTCCCGTCTGCAGGTCCATGTGCTTGCCCTCCCTTCTGCCCGGGATGCCTGGCTCTACTGTTTACTTGGTGAGCAGCTCAGCCTTCAGTGCTCAGCTCCTGCTTTTAGGAACCCCTACCAGGCAGGGTTGCCACCTTGATCAGACCCCACCGTGTCTCCAGAACCTGGCAGATGCTCGACAATGTGTAATTGAACTAGCGCACATGATTTCTGCCGGTGTCCTCCCTCTGTTGTTTCCTTGTGAGCCCTTGACACAAGGTCCTCCTGTGTCCAGGGCTCTAGCATTGGCACACAGGAAGCACCCCCTGAAGATCTGTTCAACCCAGCTCCATACCCTCCCCTGGGCTCTGACCAGATTGGGTCGGGTTGGAGTGTCTCCTACCCCTTCTCGGACCCAGGCTGGTCCATGCGTTCTCAAACTCCAAACAGGATATCTTTCTGCTAGTGCTGGTCTCCCTGGGGCAGTTTTCGGGAACGTGTCCCAGCAAGACTTTGAGCAGGAGCTTGCACTTGAACACTCATAACTAATTAATTATATTGTGGAATTGAGACGCATTCCCATTACTCAGTGATGAGAAAATTAAAGATCTATTGATATTAAAATAATTAATTGAACAAAAAGTGGAAATAACCATGCAAACTCTCTTTGGGGTTAAGTCGATGCTTTTAACTCCCTGATTGGATAGGGATGAAGATCCCCAAGTAAGGGGAGTGTGGGCTGGTTGAGGCCTGGGGACCTTGGTTGTCCGTCAGGGAGGGAGTGCAGGCTGGCAGTGCTCTGTCTGGCCCTGTTGCCGGGACTTCAGCATCAGACTGTCTCCTCGTGTGGATCTGTAAGATGCGGTGTCCGCTTGGGTTGCAGGCCTTCAGGGGCCCAAGGGGCGTGACTCAGCCTGGCAGGTGGTGCTTGGGAATGCTTAGAGGATGGAAGAACACATCTGGCCTTTGCACGCGGTGGAAAGCTGCTCTGCCCTGGCCCTCCTGCTGCTCTGTGCTTTGGGCTCCTTGAGGCTGGTCTGGGGCTCTCATTTTTAAGAAAATGTATTTACTTACTTATTTGGCTGCGTTGGTCTTAGTTCAGCACTCGGGATATTCATGGTGTCATGCACGACCTTTCACTGTGGCACACGGATTCTCTAGCTGTGGTATGTGGGCTTCTCTAGATGTGTGTGGACAGCAAAGCATGTGGGTGTCAGCAGTTGCAGCGTGGGGCTTAATTGCCCTGCGGCATGTGGGATATTAGTTCTCCAATCAAGGGTCGAACCTGCATCCCCTGCATTTTAAGGTGGATTGTTAGCCACTGGACCACCAGGGAAGTCCCTGGGGCTCTCATCTTCTCACCTCGGCGGATGGAGGCCTGGGGTGGGGTCTGAGGAGGGGTACAGGTGAGCCACAGCTTGGTGGCGGCCTGGGTGCTGTGGCTGGAATACCAGAACATTCTGGCTGCTGCCTTGCTGATAGGGAATCCCAAGTGGACACAGCACCAGAGATGGAGGGCGCCATGGGGATGACCTCCTTGGATTCTGGGTCTGTGTGCCGCCCCTCGGGGCTGCTCTGACTCTCCACCGGGAAGCATATCCCATTGGCAGGCAATTGGTCTTTCCTTCTCTGGACCTAAAATCCACTTCTGGTGAGTCCTGGCCCTGTCCCTGGGGCCCTAGAGCGTGGCTGGCGGGTCCCTGAGAGGAGGTGGGTCCCCAGGGCACATCTTCCCTCCCGTCTTTCACACCCAGTCCCTAAGGTCTTGCTCTGAGCCTGCTTCTGGTCTTCCCACTGACCTGCTGCCTTCTCTGCTCTTTCCTCTGGGTGCCTCTTGCTCCTCCAGTGTGGCGCTTGGTGCTCGGGGAGAAGATGCTAAGCTCTTGTCCATCAGAGGGTCCCTGGGCCCCTCTGTGGGCCAGGTATCATCTAGGCAAGGTTCTGTGTCTTAGTGGGTGAGGTCAGGGTGCAGGATAGAAATCTAGGGATCTGAAGCCAGACAGCCTGGGCTTGCCTCTTTTCCCAGCTGTGGGCCTCAGGCATAGTGCCACCCTCTGAATTTCAGTCTCCTTGTCTGGAAATGGGACATTCAGTTGACTCTTGAACAACATGGGGGTTAGGGGCACTGACCCCCCACACAGTCAGAAATCTGTGTATTATTTATCATCAGCCCTCTGTATACACATGTACAGAGGATTCCTCTGTATCCTGGTTGTTCAGTTCTTCTGTATCCAAGTTTCTACAACTGCAGAGTCAACCAACCCTGGATCACATAGCACTGTAGGACGTTTTTATTTGGGGAGAAAAACCTGCATGGACCCATGCAGTTCAAACCTGTGTTGTTCAAGGGTCAACTGTATTAGTTTGCTAGAGTTCCCATAACAAAGTACCAGAGCTTGTGGGGCTTAAACAAGAGATTCAGTCTTTATTTGTTGGGGGTTGGAAGACAGAGGTCACGGTGTGGGCAGGGCTGGTCTCTGTCTCCTTGGCTTGTCAGTGGATATCTCCTCACTGCGTCACGTGGTCTTCCCTCTATTGTGTGTGTGGGCCCTCATCTCCCCTTCGTGCAAGGACAGTGGTCATATTGGATTACAGTCCACCCTAATGATCTCATCTTAACTTAATTTAAGGGCTCTCTCTTCAAATGCAATCACATCCTGAGATGCCGGGGGTTAGGACCTCAACCTACGGACTTCGGTTCCTTACCGTACTCAGCCCACAGTGTGGAGTGGTGTCACTTCCTGTCACGCCTGCGGTGAGAGGATGACACAGTGTCCGGACACAGCCCCTGGCACAGAGGGCGCCCCTCTGGTTCTCCTTGGGCTTTGGGCTTCTAGAAGCAGTGTACTGTGCCATCCCGGCAGCACATGGGGTTAAGTGTTCTTCATGAGGGCATCTTGCCATGTTGCCATGTCAGCAGAGATGCCCCAGGGGCTCTGGGATGGC
>NW_011494913.1:3415624-3423194 GCF_000754665.1 Bison bison bison | reverse complement strand
GGGATGGCCCTGACTCTCCAGAGCACCGCCCCTGCCCCCACCCTCCTGAGTGACCCTGATAGCCAGGCTGGCTGCACACCCTGGGTCGGACACGTATCTCTGATCCGGGCTCCCCATGCTGTACCCACTGCTAGGACATCTTGTTATTCTCCCCCTGCTGGTATGCCATCACAAGTTCCTCATGTGCTCACAGGGGGCCTTGCTTGCTGCCCTGCACTTTGCTTTGCAAGGCCCAGGGCTGGTGCTACCGAGGGTAGATGGGAACCTGGAGGGAACACGCAAGGAGAGGCCAGCATGGGTGGGGACCCAACCTGGCTGAGGTCCTCCTCTGCACCAGACCCCACACTGGCTGCTCCAAGCCACAGGCGAAAACTGGACATTGACCTCCAGGGGCGTTGACCGTGGTGCTGGTTCCAGTTGCTGCAGGCCTAGTGTGGGGCAGGCCTCAGGCCGGGGCTTCATGCACATTGGCCCTGCTCTTCTCTGTGGTGAGGAAGGTGTTATGGGACACTTCATTTTGCAGATAAAGACATTGAAGGGGTTGAAATATTGCCTAAGAAGAAATATTTGCCAATCACGTATCTGGTAATGGATTTGTATCCAGAATATATAAAGAACTCTTACAACTCAATAACAAGAAGGCAAAACATGCCGTACAAAATGGGCAAAAGATTTAAATAAATACTTCACCACAGAATATAGAAGGATTGCAGATAAACACATGAAAAGATGCTCAGCGTCATTAGATCTTAAAGAAATACAATCAAAGCACAAGATATACTTCACAAAACACAACTCACCTACTACGATGGCTGTGATAAAGACAGACAGCAACAAGTGTTGGGATGATGTGAAGCAACTAGAACCCTTAACACTGCTGGTGGGGATGTAAGATGGTACAGCTGTTGTGGAAGATAGTTTGACAGTTTCTTAAAAGATACACATATACTTAACCATGTTATTCAGTTGTTCCATTCCTAGGGATTCACACCAGAGAAGTGAAGAGAGATGTCCATATGAAGACTGGTGCAGGGACGGTCACAGCAGCGTTATTTATGAAAATGCCAAACTGGAGACAACCCACATGTCCATCGGCTGGTGAACAGATAAACAAAAGTGAATGTGTCTGTTTCAGTGGAATCAACTCAGTAATAAAATAGAATGAGACACTGACACATGCTACAACGTGGATAAACCTCAAAAGCATTATTCTAAGTGAGAGAAACCAGTCAAAAAAGAGTCCATGTTGTATGATTCTCTTTAGGTGAAATTTCTTGAAAAGGGCAAAACTGTAGAAACAGAAAGCATATTTATGGCTGCCTGGAGCTAGAGGTGGAAGCAAGGACTGACTGTAAACAGGCATGAGGGGACTCTTGGGGGATGGTGGAAGTGTTCTGAAACGGAATAATGGTGGTGGTTGTACAACTGGATATATTTGCTAAAACTCAAATTAACTACAGTCTTAAAATGGGTGAATTTCATGTAAATTATAACTTAGGCTGCTAAAAAAAAAATCTTGCTGAAGACCACACAGCTTGCAAATGACCAGGATAGAATTCAAATCAAGGTCTGCCTTCTTTCAAGCCCCAGCCTCTGGGCCCCACTGCCAGGCAGAGACAGATCAGCCAGGGCAGGAGTTGAGAGGCCCCTACCTTTAGCAGGCGGGGAGCCCCAGGTGAGGCAGTAGGGATTTGGGAAGTGCCTTGGGGAAGGCCCAGATCTTGCAGAAGGGTGTGTGTGTGCAAGCGCAGGGGATGTGTGAGGGTCTGGACTTAGGGGTGGGATGCTGACGGGGCTGGCCTGGCAGCTCCAGGTCTTTTCTGGAAAGTCGATCTGTATGTATGTCCATCTATGGAGCTGTTTCTCGTCCCTGCTGCACCTCCTTCTCTTCAAGTTTTCTCTACTGCTATTGATTGGGCTGGTGGTTCTGCCATCAGTGCGCCTGCAGGTAGCAAGCCAGCGATTTTCCCCGCAGCATTTCAGCTCATTAAGGAAGCCTGGAGCTCCCTGGGCCTCCAGAACGCCTGTTGTATTTTGCTGATAGACCGAGAGAGGCTCGACCATGGAGGCTGCTTTCTCATCCTCCCAGTTCCACCATTAGCATTCCAAAGTAGAAAACAAGGCTGGTGCTTGCTGCCTAAATATTTATGGAATACTGCTGGGGTCAGAGGATGAGAGCAGCAAATGAGATTAAAGATTTACACCCAAATACCAGCCGGGGAGGGTTTGGGCCACGGTTCGCTTTTTGTGTTGCTTGGAATAAAGGGTTTTCTCTCTTCTTCCAAGAAATTTAGTTTTTATAGATTTTTGAAGCCAGAGGCATGAATTTTAATCCATTGCTTCACATTGCATCTTCGTAAGTTGTTAGTTACTAAGGAGCTGGGGTGTGGGCACTTCTGTGTGTCTGGGTGCACACTTGGGGATTTTGGAAAAACCTATTCCTTTGCTTGGTTTGCATTCTTATGGTCCCAGTGGGGAGGAGCGCCCTGCATGTAGTGTGGGGAGTGGTGCTCTGTGTAAGGCAAATTAGGTGGGGGCAGAAGTGCCCGATTGGGAGAGTCTCAGTAATCCTGAGAGCCACATATTTCTGTTTCTGGGGCTGCCTCTGATGAAACCACCTGCCTCACATTGAGGATGGAAAGGGAGACTGGAGCATCACTTCTGGATCAATTAAGAGCTGGCAGGAAAGGGCGGGTACACTCAAAGGGTAATCGGAGTGAGGTCAATGAACTGAGTCTTTACAAAAGTCTGGGTCAGCTAAGATTTTCGAAGCACGTGGGCTAGTGCTGCCTGGGAGGTGGCATCTTCTGCTCCCGAGGGAGCCAAGAGGGGATGGTGGCTAAAGTGCAGATGCAGCCATGGCCAACCAGTAAGGAGGGAATGGGGGACAACCCCGCTGTTCTCCCTGCCTCTCTCATTTCCTGCTTGAGTCCCCCTTAGCCGTCCCTGTGCTCTGGAAGGCTGGCCATCATGGACACCATGGCCAGGACTTCCTGTCCTTCAGCTCCTGTTACGATCTGGCCAAGTGAGGTGAAGTGATGTCATTCATTCACTCTTTGCGACTCTATGGACTGTAGCCCACCAGGCTCCTCTTTCCATGAAATTCTCCAGACAAGAATGCTGGAGTGGGTTGCCATTTTCTTCTTCAAGGGATTTTCCTGAACCAGGGAGACCCTGATCCATGGGTCTTTTGCATTGGAGGCAGATTGTTTACCTTCTGAGCCCTGGACAGAGAAGCTTGGTGGGCTACAGTCCATGGGGTTACAGAGTAGGACACGACTGAACGACTTTCACTTCACTTCCCTTGGCCAGATCCTAATGGGAGCTGGAGGAAGCCATGGCGTCCATGGCTGCCAGCATTCCGCAGCCCTGGGTGGTTCAGCAGGGAGGGAGCACATGGTCACCGCTCAGGCTCCGTGGGAGCAGAGCTTGGGACAGGGGCAGGTGGTCTGTTGGGGAGGCAGATTAGAGAAAGAAAGAGCCACGCAAGGATGTGGTGTCATCTAAGTCTAGCCCATCCCCACTGGGGAGTCTGGGACATAGGGTTGTCCCCTCTGGGGATGAGGAGGAGGCCACCTTCTCTACCCACACTGTGACTGTAGGTCACTGGCTGTGAGCTACCCTCAGGTGGGGAGGTGGGGAGTGGGCCATCTCTCCTGGGCAAGGTGGCTCTCTCAGGGGAGGACTGAGAGAGTTTGCTGGTGAAGGAAGTGGCTGTGACTCTCAACCCCCTGATGCTCTGAGAAATAGACACGACAGCTCGGCCCACTCAGAGAATGGCGGCCACACCACAGCATGCCTGTAGGGGTGGGGGGAGATGGATGTCAATTAGCAAATGCCTTCGGATGATAGAAGCCCAGCCGCTTGCTCCCCAGCCATCTCATCTGGCTATTTAATCTGAGCACCAGTCTTTTCAGCAACTGCCTGGAGCCTGGATGAGTTTGTGAGAGCTGAGCCAGAGACCCCTCTGAGGCTGATGGACTTCCCTTTCCAGATGACCGGAGCTGCTCAGCTCTCACCCTGATACTCCTGCCTGCCACTTACGTGCTCTTGCTTCCTGTCCCCTACCCTGGCCACCAACAGAGACTTCATGGCTTCTGCAGCGGTCTGGCTGAAGTAGCTTTCTCTGGTTACCCTGAGAAATTATACTGAAGGGTTCCTGCAAGTGAAGAATTTTAGATGAGGATATTTATCAGAGCCAAGTATTAATAATAAATGCTGCATGATTTTTTTATTAGAGGAGCCACATAAATGTGGCCGCTTCAACTTTTTGACTCTCTGGAAAGCTTGGAGTTGCGGGCCACTCTGCTGTGGAAAAGTGTCGGGCTAATCAGTTTCCATTCATATGCAAAGCACTCACTTAGCTGAGTTCATCAAAATTCAGTCGTTTCTTAAAAAAAAATATTTATAGACTTCCCCTCCCTGCAATGGATTGCGGAGAAGACAGATAGTGAAAAAATACAAATTGTTAGTATCCTGGAAAGGAAGCCTCACTCTGAACCCTGCTAAGCATTCCCTATTCTTAGAGAAAAACTTAAAAAGCCGCTTTTGTACTAAAGTGTTTTCTACGTCTCTTTTCTAAACTCTCTCCCTCCTCTTATTCCAACTGCTTCTCAGTGTCTCTCTCCTTTGCAGGCTGGCCAGATTTGTCAGGCTGGTGGTGGTGGTGGTGGTTTCCGGAGTGGACAAGACATGAAATGGGGGAGGAAGCTGTACTGTGTCCTGCCTTGACCCTGCCTGCCACTGCCCAGGCCCTGGGCTCATGAAACATCGCTGAATTTTCACATTAACTTTGTCCCCATTATAGAGACTAGAAAACTGAGGCTCATAGAGATGCCCAGGGAGTGCTGGCTAGAGAACCCTCGTTGTATCAGGGCTTGCAGGACTGGAGCTGCTCAGCTTTCCTTTCTCTTGGCTTCATTAACATGGCTGCCCTGTTACTCTGGGGCCCTTTTTGGCTTCCTAATTGCTGCATTTTCACAGCATAGGGGAGCTAGGATTCAGGGCTTCCAAGAGCCCTTTTTCTACCTCTTTTCCCACTCTCTAATCCCGAAATGCAGAGAGGATGGGGAAGCCTAGTCCTGGGGAGGGAGAAAAAGTGTCAGTGCCAGTATATGGGAGGGTTGGCAGTAGGGGACCCAGCCTCACTCCATCGCCTACCCAACAAGCGATTGGTGAGTATATTCTGTGGGTCTGTTGTGGGGAATCATGGTAACAGAGGGCTTGGACTGCCTGCTTTCTGGGGGAGAGAGGCTGGCATATGCAGATCACTGTGGAGGGCTTTGGCTGAGGAGTAGATGAAGACACTGGATCTACACACGCAGTGGGTGGGCACGGAACAGGTTACCAGCTCAGCATCACGTGTCCCGTGATCCCATGGATGGTTTACAGTAGCTGCTCACCCTCTGCTACTTCCCCTGAGAGCAGACTTTCTTCCCATTTGTCGAGTGGGAAAACTGAGGTCCTTGGAGATGCTGTGTCCCAATTGTGCTCTTCATATAAAACTCTGGGTGTGACATATCTTGGGGCCCTACCTGGCAGATGGTCCCTCGGGGGGCACCTGTGGTGTGAGACAGTGGTTGAACGATAGGATCCTGTGCCTGCATAGGCGTGGCCTGTTTCTGGCTCAGGGCACAGAGCTTCTCACAGTGAAGCTGGAATTGGGTTACAGGTGGGCTGCTGGTTCAGAAGCCATGGAGCCAGAGCCTCTGTCCTGTTACAGAATGAGCGGTCCCTGAAAGGCTGTGCCCTGAGTACCCGGAGTTGGTGAGAGAGGTCAAAAGAATGTCCTGACCTCCCAGGAACCAGCCTTGGATCCTTTGCCACCCTCCCGGGAGACACTCTCTTCAGTTATTCAGGCAAATTAGCAGGGACTTCGGCAAACCAGCCGTGTCCATTTGGAATTTGAAATTGATCGTGGACAGTTTTCTGACATGCATGTCTCCTGCCATTTGCAAAGCGTGCATCACAGGCCCCTTCTGGAAAGCCTGGCTGGCCAGGCAGTGTTTCTTCTTTCCCTAGCCATCACTGCAGGTTTCTAAGTTTGCTGAGGCCAGGGTTGTGTTTAGAGACCTGGAAAGAGCCCAGTGCTCAGCAAAGTCTCAGGGAACCTGGGGTGGCAGCTTGGACAGTTACGGGGCCGCCTGGGGCCCATCACCATCCACACTGCAGGGCAGAGGTGACAGCACATCATTCACATACCATCTGTGGAAGGGACCCATCTGCCAGGGCTCTTTCCTGCCAGCCCTCGGCAGGGGATCAATAGATGGCTTGGATATGACTCTCTGTGGAAGAACTCACAGACCAGAGCAGGAGGTAACTCTGGGAACTCAGAGGAGGGACCTGGGAGAAATCAGGGAAGACTTCCTGGAGGAGCTAACAGTTGAGCAAATTCTTCAAGTGTGAGTAGGAGTTTATAGTAGCCAGGGGAGAGTTCTGCAGATGGAGGTAACAAGGCATGCAAAAGTACAAAACCCTGAAGGGTGAGGTTGTTCCGAGAATGGTATTTCAGGTGTGGAGATAGTAGGGAATGCCTGTTTCCGTGCTTTGGGCTTGTTGCTGATGGTGACTCAGAGTTGATCAGGTGGAGCTATATGTGCTCTATATGCTGCCTCTTCGTTGTGTATCATGTAACCCAGTGGCTTCTGGGAGAGGGCAGCACGGTTCCCATGTCTTTACTCTGAATCCTACACTCTTCCATGGTGTTGGGTGTTTTTTTGGGGGACTCTCTTCTTCCCTGGGAGGCGGAGCACAGGCCACGTTGGCCCCATGCTCTGGCTGGGACTGAGTGCCCGGGGGCATCAGAGAGGCATGGAAAGTGTATGGCTGGAGAGACTGAGGAAGCAGGGGGCTGGGAAGGAGGGGTTCACAAAGTAGAAAGCCCAGAAGAAATCACGTGGAAACTCTTTCTGAGCTTCACAGAGTCTTCATTTGTAGAACAGAGAGCCTCCATCTGGGCCAGAGTAGCCCCTCACCACTGGGTTGCCAGTTGCCCCCATATAGTCCACCCTTGTTTGGCGGTACCCTTGGGCATGTGGAGGATCTGGAGGGCATGTGCTCCTCCTCTTCACTGCCTCGAATAATGACCAAGATGCCACTCAGTTTTTGCTGTTGAAGAGACTGCTTATTCTTAGGCATGAAGCCCTTAAATGTCCTTCCTCCTGGTGCCAACTCTTGAGAGTCTTGAACAGTCTAGGAGAGTAGCTGAGGGCAGGAGGGGACCCATATGTCTATTTCCTGAGATTGACCCGGCTCCCTTGGAGGTGCATGGTCTCCTGCGATCTCCAAGCTCTTCTCTGCCTGCAGCTCATAGGCATGAGCTCATGTTGTCCCTCTTGGACACTGGGGGCCCAGGAGGGTGACTTTGCTTCAGCCTTGGCTGAGCGGGCCCAGCCCCTGCGATCCCTCGTTTGGGGCTGACATCTGGAGGCTCTGAGTTTCCCAGCCAGGGTGTCATGTGGAATTAACTGGCAGCAGGGACAGGTGGGTGTTGATTGGGGATGATTGTTGGGAGGCAGCGGCTGCAGGCTGCACAGAGCTATTTCCAGCCACTCCAATTGTATCAAGGAGG
>NW_011494913.1:3413362-3415349 GCF_000754665.1 Bison bison bison | reverse complement strand
TATTTGCCATCTACCCATGTATTACTCATTCACCCACTCACCACTCACCCCTCCACCCATCTACCCACTCCTCCATCCATTCATCCACCCTTCCATCCATCCATCCTTCTGTTGCCATCAGGTAGTAACTCATCCCCTCTGAGTTCATTGTTGATCTGCCATGTGCCAGGTACCACGCTGGGCCCCAGCATCCTGGCTCACAGTCTAGTGATGGAGATAGCACCACCACTGCGGCGGTATGTCTTGAGCTGTGTCCTGGGGACCAAGCAGGGAATTCAAGGGTGGGACTAGCTGTCTAGGCAGAGAGCTGGCATGGACAAGGGCTCAGAGGCAGGAAGAAGGGCAGCAGAGGGCAGGTGGTCATGCGTGTGATGTAGTGTGAAGGGTGGGGCAGATGTCAGGGAATGGAGTGGAGAGCTGGGTGAGGCTCAGCTCATAGGGTGTTGGGCCAGACCTTCTAGGGGCTGGTCCCATGCGAATGGGAATCTTTGACGGTTTTAAGCAGGGGAGGGTTTCCAGATGGCTTGGGTGAGCAGTGTGCCTAAGAGGCAAGGCTGGAGGCAGGAAGATGAAGCAGGACCAAGAGAGCTCCCTGCCTCTTGGGGTCTCCTTTCTATTCTCCTTGAAGGCAGCAGGCTCTGCTACTGTCCATCTGGCTCTGCAGGAGTCCTTAGGGTGGCCCCCAGAGCTTTAATGCAGAGCCTGTGGGCTCCCATAGGTGCACAGTGCCCGTCCTCCACCCCAGAAAAAGGGCCTCATGGGGGGGATGGGGTGGCTTCAGCTGCCACTGCCCTCTTTTCCCTAACTGCACCTTCCCCCAACCTCTCCTTTCCCTGCGATCTGTCCCAGGCCTCACCCCAACTGGCAGAGGGACCTGCTGTGGCTGCACCCAGGCCCAGGGGAGATACAGCCTTGGAGGACCCCCCTCCTTTTTCCTGGTGGTTTTATGTGCATCTTGGGCTCTTTCCATGAGCTGCATGAACATTCCTGTGGCTCCTGCTCCAGGTGTGATGGTGCCGAGGAGGGTCTCTGGGCCCTGAAGCCTGGGTGGGAGGAACACACACGGCAAGTCTGAGATGATGGCAGGGCCGAGCCTGGTGATTCTCCGCGCTGGTCTCCAGGCCTCCTTTGGCTTCTCAGTTTCCTAATTAGTGCTGTAAGCTGGGGAGCTTGGGGAGGGACTGGGTCTGTGGAAGGGGCTGTGTGGGCAGTGGGGTCCTGCTGCTTCTCTGCTGGGGCTTCTCTCTGAGCTGCTTGTGGAGGGCAGGAGGGAGGAGGCTGGTCTGGGACTCGGGGCACCTGCTGGGTTGGCTTCTACTCCTTTGGGAACACAGAAGGTGGGAGGCTGTGCTGGGTGGGCTCTGTCCACCACTCCAGGCAGTGTCAGCTCAGGAAGGCGGCTTTTCCAGTAGCTTTACATAGGAGTGAGTGTGTGTGTGTGTGTGTGTGAGTGTGTGTGTGTGTGTGTGGTCAGTGTGCTGTGTGTTTAGTATGTGGTGTGCGTGTGTGTGTTTGTGGTATGAGGTCTGTGGCCTGTGTGTGTGTGGTACTTGGTGTGTATGTACAGAATGGGTGTGTGTGGCGAGTGTCATGTGTTGTATGTCTAGGGTTTGTGTGTTTGTGTGTGTGTGTCTGGGGGCCAAGGATGGGTGGGTAGGAGCAGACCAGTCCCCTCTTTCTGGGTGTGTGGCTCTGCATCTTCTGGGATGCTTATGATGGGATCCTTTCATCCTCAGCCTCTTCTCTCCGTGTCTTTGCCCTGTGCCCCGTCAGCCCACCTACCCATGCACAGGTCTTGACATCTTCATCTGGCAGCTGTTAACTGAACCAGGCCTGTCTGCTTAGTCATTCAGTCGTCTCCGACTCTGAGGCCCCATGGACTGCAGCCTGCTAGGCTCCTCTGTCCATGGGCATTCTCCAGGCAAGAATACTGGAATGGGTTGCCATGCCCTCCTCCAGGGGATCTTCCCAACCCAGGGATCAAGCC
>NW_011494913.1:3412900-3413262 GCF_000754665.1 Bison bison bison | reverse complement strand
AGCTTACTCAAACTCATGTCCATTGAGTCAGTGATGCCATCCAACCATCTCATCCTCTGTCGTCCCCTTCTCCTCCCACCTTCAATCTTCCCCAGCATCAGAGTCTTTTTTCAAGGAGTCAGTTCTTCCCATCAGGTGGCCAAAGGATTGGAGTTTCAGCTTCAGTATCAGTCCTTCCAATGAATATTTAGGACTGATTTCCTTTAGGATTGACTGATTTGATCTCCTTGCAGTCCAAGGGACTCTCAAGAGTCTTCTCCAACACCACAGTTCAAAAGCATCAATTCTTCAGCGCTCAGCTTTCTTTATAGTTCAACTCTCACATCCATACGTGACTACTGGGAAAACCATAGCTTTGACTA
>NW_011494913.1:3370603-3412800 GCF_000754665.1 Bison bison bison | reverse complement strand
CAAAAGCATCAATTCTTCAGCGCTCAGCTTTCTTTATAGTTCAACTCTCACATCCATACGTGACTACTGGGAAAACCATAGCTTTGACTAGATGGACCTTTGTTGGCAAAGTAATGTCTCTGCTTTTTAATATGCTGTCTAGGTTGGTCATAGCTTTTCTTCCAAGGAGCAAGCATCTTTTAATTTCATGACTGCAGTCACCATCTGCAGTGACTTTGGAGCCCCCTGAAATGAAGTTTCTCCATTGTTTCCCCATTTATTTGCCATGAAGTGATGGGACCCACTGGATGCCATGATCTTAGTTTTCTGAATGTTGAGTTTTAAGCCAACTTTTTCGCTCTCCTCTTTCACTCTCATCAAGAGGCTCTTTAGTTTTTCACTTTGTGCCATAAGGGTGTTGTCATCTGCATATCTGAGGTTATTGATATTTCTTCCGGCAATCTTGATTCCAGCTTGTGCTTCATCAGGTCCGGCATTTTGCATGATGTACTCTGCATATAAGTTAAATAGCCTTGGCATACTCCTTTCCCGACGTGGAACGGGTGTGTTGTCCCATGTCCAGTTCTAACTATTGCTTCCTGACCTGCATACAGATTTCTCAGGAGCCAAGTTAGGTGGTCTGGTCTTCTCATCTCTTTAAGAATTTTCCAGTTTGTTGTGATTCACACAGTCAAAGGCTTTGGCATAGTCAATAAAGCAGAAGTAGGTGTTTTTTCCTGGGACTCTCTTGCTTTGTCGATGATCCAGCGGATGTTGGCAATTTGATCTCTGGTTTATCTGTGTTTTCTAAATCCAGCTTGAATATCTGGAAGTTCACGGTTCACATACTTTTGAAGCCTGGCTTGGAGAATTTTGAGCATTACTTTGCTAGCATGTGAGATGAGTGCAATTGTGTGGTAGTTTGAACATAGGAACTAGGCCTATGGAATTCCAAAGCCTCATGGAGTGGGTCCCCGGGGGTCCCAGTTCTATAGAGGCTGCATGAGTGCTCCCAGCCTGACCCTCACGCACACATGACCACCGTGTTGCTATGGTTGGTATAATTGCTTGCAAGTTTACTTCCTGAAGGCTCAGGATGAATGCTCTCAGCCAGTGGGTGCTGGTAGAACAATTTCCTCAGGTAGGGACCAGTCCTGAACTTTAAAAAAAGTTCCTCCCTCAAAGAGGCATGGGGACCTCTAAGTCAGGACACCAGCACCTCTTAAGGTGCCTCCAGGCCCCACCGTCGCCACGCCGACTTCTGGCATCAGTCCTTGCGTGCAAAATAATGTGCTCTAAGGAGACTGTGAATTGCAGTGAGCAATATATAGTCCTCATCTGAATGCAATTATGCTTAAACACTATAAATATTCGTAATTCTCAGCCTGGAGTAGTGCCTCTGGTGTTATATCCTTTTACAAACCACTTGAGAAACCAGCCGTTTAAGGTGAAGAGTTGTGCGGCTGCGGGCAGCTGCCTCCGCTGGTACCCCGACTGGAAAAGTGCAGAGGGCGGATGGAGACAGCGAGTGGTGTTTGCATCTCAGTTCCGTGATGCACAGGGGCCCTGGTCGAGTCACCGGGCAGTTCAGCTCACGCCTGGCCTGTGGGAGAGGCTGGAAATGGCATATCCTTCCTTCTTCCCTCCCCTGCATCTTCACACCTGGGTCCTCAGCTGGAAACTCGAGCCACAGTTCTGTAGGGCAAAATCAATACCTTCTACGAGAAATGAGTCCTCAGCACCTTGGCTTGATCTACCTCAACAGTTTCACTCACTCCTTCAATAAACTTTCCCTGGGCAGCTGCATCTTGGACCTTGGACTGGCCTTGACATGGTCCCAGACTTCCAACAGCTTACTGTTTGGTGGCAGAGACACAAGGTGATCATTCAGAGTGACAAGTGCCAGGCTGAGCTGAGCTGGGGTGTTGGGGGCGGGGAGGGTTCCAGGAGGCTTCCTGGAGGTGGAAGCTCTTGAGTTGAGCTTTGAAGTGAGAAGAGGAGGGTACACGGAGCTTGGGTGGTGGTGTGGCATTGGCCACTGTTCTGGCCAGGGTGGCTGTGTCCAGGGAGTGATCCCTGAGGGCACTAAAGGTGTTAGCATTTGCCTCCTCAGGATGGGTCAGAGGCCCTGGAGCATGATGGAGGTGCCGCCTGGGGGTGGGGTCTTTGGGAATAGGTTGTGTCTGTTCCATGGACAGAGGAGCCTGGCAGGGTACAGTCCATGGGGTCACAGAGAGTCGGACTCTACTGAGTGGCTACACTTTCTCATCCCATCGTGCCCAGACTCCATGTGGCCCTGTCAGAGCAGAAGCAGCCATGCTGGAAGGGCCAGGGCAGGGCCAGTGGGGCAGGGTGGCATGGGTCTGACCATAGCCTGGTGGGCTGCAGTGCCCCAGTGCCGCCCCGCCACCCCTCCCCCGCCTTGCATCTCCCTCTAGAGAGACGTACCCTAGTCAACCCTAGACTCTGAAGTTAGAGATGGTCTTTGGTTAACTGTGTGGGAGTGTGAGCAGCTATCTGGGAAGGAGGAGGAGTGGTCCAGGGTCAGGAGAGATGCCCTCTCTGTAAGGCTCTGCCCAGATAGTTGCTGGGATGCTGTCATTGAGGCTCACTCAGCCTGATGCTGTCATGGTTTAAATAGATGAGGAAATATACTTGTGAACCTCTGTATGTTGGGAGTGTTGGGCGGGGGGATGCCTGAGAGGGTGGGAGTTCTGGGAGTTCAGTAGGAGATTGGAAGGGGAGGAATACAACCCAGTTAGTGGGAACACATGGCTAGGATAAGAGCAGGAACGTTCTCCTTCTTTCCTTTTACCACGTGGCTTTGAGCATCTGCCTGCTGCCTGCTGGCGCTTGGCGTTCACTCTGATCCCTGGACTTCACCCGCTGGTCCTTGGCCGTCACCTGTGTCTCTTGGGAGAATGGGGATAGCAGGATCTGTTAAGTTAGACTTACTTGAATTTGAACTCAGACTCCCTCGTCTGCTTGCTGTGTGACTTTGGGCAAATGGCTTCCCTCTCTGAGCCTCAGTTTTTTCATATGAAAAATGGTATCAGTAATCTTACCTCAGAATTGTCAGGAAGAGCCAGTTAGATAAGGAAGAAGCTGCCTTGCAGAACAGTTTGCTCACTGAGTTAGGTCTCTCCCTCGGTCCGTTTTGGCCACAGCATTACCGTGTGTCTGTGATGAGACGCAGCCTACGTGCTTGTCGCTTGTTGCTCATGCCACCTCAGCTACATCTTGGAAAGCAGAGTCAGGGGCGCTGCCCACACATACGGGCCTATGGGAGGGAGTGCTCCTGCCCAAAGGGCTGAGCCGAGCTGCCCTTGGTTGGGGTGTCAATCTCTGCAGAGGAGAGACAACGCCGAGGCAGGCCATGGAGTTCAGATACCTCCAGAACTGCCTGGAGTCATCCCTGCCAAATCCCTGCTCATTGGCTTGGAGTGTGGCTTGGGCAGCCGCCAGGGGATCTCCTCTGTGCAGAGTGGTGTGCATGCATGCTTGCTGGCTGGGGCATTCAGAGGGACCAAGCCCCTAGCCCACAGCTTCCCTGTCCCCTTCTGGTGTGGGCACTGCTGGCTGTGTCTTCCTGCCCCCTTGTCCTCTTGTCTTCTCCAGGGAAGGTGTCTGGGCAGAGGAGAGATGGGGTGCTGTCTTCCTCACCCAGAGCAGGGCTGGAGCTGGGCACCACTTCAACCTACTGTAACCTGCTATACCTTCTATATCTAACCATCCACAACGAGCCTCTTTTACAGCGAGAAAATGCCTTGGGGAGTGCAGATCACAATAGCAGCATGCAGTGCTGGTTTCTTTGTGTGTGTGTGGAAGGGGTGTTTCTCATTTATCCCCTGAGCCCTCCCTCCATGCCCCAGGTTTGATGCACACACAGCCCTCCAGAAGCAGGCCGGCTGCAGGGGACCTTGGGTCCCCAGGCTCCTCTCCCAGCAACTGGGAACTCACATAGGGTGCCTGTGCCCAGATAAGCTTGCCCTGGGGAGGAGGACAGGCTCACAGGTGCCCCCACCTGCGATGGTGCTGTTCTGTGCGTGTACCTGGCATTACTGTCTCCTGCTTGACCGAGATGCCGGTGCCTGATGGATGATGAGGAAGGGGGTGCCTGCTCCCCTCAAGCTGGCCTGTCTGGAAAGGCTCATGTGCTGCGTGTGCCCACTGTGACTTGGAGAGTTAAGGGACATGGCTTTGTCTGTGGTTACACCATCGGGGTCTTGGACGTGATCAATTCCAGTGACAGGTCCTTGAACGTCAGGTCCCCCTTGGCTCTGATGCCCTGTGTGCCTAGGCTGCCTCCCCTAGGGTGCATCCTTCAGCCTCTTGTCCCCTTCAGCACACAGGCCCGGCGCAGCCCTGCCTACTGCCTCCCAGGTGTGCCAGTGTGGCTGGGCCCAGACATACCCTGGCCTGCAGCATGCATGGCCTCCGTGGGGTTCCCGTGAGGGCAGAGCTGGGTGGGGACACTCCATTTCCTTTAACCCTCATCTTCTCTCCTCTACCAGCTTCTTCCCTGGCACTCAGGCCTCTCCAAGCTCTCTGAAGCCTCAAAGGGTCTCCTCGGATGCTGACTGCAGGCTGATGGACTGGCCTCATTCCCTGAAGAGCTGGGAGGCACCGGCTCTTGTCCTGTCCTGTCCCTTGCGCCCTCGGCCCAGGCTCGAGGTGCCTCTCAGAAGGCCTGAGTTTTCTAATTCATGCTCATTTCCCGGGGGTGGATCAGACCTAGCAAGAGACCTCATGTCACTAAACCTGAGCTGTCCCTTCTGCAGGGGGGATTTGTCTTCCTGGGCCTGTGAATGCCGGCTTGTAAGGGCAGTGCGTGCTGCTAGGCGACAGGCGCCCTCCTTCGGTCCTGCTGGTGCTGGGCTGGGGCCTGGGCTCCCAGGCCTGCCCCTCTGTTTGCCCCCCAACTCTGTGCTTCAAGCTGACGCTGTCCCCTGACCTTTAATGGCCTCGACTGTGCTCTCTGCCTCCTCCCCTGCGCTCCTTGACCTGCGTCCTTCCAGGACGAGGAGCAGGAGCGGTCAGCCTAGGCCTCCTGCCCTCTTGCTGTGCTCTCACTGGGGCCTCTTTTCCAAAGGCAGGCCTTGCCTGTGCTCAGGACCCTCCAGGGCTCCCTGGTGCTCAAGCAGTCAAAACAAAGCCCTTCAGCTGAGCAGGCAAGACCTCCATGGTAAACCTACCTCCTCACATTCCCCTCCTGCCAGAATGAGTGGTCCATTCCTGGCAGATCCGCCTGTGGCTGATCCATGGCAAAACCCATCATGCTATTGTAAAGTAATCATCATCCAATTAAAATAAACACACACACACACAAAGCTACGTGTGGGCCTTGGCTCTCTCCAGGCCACTCACCTGGTTGCCCTCTTTCTCTTGATCCCCCTTTATCCATGTTTTGGCCCAGCATTTTTAGCTCTGTCCTTTGTGAAACCCTTTGTACTCCAGGCCACATGACCACCTACCCACACGCCTTCTGCCTGCCATCCTTCCATGGACACTGAGCCACGTCTGGTCCCTGTTTTGGGTCCCCCTCCAGATGACGTTCTGGGACCTGGGGCCAGATCTGCATCATCCCTGTGTTCCCAGCATGGCCCCCAGCTGGGCACATAGTAGGTGCTTGGAGACATTTGGGATGGGCTCTTGGAGGCAATTTGACTACCTGGTGGGGAGGACCTGGCTCCTTTCTAGTGCTCTTGTGGTTAGAAAGGTATCAGTGGGAACATCGAGCCCTCCGACCACGTTTCTCTTAAGTTCCTCTCTGGTTTGTGAAATTGGTTGTATTGTTTTTTTAATTTTCTGCAAGCATCTGCTACTGTGAAAATTTTCATTATCACTGGCAAAGATCCCTTCTCGTCCCTGCTGGCTCCAGGAGATTTCTGGTTTCTCTCTCCCCATCTGCTTCAAAGCACCTGAGAGCTGGGGTGGGTGATGTCCCTGCACCAGCTGGGCTCTCCCGTGCATATCTCAGGCACGAGATGTCCTCTAGACTGCGATCAGCAGAGCTGGCCTGAATGGCAGGGTCACACAAGCCACAGCCTATGTCCTGAGGGTTTTGCTTTTATTTCGGGTTGCAGGGCTGGTTCAGATGGGAAGGCTGCCTCTGGGGCCAGGCCAGCACCCTCACCATCCTCTTCTCTGTTCTTGAAAGATCCTCAGGTCATGGCCACTGGGAGCAGGGGCAGCTGCCTCCTTTAGTCTCATTCTCTAAAAGGGGCTCTGTCTCTACAATTTTAGAGGCTGGGTGTTGTCGTGATGGCTGTTAGGGTAATGAGGAGCTGTTAGAACTCAAGGGCGTGCAGGGCCCTGGGGTGAAGAAGCAAAATGGCCGTCGGCTTTGGCAGG
This sequence comes from Bison bison bison, assembly GCF_000754665.1. Classification (NCBI taxonomy): domain Eukaryota; kingdom Metazoa; phylum Chordata; class Mammalia; order Artiodactyla; family Bovidae; genus Bison; species Bison bison. The sequence goes on along the minus strand of NW_011494913.1, from coordinate 3,406,467 downwards.
CACCCAGGCTGGGTGTTGGCCTCCTCCCTGCCCACCCCTCACCAGCAGAGCTGCAGCTGGCACGTTTCTGGGCTTGTGCACAGGTGGGCCGAGGTTGGCCTTGGGCGTGCCCAGCACTAACCAGCAGCCCAGGCCTTGCTCTGCTGACCTGGATCTGGGTTTGAACCCAGCTGGGCCACTTCCCCCTCTAGTCTTAGCTCACGCCTCATGCAATAAGGTGGTCAGTTAACTGGACTTGGTGGTGGTGGCCAAGGGGCTTCTTGGGTTCAAACTCATCTGATTCTCCTTAGTGCCCACTGGTAGGCACTCTGTTTTGTGTTTGTCTTTGTCTGGTTTGCTTGGTTAAATGCGTTGATCATATTTGAAATCAGTGTTGTAATTCCATTTTTAATGTGGGGTCTAGAGAGGGTATAACTTGCCCAAGCCACATGTAACTGTAACTCAAGCCACATGTAACTTGACTCTGTAAGAGCAGAGTCAAGATGGTTCAGCGCCAGGACCTGTCCTCTGACAGTTGCACTGTTCCTCTCTCTGTGACAGACAGAGTGCTTCCTTTCTTTCTGTTTTTGCCCCAGAGGGCTGGACAGTGTGTCAGTGGGTGTCCTCTGCACTAATGTGGGTTTCAGTTTAAAGGAGGGTGCTAAGTGCTTGAGAAGTGAATGAACAGACTTCCCAAGAGGGATTAGCATCCTAGAATTGATTCAAGATGTATTTTGTGCCAGAGGTTTCTTCTCGTGTCTTCTGTGTAATGTGGTTGCCGTGACCCATCCCTCCCTGCCCTCCTCCCATTAAAAAAAGATTAGACGATGACATCTGACAAGTGTCCAGCTCAGGCTCCTGGATGCAAGGTGACAGGAGGTGGCTTGGGTTTCTAGATTGCTGTCTCTTGGGAGAGTATCAGAGGGCAGGATGGAGAGTAGTGCATGCATAAGAGATACGTCAGGAATTTGTGGGGCCTCTTCCCCTTGACCGTTTTGCTCAGTCTGCTGTGGGTTTGGAACAGTAAGTGTGGATCACTGCCTGTTTGGACTTGCCCACACAAGGACCACGACAAGGCCATGAAGAATGTGGCAGGACCCGGGTGGTGTAAGCAGCCCCATCACCTCCCTGGTGTTGCCCAGCATCCTGCCTCCTGTGCCATTTACTGAGGGCTGTGGGGGAGCCGTGTATGAGGAGTGGGGAAGGTGTGAGGGGCTGCCCTTCATTGCTTGTCTTCCTGGGCTTGGCTGCAGAGCTTGGAGGCTGGTGACAGCCAAGGCGGGCTGGCAAGTAGGCAGGGCACAGTGAGGAAGCAGCTGAACTGTGGAGGGGCGGCCCTGGAAGAGGGTCAGGCAGCCAGGCCCCTTGTTGGAGGGACATCTGGCAGTTGGCCGTGTTGAGCTCAAGGCTCACATCTGGAGCCTGGGTGTGTCTCTCCAGTCATGCAACCCGGGAAGGCGACAGAATGGACTGAGGGCTCCTCTGGGCAGTAGAGCCCAGAAGCTCAGGGTTCCACAATGATTCCCTACCCTGGAGATTGGCTGTCTCTGCCATTCGGGAAGGCTTCTGGCGTGGGTCCAACCAGGTGACAGGCCAGGGAGTGACACGGAGGGCTGGATTCACCCAGGCCTGCCCTGCCCTGGCTGTTGGAGGGGAGCTGAGGTGTGTGTGGGGGTCCCTGCGGATCCTGACCCTAGAGACAGCCCCATAGGGTGGTGACAAAATACGGCCTTGAGGGGTTCTTGGTGAGCGCAGCCGTGGGGCTCCCATCGATGGCGGCAGGTCGGGGCCAGCATCGTGTTCATGCAGCATTGCCCTGTTGTCGCCTGCTCCCCTGAGACACCTCCATCCATCCCAGCTGGGTGCTAGGGATGGAGAGGTGTTACGGGGCTCATTCCAGAGGTGACAGAGACCCCCTAAACAAACAGTGACACTGAGCTGTAATTGTGTGTATGGTAGGGAGACATCAGGGGAAGGCTTGTGCTGTTCTGATTGGGCGAAGGAGACCCCTGGATGCTTGGTCTGGAACGATGAGGAGGTGACAGCGATGTGGATTTCTAGCAGGGGCATGCAGGTGCAGTGATTTGAGCCTGACATGTCTGGCCTCAGGGACTCCTGCTTTGTACCTGGGAGCACAGAGGCTGCCTTCTGGAAGCCTGCTGGCAGGCTTAGCATGCGGTCTTGTGGCTGGAGATCGGAACCAGAGCTTGGCAGGATGGGGATGTTGCTATCCCTCCCCATTTTCCTGAGAGGGGCCCTGGCCCAGAGGTGAGACTTGCTCTTGCCTCACTAATTCCCTGGGGTGGGAACACTGGAGAGCTGAGGGCCTGACAGGTGAGCATCCATGGGTCAGCTTCCAATGGACGGAGAGTAGGTGCCAAGGCATAAATGTGCGGGCTCAGTCCCTCCTGGGTGGTCAGTCCTACAGGCAGAGAGAGTATAGGCTGGTGGCTTGTACTAGAGAGAGATTCACATACAACACATTCTCTATCTCTCTGACAGAGAGCTGAGATTTAGAAAGTGGGAAACAGAATAAGAGAGAGAGCCAGAGAGAGCTAGAGAAAGTCAGACACAGGTTGAGATGCAAAGGGAGAATCGGAAGCCCCGTGTAGCCTCAGGTCCCCATTTGAGAGGGTCAGTAGGCCTGGGAAAGAGTGCCAGGCTGGGGCCTGGTGTCTGGATGGCCTTGGCACATGCAGAAGGAGGGAAGGGCAGGCATGGAACTAGCCTTGGGCAGCCTGAGGACATGGGGAGAGCTAGGGGCAGGCCCCACGGTCTGGCCTGTCCATGTGCATGCAAATGTGACCTCTGGTTCACGGTGCTCATTTAATCCTCATGAGAGCCCTAGAGGTGGGGCCTGTTCTTAGCCCATTTATAGGTGAGGAAATGAGTCTCAGAGAGGTTAAGTGACTTGCTTGACAGCACACAGCTATAGCAGTGGTCCTGCCTGCCTCCTGAGCCCACATACTTAACTTTGCAGTCAGAGACAGCTCAGGGTTACAATCCAGGCCCTCCTGTGGCTTCAAGCAACACTCGAATCTTGAGTCTGTGCTCCTGCACTTCCTGTCTAGAATAGGGTAGCAGAACCCACTTCCCTGGGAGGCTATGGGGCTAGGATTAGTTGGATGGGCCCACATGGTGCCTGGCCCCTACTATGCCTTTCAAACTCCTACTCATCCCCTTCGACCCATCCCCAATGCCTCTTTCTCTATGGAACTCTTCCCTGACATCTCCTTGCTAGGTGAAATTAATCATTCCCTTTCTTTCCAGATGTAGCACACTTCTGTTGAGTATGTATTATTTGACTTTATGCTGAATTTCTAAGGTTCCCAAGAAAGGGGACTGCATTTCATGGCTTTCCATGTCTCCTGGCTCAGGGCCCAACACAGTGAGGATTAGAGGATTTGGGGTGAAGAAATGAGTAAGTGAAAGCACAGATGCAGGATGAGGGGAGACCAAGGGGAGATGTCTGGGCTTGGAACAGAGATGCTGCAGAAATCGCATCCCCACCGCGCCCCCCCCCCCAACCAACACACACACCGCCAGCCCAGTGCTCGGCTGCTTTCGAGGTTCTCCAGGTCTCCCAGGACTCATCACTGTCCTGATTTAACTTCCACAGTGGAGGCTTCCGGTGAATCCCAGTCCGGGAGACTAGCGTTCCATTGGCGGAGCAGTAAAAGTCATTAACGAGGAGCCGGAGAGCTATAAATAAGCCAGCATGATCCCACCCAGTGTTCCTGTGTTTTGCATCTGCGGGAGCAGGGAGTCAGTTTGATTCATTAATTGGCATCAGGATAGGGCCCCAGAGACAGGCATGGAACCACTGGCCCTCCCCTAACAGCCCCTCCTGGCTGGTTCCGTGCATCCTGCCTGCACCAGCTGCACACCTGCCCCAGGCTCCAGTCCAACACCCAGCGGGACCCTCTGGCCTTGCTCCTCTGCTTCCTTGGGCTAGGCTGACCATGAAGCAGGAGGGGCATAGGAGCCGCCAGCCTGGAGGGGCTCCAGGAGAGGCCCCTGCCCAGAGGCTGCTGCCCAGGCCAGGCCTCAGGTTCAGCCAACTTCCTCCTCACTGTCCCCTCAGCCCCCTCTATGCTCTTGGTGAAACCCGCCTTAGAGTGGAGGGTCGGCTTTAAGAAACTCCCTTTCTCCAGACTGTAGGATGTGGCTTCACTCTGGTGAGGAACTGAGCATCTGGGGACTTGGGCAAGTTTGAAAGCTCTGCCTCACCGTGAAATATGGACACCCATAGTGCTGATCTTGTGAGTTGCTGAGAGTATTAAGTAGTTTGTTGCTCTGTTAGGCCATGCTGCGCACTGGGCCAGAGGCCAGGAGGATGAGCAGTGCGCAGGTGTTTCTGCTCACAGGCTTGTGGTTCCGAGGATGACTGACAGCGGCCACATGAGATAGTCCATGATTACAAACATCTGTGGGCCCTCTATAGGAAGAGTACCATGAGAGAGGGCTGGGGTCATGGAACGTTCTCTTGAGGGAATCACAGTCACCCCCAAAAATACAGGATGAGGAGAGATAGCCAGACAGAACTGAGAGGAGTGTTGCAGTCCAAGGCGGGTGGACGTGAGGGGACCCGCAAGTGGGCAAAATCTGAGTTCCTGCATGAAAACCGGCACCTGGAGTGCAGGGCCCGGGAGTGGACGGTGCAGGACCCTATTGGGGTTGTGAGCTTTGTTTTAAGAGCAGTTGGGAGCTAATACATTTAAGCAGGGACAGCACTGTCTGGTTATCGTTTGAGAGGGCCAGTGCATTACGGTGTGCAGAGTGGATGGCACGTGGATCCTGGGGGGGTGGCTGTGTGGGGGTCCAGTGGGGAGGCGACAGTGGTTCAGAGCAAGGTGATGACAGTGGAGAGGGAGGAAAGCCAACAGACCCAAGGTATATTTTGAAGATAGACACTCAGGACTTGGTAAAGGCTTGGTGAAGACTTGGGTGCAGAGGCTCGGGGAGAGAGAAGGCTCAAGAGCAAGTGGGTGGCTGGGGGCGCCCCTTTACTGAGATTGAGCGATCGGGAGGGGCAGGATCACACCCTGGAGAGCTCAGTGTTGACGCACCAAGTGTGAGTTGCCGGTGGACTCACTGGGGGAGACCCCCTAGCTGGGCATCAGGAGCCCAGTGAGGGCTTTGGGCTGGAGCAATAACAGGAACTGTCCACAGAACCGAGGTTTAACTTTCAAAGGGATGGGTCAGATATATTAATATAAGGTTGATGGTTCCACAGAGAAGACATAGTGATGGGTCTGGGTCTGGATCTCGGAGAAGGCAAGTGGTGGGAGTAACCAGAGCTCATAAGCAGGAATCAGCCTAAGATGGGAGAAGGTTCCTTCCTCAGCTTTTAGCACAAACACAGATAGGTGTGTAGATCTGCTGATAAGTAGGATGAGTTCCTTATGACGCTGGCTACTGTTTTTAGTCTATGAAGAATGAAGCAAGGTCATTAGTTGAATTTGGGGGAGAATCCTGGAAGGTTTGAGGAGAATGAACGAGGCAGGTGGTGGAGAGGGTGTAAGTGGATATGGCGGGTGTGGAGCCCTGTCGAGGTTGGTGACCCTGCTTTCCCACTTTGGGTTCCCACTTTGCTGGGTGTGTGGTCTTGCTGACTCTCACAGACCTGGAGAAGTGGATGGGCAGGTGGACCCACCATGGCTGACCCTGGATTGGGATTTCACCAGCCATCCTGCATTAGAAGAGAGAGCAGAGAGAAGGAGTTTGCAGCAGAGGGACCATAACGATAGATGGACAGAGCCAGGAGTCAGGAGTGAAGGCAGGAGGATGCTGGGAGGATAGTTACTTAAGCAGAAGGTCGGCAGGACGAGATGCTTGTCAAGCCTGTCCCGTGCTCAGGAGGGTTGCGAGGCCCAGGTGCCCTCCCCTTTGGGGGCTGATGGCGGGTGGTGATGGGTCAAGGCCCCGCCGGGCCTGAGCTCTATCTCCTCGGTCTGGTGGTGCCATCCGTTCCCCCCGCCCTATTCCATGGTTTTGTTTACCTTTCAAATGTCTTAATAAAACATGAAAAATATTTATTCTTCATGGATCAATAATTTACTGTGAGTTATGACAATACTAAGTTTGGTCAATTATTCATCGACCATAAAGTATTTATAAATGCGACCTTAATTTAAAGCATTAGCCACCAGAATTCAAATATTAATAAAGACTGTGCCAGCTGAAAGGAGGAAAGGAAGGGCACAGATAATGAGGGTGGCTCAGGGGAGGGTGTGTGCTCCTGGCTGTGAATGATTGAAGTAGTGAGGTGATAACTGGAGCCCAGGTGTGGGGCAGACAGAGGTGCTGGATGGCCGGGGACTGGCCTGCTGGGCCTGGTCAGAGAGAGATCATTACTTCTGGAGGGCAGAGCTGAGCCCAGGGCTGCCCACAGCCTGGCCCTCCCTTCGGTTGCCTGCTGTTACCAACAGAGGCTTGCCAGGCCCCTCTGATGTGAGGGCACCTCTACCAGGCTGCTTCCACGCAGGCAGAGCACCCTGTCTTGCTTTGTCCATCAGGAGAAGTCCTGTCCTTCTTTAAAGGGCTACCCAGAGGCCAGTTAGCTCCTGGGATGGGGAGGCTTTGCAGCCTCAGAGGAGCCTGTACTGCAAGGTGGATCTCCTCTATTTGGAGACCACGTCACATCTTCCAGGAGGAGCAGGTGTGCATGTGCCCGGGGCATCATGCATTCAGGGCACATGGTGGAGAAAAGGGCTGGGGTGGCTGTGGCTAGCATCACTGTCAGGCGTCAGCACCAGCAATTGTGCATCTCTTCCAGCGCAAACCTCCTGGGGTATTGCTTCTCCCAGTCTTGGCCTTTCCAGCACAAGCCTCCTGGGGTATTGCTTCTCCCAGTCTTGGCCTGAGAATTTTCCAGGAGTTCCCCTGGGGATGGAGAAGGCTGGGTGTGAATCAGTAGTGGTCAGGGGCACCTCTCATCTCCAGTGCCAACCTAAGGCCCCAGGTGACTTGATGAGCCAATCATTTGCCTGTAGCAGAAGGAGGCTGTGTTCTTGCTTGCTTCCTCCTTCTCTGGGGCCTGTGTTGAGAGTGCATCTGCCCCAGGAGTTTCCACCCAGGGAATGGCCGGTAGAGTCGGTCATGGAAGCCTGGGTTTTGTCCTCTGCTAGCCACCATCTCTTCCTGGGACTGGCTGCAGAGGTACCTGGTGGTCTGGTTCTGATGTTCTTGTTGCCATTCACTCTCTAGCTGTATGACCCTAGTCAAGTGGTCAGCCCTGTCTGTGCTTCAGTTTCACCAGGGGATCAGAAAGCTCATCTGGGGTGACAAGGAGGGCGATCCTGTTTGCCCTTGAGGGGGCCTGTGCTATGCCTGGTGCGTCCTTCCATGAGAGTTGTGTGTCTGGAGAATCATGAATCAGCAGGATGCTGGCACCTCTGGGGAGGCTGGCAGGGATGTAATGGTGGGGCTGTCTGGGAAGGCTGGCTGAGCTCCTGGATCCTCTTGTCTAGATCCAGCCCTGAGTTTGAACGGCTTGCTTCTTCTCGTTTCTGGGAATCCGTCATATGTCCCAGAGACCTCTGTTCTCCTAGGCCACCGAGCTCAGGTTAAGGGCACTCAAAGCTCTTCACTACATTCATCTTTACTACTTACTTTCCCAGCTGATGAGCCATTCTTGGGGAGCTCTTATCAGTCCATCAAGCCTGCATTGTTATCATCAAGAGGGAGATCAGCTTTATGACCATATGCTATTAGAGGCAAAGAATTATAACAAAGGCTGTTATCTTCTAGCGAGCTGAAAAACACCTCTAAGCTGGAGACAGAGTGACTTCTACTCCCACTATGCACCAGCAGTGCCAAATGGTTCTTCACGTACAAAGGCCTTTCAGAGAACGTGCACAACAGCTCTGAGAAGTGGACGCCATCATTTTTCTTCGACAGAAAAAACAGAGGCCTGGAGGCCAAGAGAGGGTCAGCCCCTCCCTCACTCAGAGTCCCACAGCGTGGATACGACAGGGTCGCGGATGTGGCGCTGGGGTTCGGTGTCTCTCTCCCCAAGAGGGGGTGTGAATTGTGTGATACCCTGTCCTAGGAATGAGGACATTCCATAACCTTGTGGAAGCTAATAGCTGGTGTGGCTTTGATCTGATGTATTTTGATCTTATTATTTTTATGTTAGGAGCCTCTAAATAACCATCATTTCAACAGAGCCCCAATTAGCAGGCCGTTCACAGCAGATTAGAAATTGACTTGTATTAGGCCTCTCCATTAGCGCCTAGGAGAGGCTTCCACCCTTAATTACCCACCTTGTTCATGGAGGAGGTGGGGGCCTTGAGGGATTTCAGTGCTGTTGCAGGTGGCCGTCCTGGGGTGGGTCAGGGTGCCACCTCCGAGGGGAGGGCTGGTCAGCAGCAGGGGTGAGGTCATTCTCTGCTGTAAACTCCTATGTCTTGGGCTCCTGGACAGGATGTGGGTGGGATATTGATAGGGAGGTGGGGATGCTCAGGGAGAGGGGCAGGAGACTGACTGTGTTTGGCGTCTTTCTTGGGCCCAGCATGGGGTTGGCACTGTGGTCCACATTATAAGTCAGAACTCCCATAGCTCTGCTGTGATTTGTATCCTGAATTAATAGACAGCAGGGATTCGGGAAGGAGACATGCCCATGGTCACACAGCTGCTGACCGGAGGAGCCCAAGGCAGGACTTTGTGAGATTCTAGCGCTCCTTCTGCTGCCCTGGGGAGCCCAGGCCCAGCCAAGAAGCTGGTGTCTGTGGCTGCCACTAGGGCTGGGGCATGGGACCTGCTCCCTGAGCACGTTCCTGGTACCCAGCCCCTGTGTCTGTGTCACATTGCACCCCTCACTCACCCTGCTCCCCCTCATCTCTCCTGGTCTACATCCTTTTCTTCCTCTGAGCCTCTGATGCTAACCCCACATGAGTTCACCCTCCTCTGGGTCCCAGGGACCTTCCTCTCTCCTTCCTCCCAGGCTGAACTGTGGAGTCCAGCTCCTTGGTAGATGCTAAGCTCCGCAGATGGGGCCTGTGTGTGTCCTGTTCCCACCCTGAACTCAATGCTCATTGCAGGGCTTTGTGCTTAGAGGGTGTGCTGAGCGTATGCATGAAACGCAGAGCGGGGAAGAAACAAGTCCATCCACGTGTGAGTACAGGATGTGGGCTCGGATGGAGAAATGGAGCCTCGGGGGCTTCAGTGACTCAATGACAGAGTACCTGTGGAATGGGCACCAGCGGGGACAGGGAGGGGCGCTTGCCATCAGACGTCGGGCAGTGACCTGAGACGGAGCAGGTGGGGGTGCGTGATGGAGAGCTGAGACCCCTCGATGGCGCAGTGGGTGTCCTGCGTGGGACCAAAGACTTGAGATCCTGGGCGACTTTACACCCTCGTGATGTGTGGTGAATTCTGCAAGATTGCTTCTAAGAGGTTTCAATGCCGTGTTATTGGCATTAAAGAGAATATGTACAAGAAAGAAAAATCCATTTATCATCACAGACCTTGGCTTTTAGTGTTTTCTCTTATCTTTTTCATAAGCGTGCTTTTTACCTAATTGTAGAAATTGTTGTAATCCTGGCGAGTATGAAATGTCATGCTCTGGTTTTGTCACAGTCGCCCCGCAGAAGCATCTTTAGACAGGAAGGCATCTCAGTCCGGCCTCAGAAGGCGTATCAGTGGTGCGGCTTCACAACTTGTTACCTGGAAAATAGACACAGTGATGCCTGCTGTACCGGGATGTCATGAGAATAATGCGAACTCATGTATAGAGAGGACTTGACAGAGTATTCAGCACAGAGAAAATTCTCACAAAATAGTCCCTCCTCCTGGAGCTTCTTACTTACCCATTACCGAAGGATTATTTTCCTTTTGTAAAAGAATAATCTGTTCACAGCATGAAATTTTGGCGAAGTACAGAAAAAAGGGAAAACCACGTTGAGGCTTCACCTAAAATGCGGTCACTTTGAGCGTTTTGCAATATTTCCTTTTGGTCTGTCTTTCATGCATGTTAAGTTTTATTTGATTGATATCATAAAGTACGTACAATTTTGTCTGACTTTCACATAACTTTTTAATGACAGATGCTTTCCCATGTTACTGCAGTATCTTCATAGATAGTTTTAAAGGTTGGGTGTGCTTTCAACAAGTGGAACACTTTTGTGTCGCTCACCTGTTTGCATCTTTTCGATTGTTGGCAATATATCAAGAATCTGGATAAGTATCCTCTAAATGTTTTTGGATCTAAAGCCATTTTTTTTCCTTAAGGTTTTTTTTTTTTTTTGATGTGGGCCATTTTTAAAGTCTTTATTGAGTCTGTTGCGTATTGCTTCTGCTTTATATTTTGTTTTTTTTGGCCCTGTGGCATGTGGGATCTTAGCTCCCTGACCAGGGGTTGAACTGCAGCGTCTGTATTGGAAAGCAAATTTTGTAACCATTGGACCACCAGGGAATTTCCTAAAGTTATTTTTATATTATAGTTTGGGTAGATGCCCAAAGTGGAACTGTTGACCAGAGGGCATGCAAATGTCAAGGACTGTGGTATTATTGTATGAGTTTTTACTGACTGCTGTGTGCCGGCAGACACGTTGTGTCCCTGGATGAGGATGGTGAGCGTAAGGGCATGACCTTTATTCCCCTGGAACCTGAGGTCAAGTGGCAGAGAGAGACAATTCAGTATCGCGAGAGGGGAGGTGTGGGGTGCAAACGGAGCGCGTGACAAAGGTCCTGAGCCAGTCTGGGGTGTAGAGTCTGAGTCTTGGAGCAAGAGTCAAGGTCCAGAAGGCAAAAGGAAGTGCGATAGGTTCCAGGGAACAACGACAGGCGGACAGTGGGGCAGGGCGGCAGGGGGGACCTGAGGCCGCAGGCGCTGGGGAGCCTGCCCTAAGGAGTTTGCCTCCCTGCCCAAGGCTCTTGGGGGTCACCAAGGGCTTTACTCAGAAGCACGGCAGGATTGGATCACAATTCAGGAGTGAGCTTGGCCAGGTGGAGCCTGAATGCGAGGGCCCAGAGCGTTCAGGTGGTTCTGTGATCTTCAGTAGGGACTGTAGAGAACCTCTCATTTAACCACCCCCTCCTTCTGCCTTGTGTTGAAGCCCAAGGGTTCCTCAGGAAGAGTTGTGGGCAGTCAAATTGTCCTCGTGCTGAAGCCCATGAATGTGCAAGGTGATTGTCCCTGTGTGGGGAGCCACTGGCCTTTGGTATTGGAAAGCCTGGGGGTGTCTTCCTCTTCCCACACCTTCCCAGCCTCCCTCTGCCTTGCTCCTTGGGGTTCCTCCCTCTGGTCTTCATCTCCTTCTCCCAGTCTGGTCTGAGGCATTGCATAAACCCACGTGCTCTCAACTGAAAGATCTGCATTGTCAAAGTTGTTCAAAAGTCTGCCGTCTGCAGCAGATGGCCTGCTGACATTCACAGGCTGTGTTTTGAAACTGCATCTGCTTTCCCACATTCCTGCCGTCACATAAAGCATTATTAATAAATGTTTGCTTCAAAACTGGTGCAGTGGGTTGCAGTGTTGGGAGGTGCATCGTTCTATTAATTGGTCTGATGTTCCAAAAAGGCGTAAGAGTGTGGCTAAAAGGGGTTACTGGAACTCATGGTGACTGGATGACTTCAAAAGGCGGTCCCTAAGTGTTCCCACCCTAGAAATGGCTGCTGACACCTGATTGTGTTCCTCCTCCACACCTGCAGTCAGTGCCCCGCTGTGGGAGCCTCTTCCTTTTGTTATTGTCAAGTGGCTTTTAAATAATCCTGGTCTTCTGGAACCAAATACTTCCCCGGGGGTTTGACCCAGTATTTTTATGGTATGAATCAAGTGGACTTGGCCAGGAGACTGAGGGATTCTGGGATTCGTTGCCTACAATCTGGGTCTTCGGGGGTAAGTGTCTCCCTGGCTTTCCAATGTAATTCATTCCCTTCCGCCCCAATCAGCTCAGTTCAGCCAACGATTGTAGAGTACACAGTACATTCTTGGCCTGTGGCTTGGCCTTGGGGATACAAGGATCAACAAAATGAGCTCGTGGCTCTTAAGAGGCTCACAGCCCAAGTGGGAAACCAGATAGCTAATACAGTAGCATGGCTGAATGTCTCCGGCAGATGTGGGTAGGAGCCTTGTTCTACTCTCCCTGTTTGAGTAGCCTAGGATGAATGATTATGCCTCTCTTGACCTCTGTTTTCTCATCTGTTGAATGGACACAGAGTATCTAGTTGGCAGCGTCACTAGGGCATCACAGACTGTGGCTGTGAAAACCTCTGGGCTGGCCTGACAGGGTTCTTGGTCCCTGGAGGGAGACGGTATTTCTTGGAACCCCAGGAATGAGCTGCCCAGTGTGAGCTGTGTGAATTGAAGCCAGGGCAGCATCACCCCCATGCTGACCCCTCCCTCTCTCTCCCCTCTCTTTCCAGCCTGTGACCTCATGACCCAAGGGATTCTGGCCTTGGTCACGTCCACTGGTTGTGCGTCTGCCAACGCCCTGCAGTCCCTCACAGACGCGATGCACATCCCGCATCTCTTTGTCCAGCGCAACCCAGGGGGCTCTCCGCGCACCGCCTGCCATCTGAACCCCAGCCCCGATGGCGAGGCCTACACGCTGGCCTCCAGACCGCCCGTGCGCCTCAATGATGTCATGCTCAGGCTGGTGACAGAGCTGCGCTGGCAGAAGTTTGTCATGTTCTACGACAGCGAATATGGTGAGTGGGGGCAGGGGCTGCTCTGGGGCTCCGGTGGGGGCACAGCCATGGTGAGTGGGGGCAGGGGCTGCCCTGGGGCTCCGCTGGGGGCACAACCAGATGCCGGGAGACCTGCGAGCTGGACCTCACTCGTGGAGGCTGAGCCCTTTGGAGAGGGCTGCGTGTGGACGGCAGTTGGTGGTCTGAACCGAGTGGGTCTCTGGGTGGTGGGACCCAACCTTGAGCTTCGTGAGTAGGGGATGAGCTCTGAAAACAGATCTGTAGACAGGCACTAAAGTTGCCTAGCAACAACACCTTATCATGACAGCTGAAGTTTGAATCATCTTTGAGTTTTCAATAAAATATTAATAAACTGCTGGCAGGGATCCGAGGGGCCGCACGCAGGCAGCAGTGGTGGAGACTGGCCAGCATGGGTCCCCCCGGAAGCCTCCTCTGCAAAGTGTCCCCCTCCTGCTGGACGCTCTCCCAGCCTCCCCAGCTCCTTGCCTCCCTCCATGCTGACCTGCCCTTAGTTTCAGGGTTTCAGGCTGGGGCAAAGGTCAGGGAGAGGGACAACCTTAATGTCATGGACCCAGGTGGGCATCATGTGGGTCTGGGGACACAGGGCATGGCTGGATATGGATTCTTTGAAGGCCTACTGTATAAAAACATAATTTCCTTGTTAGGAAACTAGAAAAATGGGCTTTGAAGAGGTAGCTTCAGGTTTTCTATGGCTGCTTTGTGAAAATGGAGACCGGTTCTGGTCCCAAGATAAATGGTTTAAAAATAAAACCTTTTCATTGAAAAAAATTATATGTTTAAAAAACCTGTTTATTTTTTTATTCTGAGATAATTGAGACTTACATACAATTATGAGAAATAATTCAGAGATCCTGTGTGCTCCAAAATCTTGCCTAACTGTCACGGCGTACCACGAGCAGGACTTCCTCCTGACATAATCCGTAGCCTTGCTCACATCCACCCGTTTGCACGCACTTGGGTGTGTATTCGCTGTGTGTGCAGTTCTGTGACGTGTGGATTCGTGTGCCCACCACAGTCAGATTCAGAGCAGTCCCTCACGAGGACCCGCACGCTGCCCTTTTATAACCACAGCCACTCACCGTACATCTTTAAAGGTGAGGGTTGGCGCCTCACAGCTGGGGCCGGGGTAGAATGAGGTGGACCCTCGAAAGTCCTTTTTTCCTCTCTTGGTGGATAATCCCTTTGCCAAGACTGTAACTAAGAAGGGAAAGCAGCATATGTTTGCATTTGCCTAAATACTCTGCTTCTCTAAGACTGGAATGTTGTCCTCAGCTCTTAAGCAAATATGCTGTCTGGAGTCTTCCAGAAGGAATTGAAAAGCAAACAGTCACTGTACTGAAATTAAGATGAGGGGGGTGATGGGGACAAAGGAGGCCAGAGGCTCCAGGTGCTTGAACTGGACTCTGTCCAGGGCCTGGCTTCTCCCTCCCACCCCCGCTCAACCCCTGACTCTGGGGAGGACTTGGAGAGACCATGTCATAGTCTGGGGGCTGGCACAGAGAAGGCCCAAAGAAATTGTCTCTCTGTGAATGAACCAACTCATTTATGAGAACATGGACCTTTCAAGGAATTTTAATATAAGACAAAGGAGAAATGTGGGGGAAGACAAGGAAGGACCTTTGAGGTGAGCTAGGAAACATGTTTCATTCTGTAGCTACACTCCTTTGCCCCTCTCCTCTCCCATCCAGACCCTCCAGTCAAGCCAAAAGGTGCACTCCTCTTTTGTCACACGGAGACCTTTGCTATCTCTTGTAGGGTTGGAGTTAGTTTTCAACCAGACTGACCTTTATTAGTAATTTTATAAACACACAGGGTGACCAATAGGTTTCTTCGGGTGGATCACTGCCGGCAATTGGCTGAACCTTGATTGCTTTGTTGGGAAGGATTCTGAGGAAGCATATGGCCTTAGCAAGATAAACCGCTGTGATTGCTCCATGAAGCATCACGGTGCAGGGGATGGACTGGCAGCAACCCGCCCTGTTTGCTAAAGGTGGCTGTGAATCAAGCATCTCAGAGCTGCTTACACATGGCTGTCACTGTCCAAGGTGCTGACCATTTGGCATTAGCCTTCCTGGAGGCCAGTGCTCTTTCATTGGGTTCTATGTAGAACCTCCTGCCTTTGCCTGCCCTGGCCATTACCCTCCTGATTTGACAACCTTTGAAGCCAGGTTTCTACCCCAAACATTCTCTGTAAAACCACTCCAGCACCTGTGACCTGTTTTGACCTTGCCCCTTGCGCACAGTCAAATCTGTGGCCCATTTTTAATATGTTATGTAAGCCAAGGGTGTAGAAACACACATGCTGTTTGATGCAGCCCCAAGAATCCAGAGTGTGAGTGCTCCTCAGCTTGGCTGGCATTGGCCTGTCTGAGGGCTGTGGGTGGATTTACATTACTGATACATCCAAGACAAATGGCGCCTCCACAACCCCCCAGGGCCCTTCTTCCACCCGACCACTGTAGCACTAGCTGCGATGAGCCCAATTACAAAGCAAATTGAGTGTAAAGACTGTTTCATTTCTTCCGAAGTCACACAGAAGTGGGCTGGGATATAGTAACTTTGTTTTTTTGATGCTGATCTGCAAGTATCTTTACATATATTTATTTAAGCTATTTAGTAACTGTCTGAAGTGGGATTATTGCTGCATTTTACAGATGAGGAGCATGAGGCTCAGAGAGATTCCTTTTGACTTTGATGCCCATGCACTTAGCCATGGCACCATCTTATTACTGTCATCTGGGGCTTGCTAGGCTCCAGCCTTCTCTTATCACCAGCCAGGCAGAGTTGATGCCAAGGATGGCGTGTGTGGAATGGACTTGGCATGCCCTAGGTTTGTGCAGTCAGTCACTTGGATAAATGTCATGTGTAAGATCCTACCCCTGCAAGGTAAGGACTGGTCCTTCCTCCTTTGCCCCTCAGCCTTCCTTTAAACCAAGGAATGTCCTGCCTTGGGTGGAGCCTGAGGACTGGGCATCTGGGTCAAGGGTCAGAAAGGCAAAAGCAAGTTCTACGACAGAATTTGGCAGAGTGGTGGGAGAGGAGTTTGTATGTTTAAGGTTTACAGAATGCAGTGCCATTTGGTAAAATTCCATTGAAAATACTTGTATGCTTGTTGTGACAGCGAAAGGAAAAATAAAAGAGAAGCTGACATTTGGGAGAGAAAATCTGTAACATTAAAATACCAAAAGTTTGGACTGAACAGAAGAGAGAACTTTCTGTCTTGCCACTTGGATTTCTGGGCTATTCATGTGTGTTCTGGGGAGGGTGTGCTAGAAGCTGCAGCCACAATTTCTCCCCAGTGAGCACATTTGGATGAGGGATGTATTTATGGTGGGATCTTAGAAACCACTGACTCATTCATTCAACAAATATTCACTGAGTCCCTACCATGCACAACTATTTTGCTAGGTACTCATTTTAGATGTTGAAACAGATGGTTGGAGTATCTTGGCTAAAGTTGCACAGGGCTGGGATGTGAAGTTAGGACCCCAGGGCTCCTTCCTCCATAGCATCTTTGGGGTGTGATGCTCCCTGTTAGCCTCTTGAGCCAGCTTGCAGGCCTGGGATGAGTTGGCAGCAGGGATTCCACAGAAGCAAAAGCTTAGGGCTCTAAATGTGTGTCCATTTCCTATTTGTGCTTGTTTTTAAATTATTTTTTAAAAGTTAAAAGTTGCACACTTTTACAATGTATATGTCAAGTTAAAAGAATGATAATGAAGTGAGCTCCCACGAACCCAGACCAGTTTAAAAAATGTACAGGAGAGGAGGGTTCAGGAGGGGGAACACATGTATACCTGTGGTGGATTCATTTTGATATTTGGCAGAACTAATACAATTATGTAAAGTTTAAAAATAAAATAAAATTAAAAAAAAATAAAAAATGTACAGGAGCCTTAAGTGTCCTCATCGTATCATGTCATCTACCTAGGGGATCTGACCAGTATCATGATTGTGTTCTAATGAGCTCCTTGCTTTTCTTTATAGCTTATCATACAAGTATGCATCCTAAAATACTTACTGCCTAGTTTGGCCTCTCCATGAACCTTAAACATCTTGAGTTAAACTACTGTACACTTTTGTGATTGCTTTCTTTTCTTAAATGTTCATTTATTTTTAATTGGTTGATGATTGTGATTGCTTTATTTTTTATTAAATATTGTGAACTATTGGGCCTATGCATGTTTCACTTTGTTAGATCATTCCAAATTACTTTCCAAAGCATTTCTACCTATTTTCACTGCTATCTGCAATGTAAGAGAATTCTCGAAGCTCCCCAACCTCACCAACACCTGGCATTGCTTTTAGTTTTAAGATTTTCATGTGGAAGGTGTCTCACTGTGATTTTGATTTGCATTGCCATGATAAAAGATGAAGCTGAGCGTATCTTTATGCGCTATTTTTGTTTGCTCTTCTAAATACCCATGTGTAGTTTAAAATTTTTGCCCATTTTTAAAATTGAGACTTTTCTTTTGTAAGTTAGGGATGTTAAATGCCTTCTTTCAGTTAGCTGCCTTAGTTTGCAGAAGTTCTATACTGTAGTATCCAATTTATTCATCTTTTAGACAAGTAGCTCCATTTCCTATCTCATTTAAGAGGTCTTTCCCTATCCAAATGGTATAAAGAGATTCTCCCGCAGAAACCTTCCTCTCTGCTCTGAGAGCAGATGTTGCCCTCCAGCCTGAGTGTCCACAGCTAGGTCCTGGCTCTGAGTATGCCTGGATCCCTATGGCTAGACCATCTCTCCCTGTAGCTATGGCCTGACATTCTTCCCTGACACTGCTTTGCTCTGCTGTGGCCATGGAACTGATCTTATCTTAGTGGTGACTGCGCAGCTTGTGGCATGGTGGTTCAGGAGGGCTTCCTGAAGGAGGTGGCATGTACGCAAGCCTCTAAAGGACTTGAAGTAGGAAATAGGCAAGCAGAGGGCACTGGGGGCAGATAGGAGGAAGAGTGTGCCAGGCAGAAGGAAAGCATGCTGGAAGGCCTGGGGGCAACAGAGAGGGAAAAGATATGGCTGGATTGTGGGCAGTGGCCAAGGGTGGGGCTGGAGCTCGGGGCCAGGCAGGCCTTAGAGGCCTCACTGATGAGCACAGAATCTCCAGAAATCCTTGAGAGCCATAGCTCGCCTCCTCAGGTGGTGCCTCTGGGTCCTATTCATTCCACCCAGTCCAGAGGCCTGAAGACAGACTCGGGTCTTCTTTTCTGGAGGGCTCTGGTCTTTCTGTTGTCTGTGTCCAGACTCATTGGCTTCCTCTGAAAGGAAAGATGCTAATGCACAGGAACAAGCTGAGGACAAATCCCAGACCCTGAGGCAGGCCCTGAACTTCCCAGGTGACCAGGCGGCCCAGATGTCTGTGAGTCACAGTTCATGTTTCTCCAGCCTCACTCCAAGCAGGGTGCCGTGCAAGCACTGTGCATGCTCCAGCTCATGGCATCCTTATAGCAATCCTTCGAAGTGGGTTCATACCACCCTCGTTTTACAGATGAGGAAACTGTGACTCAGAAAACTGAGTGAGTGGCTGGTGAGTAGGGGGTTGGCTAAGTGTGATTCCCGAAGCCCAGGTCACCACAACTTTGCTCACAGCCTCTTAATCCTTGTGGCAAAGCTGTGGGGAGCAAGGCCCGCAGGTAGACTCTTCACTTAATGTACAAGGGTTTACTGGAGCACTGTTGGTGACCACAGATACTGCCAACAACCATAATGGTTAAATATGTTATGACACATACATAATGGGAAACCACGATTCCTAATGAACCAAGAGGCCATGGTTCCAACGCAGGGTACTGTTAGCTCATAGCAGCAAAGTGAGGGTGGTGGTGTCAGTATTGCTCTGGGTAGAAGCAAGGTCACGTGTGTGTGTGAGTACACGTACAGTGTCAGGGGAGAGCTGTGTCAGGGAGGGAAGCACAGTGACTTGGGACAAAGATGGGAGATCTGTTTTTTTGTTTAATGTCTTTAAAGTTTTCTATCAAGTACCAAAAATAGTAAATACAACAGTGAGGGTTGCCATCCTTCCTTCCCGCTGATCGCCCATGGTGAATTCCCTTTTTGTCATCTAAGAATAGGGATGGTAATTTCTGAGCTGCAGATTAAAACCCCTGGCAGAGTTCCGGTACGTGGCAAACGGTCTGTATGATAATAACAAATCATGAGTGGGAACTAAGAGTGGCAGTGGTCAGTATTCTTCCTTCCCAGGGCTGGATGTTGGCATAGGGCTTGGTAGAGTCTTGGCGTGAGAGCTTTGGCTGTTTGTCCCTCCTCAGGATTATCGTTGAGTACAGTGGTTAGGAGCATGGACTTGGGAGCAGTCTGCTTCAGCTGAATGCTGGCTCTGCCTCTATAGCTGTGTGACACTGGACAAGTCACTCAACCTCTCTCTGCAATGGTTTCCTGATCTGTCTAAGGGGAATAAAGTAATCATTCCTATTTGCTGTGCTTGCTGTGGGGATTAAATGCATTAATACATGCCAAGGGCTTAGTTGGCATCACCAAATCAATGGACGTGAGTTTGAGCATATTCTGGGAGATAGTGAAGCACAGGGAAGCCTGGCATGCTGCAGTCTATGGGATTGCAAAGACTCGGACACGACTGAGCGATTGAACAACTGTATGAGCTTAGCACAGCGCCTAGCACCTGAGTGCTCAGGAAGACTTCCTTACTCAGAAGCTACAACTGCTGGAGCCCCCTGGCCTCTGAGCTGGCTCATCTCTGCTATGGCTTGTTCTGCAGTCCAGGAAACATCTTGCTTATGTTCTTGGTGCTTGCAGGAAGAGAGAGAGTTCAGGGTCAGCTCTCTCACCTGCAGGGGACACTCCAGGCCACCTTGGTGGTGGAGGGGAGTTGCTAGGAGTCCCCAAAGACTCACTGCGCAGTCCCAAGTGGCTCTGATGAGTCATCACACCTTCTCAGCTGGACAGCCTGACAGGTTCCCTTGGTGAACATCTGTTGGCAGTTGGTCTTCACCCCGAGTCCTCCTGATAGGAAACTCCTCAGAAGAAAGAGAATTGGACACCTACTATTTTAACCAATGCTTCATACCAACAAAGTCTCCTTTCTGACGTCTGGCATAGGAAGTCAGACAACTGAGCTGCTCCGGTGAGCCTTCTTATTAATAACACGTATCGTATCATTATGGCATTAGTTTAAATTGAAGTAATAAATACTTTTTCCAAGAGAAATGAGTAAGTGAGTTTAATTGCTAGGAAACCTACCAAGAAGTTCGACAATAACTTTACTGGGACGAGTGTTTTGGGTTTTGTTCTTCGATCTAATTATAAAGCAACTGCACTTTAGGGCACGTTAATTGTAGCATTTGCTGGAAGATTAAAGTTCATTAACTCTGAAGTTCCATCACCCTTCTGTCGGATTCCATGGTGTGTCTGAGGACGTAAGGAGATGCCGGATGAAGGACAGGAAGATAGGGGTACCGGCCGCCCTCGCCCCATGGCCCGTTGCAGTTGGACCGAGGGAGTTGCCGCAGCAAAGACCTTGGCCAGACCTACGCTTCCTTCTTCCCATGCAGTGCCACAGTGCCCCCTTGGAAGACAAATACGGCCCCCTTGGCTTTCCCATCCTGCCAACCCTGCTTCTCCAGACCTCCTCAGCCCCAGCACACAAGAGGGAACAGGTTTTTCTGTTAAATATTAGAATTCTACTAGAATTCTAGGAAGGGTATCCGCAAGATGTGGCCCCAAACATCTGGAAGGACCATTGGCCCAGTGAGACCCCTGCTCGCTCCCCTAGTGAAGTGAAAAAGAACGTCCTCTTCATTGTCTCAACTGAAGTATCTCTTACCCTCCTCTCTGGGAGAGCATGGCTCTTTCCTAACAGATCCAGCAATGCCAGGGGAGTCCCTTCATTTTTTGAAGTGAACTGTATTGAGGCATAATTGGTATGCAATAAAATGCACTCATTAGACACGTGCTGTTTGATGGATTTTGACAAATATGTGTAATAGAGTAACTGCTATCCCAGTCGAGGTGCAGAATGTTGCCAGGTATATAGAAATGCCTCTGTTGTGAAGAGAGACCATCATAACTAACTTCCTTCTGGCCCCAGTCACTTCAGCAGTTGCTGGAAGACCATAGGCCCTGAAAAGAATGTTATGTGCCTGGAACCTGCAGTGTCCTCTGCTCCTAGGAGCATTTTCAGAGACCTGGAGTGCCAGTGTGTCTGACCAGAAGACCGGGAAAGGACAGGGAGGCGTGAAAGGCGGGGGAGAGGAGGGGAGAGCTGTGGAAGCCCCGCAGCAGCTGGGAATGGTGTTCAGGCTAAAGCTGTCTCCATCCAGATGAGAGCCCTGACCATCTGCTCGCTGGCCAGAGATGACTTGTTTTCCCTTGCCAGGCAAGATCTGGCACCTCCTTGGGAGGTGACATTTGGGTAGTTATGAGCACAGACTCCAGCATCAGAAAAGAACTGCACGTGAGTCCTGCTTCATTGCTTATTGCATCCTGGGTGAACTGTGGTTGCCCTTCAGAGCCTTGGTTTTACTGATCTGTAAGATGGGTATCATAGCACTTCTTTCCTAGGTTCCTGGCAGGTCCTGGCCAGGCACATGCTCAGTGCTCTAGCGGGTTGAGAGTCTTTAAAAGTTTTCCTTTGCTTCTTACAAAGGGATCTCAGCAGATGGCATCCAGCTCCGAAGTACCCTTTTTTGAGGCCTGGGAAGTGGGTTTCCTTTCCTGGTTGCTCAGCAGGTGGGACCTGGGGGTGGGTGGTCATAGGTCTTGCTTGACTTGTGTTTAGACAGCATCTCTGAAACAGTGTTAAGAATGCCCTTCTCCTCGGGAAGCTAAGGATGCAGAAAGGCCCCAGGAGCCCCTAAGAGGTTGTGTGGGAGCCTCAGATCTAAACTTGAAGGTCCATTGTGGTGACTGAAACTGTCCCCACTGCTCTGGAATAACAGCCATGGTCCTTGCAGCTGGCCTCCCTGCCCTGCTCACTGTCACCCTCTCTCCTCACTCCACCCCATCTGCCTGCCTCCTGCTCTCTGTTGCTCCATGAACGTGCCAGGACAATTAGGCATCAGAACCTTTGCACTGGCTGTTCCCTCTGCTTGGGACACGCTTCCTATAGATATCTGCAGGCTGCGTCCTCACCTTCAGGGCTTTGCTCCAATCCCCTCTGCCCCCCACAGGCCTTTTCTCATCAATTGATTAAAAAATTGAGCTCCTTTTCCTCTTGACGCCCTCTTCTCCCATCCATGCCTTTTTTTTTCATTTAATTTACTGACATTTGCTTATTTTTTGATGTTTACCTTCCCCTAATGAGGATGTGAGTTCCACTCAAGCAGGGATCCTGTGTGTTTTGGTAAGTAATGCTGCATATCCAGCATTTAGAATAGCACCTGGAATATAGTAAGTGCTCAAGAAGTATTCGGTATATGAGTGGTTGAATGTATGACTGGGGGCATTTCACTGACTATTTATTTTTCTAGGAAACATTTGTTTCTTTTTATGAGATTCCCAATTACAACAATAATATATGATTTCATGGAGTCCAGAGATCACTTCTTGGGAAATAGATGGGGAAACAGTGGAAACAGTGTCAGACTTTATTTTTTTGGGCTCCAAAGTCACTGCAGATGGTGACTGAGCCATGAAATTAAAAGACGCTTATTCCTTGGAAGGAAAGTTATGACCAACCTAGATAGTATATTGAAAAGCAGAGATATTACTTTGCTAACAAAGGTCCATCTAGTCAAGGCTATGGTTTTTCCAGTGGTCATGTATGGATGTGAGAGTTGGACTGTGAAGAAAGCTGAGCGCTGAAGAATTGATGCTTATGAACTGTGGTGGTGGAGAAGACTCTTGAGAGTCCCTTGGACTGCAGGGAGATCCAACCAGTCCATTCTAAAGGAGATCGGTCCTGGGTGTTCTTTGGAAGGAATGATGCTAAAGCTGAAACTCCAGTACTTTGGCCACCTCATGCGAAGAGTTGACTCATTGGAAAAGACCTTGGTGCTGGGAGGGATTGGGGGCAGGAGGAGAAGGGGACAACAGAAGATGAGATGTCTGGATGGCATCACCAACTCGATGGACATGAGTTTGAGTGAACTCCGGGAGTTGGTGATGGACAGGGAGGCCTGGCATGCTGTGATTCATGGGGTCGCAAAGAGTTGGACACAACTGAGCTACTGAACTGAACTGAACTGAACTGAAAGGTCAGGTGAAACCTCACCCTCCTCCATTCCCACCAGAGCACCAGTGTGTTCAGCCCGCTGAGTTTCTGTCTACACTGTCCTCCTTGGCAAGTGTGGAGGGAGCATCGTGTACTCCACAAGGTTCGGGGCTTGGCGAGATTTCAGATGGGCCCAGGCTTGAGAAAGCTTTCCGCACAGTTACACAGGAGGATTAAACACAAAATCCCTGTGTGTATCGCAGTGCGAGGTTAGCAGTGCCGCTGAAGTTTTGTGGGTGAACATTTTGGGAACCTTGTGTTCTGTTCCTGCCTCAGCCTTTTTTCTCGCTCATCTCTGGACTGTTGACAAATCTTTCTCATCCTTGGTTTTCTCATTTTGGTACTGGGGATAATAAAAATGCCTGCCTCAAAGGGTTCTTGGGAGATTGAAATGAAATGAAATGATGGATATGAGAGTGATTACTCATTTGTCTCTCTCCTCTTCAGTACCCAGGACAGTGCCCCAAGTGTTGGCATGTGATTGCAGAGCCTTGCAGCCTAAGCTACTCCCCAGCCCATCCCAACTCTGCCTTGGGAGGCAGTGGGTTTTGAATTAGCTGGGAGCAAGAAGGGCTCCATCAGGTAGAGGAGGGAGGAGGGAAATTCCAAGTGGGGTAAACCTGTGTGCAAAACATCAGGGTGTGAAATAGCACACCGTGTTCTGGAAGAGGAGAGTTTGGAGGACCAGCGGCTTGTGCTGAGAGCTGCAAGTGATGGAAAGTGTCAGAGGGAAGGGTGGGCAGGGGCTGCGGGGGTTTGGAGGACCAATGGCTATGCTGAGAGCTGGAAGTGATGGAAAGTGTCAGAGGGAAGGGTGCAGGGGCCTCAGGCAGCCTGGCCGGGCGCGCCTGAGTGCGTGATTCATCGTGTCCATGGCAGGGCTTCCCTGCTTTTGATGTGAGCTGCGTGCTGTGTCATCAAGGCTCACCCTCCCGTGGGAACTCTCCTGCCTAGTGAGATGCTTAGGAACAGAAGCCTGTTCTCCTGGGTTGCGTCACCCTGGAATGTGACAAGAGTGGAATTGCTTGTACATTGTGTGGCCAGATCGCCATTGTGAGAAGTCTGGGGGTTTTGATTTGGGGGTCAGCTGCTCACCCCATGTTTCCCACTGGAGGCTCTGAGAGTGATGACAGACGATGGGGCTGGGGAGTGGGGTCACTCTAACACGGCCACTTTCCCTATAAATGGCATATGTCTTCTTCCAGGATTCTGTTTTTCCAGTCTCTTGCTGGAAAGTACCCTCCAAGTCACCTGACCTGGTACCGTGAGGGCTCTCCTGCTTCCTGCGCCAACACCCCTGGTCCCAGGCAGAAGCCTCCCCCCGGGCCTGGCATGCTCTCATGATTTTTGGTTTATTATTTTGGGATGCCTTGTTCTTCTGTTTGCTTACTTGTTTATTTCTTGCACACATCCAGAGAAGGTTTGCAGAGGCTTCTAATGAGGCAGCGGCAGTCAGAAAATAAACACAGGGCCATAGTGGCTGTGCTGGCTGGCAGGGGTGGCAGAGATAACTGTAAGCATGCTCTCCTGGCAGGCATGAAGTGGGGAGGGAAGCCGTGGGTACAGGGCATCTGCATCCTCTGAAAGGAAGGAGCAGGGTGGCTTGCTTTTCAGAGGGACCAGGCTTCTCCAGCACTTCAAAGAATTCCCCCAGAGGGACCTGGTCTGTGCCAGGGACACGGGAGACAGAGTGGATAGTATTTCTGGCTCAACTTCAAAGCAATGCAGAGGAGGGTTTTGTTTGACTGTCACTCACAGTTCACTGACTATGGAGGTAGTCCTAGGCTGAAGCTCACGATTCCGGGAGGGTGAGCTTCCTTTAGGCTGGTCATTATGGAGTCGGTGGATTCTTGTCGCCCACTGAGCGAGGCCTGCTCTATCTAGTCAGTCCAGTTTCACTGGTCAGACATCCGCTGAGTTCCAGGTGCTGTGCTGGGGAACTGGAAGTGAGGGAGGCAGGTGTGGCTTTTGCCTTCTTGGCCCCAAAGGTAACTACTGTCAGTGGGGAAGAGGGTTGTGATGGAGGCTGTACTGTGACAGCCACTGGAACTGTGGCTGGGAGCTTGGCTTGCCCGGCAGAGCCTGGGGAGTCTTTTGGGATGGAGTTCAGTCCTAATGGAGTGAGGAGGGCTGACATGAGGGGAGGGTAAGATGGGCAGATGTGGGGGTCCAGGGGTGAGAGAAAGCAGGGATGTTCCAAGACTTGGAGGAAGTTATGCCTGGCTGGAGTCTGGTATCTGGGATCAGGGACCCAGATGTGGAGTGCTTGGCTTGGGTGGCAGAGGGACTGTGTATTCTAAAGGCAACCACGGAAGCGTAGGTCACTCCTACCCTTTATTTTCTTTGTTGATTTTCCTTTGAAATTAGTCTTTTAAAAAAATATTCATTTATTTAATTTTTGGCTGTGCTGGGTCTTCACTGCTGTGAGGGCTTCTCTCTAATGGTGGCAAGAGGGCCTCTCATTGTGGTGGTCTCTCTTGTTGCAGAGCATAGGCTCTAGGGCTCCTGGGCTTAAGCAGTTGTGGCTCCTGGGCTCTAGAGCACAGGCTTAATTGTTGTGGCACATGGGCTTAGCTGCTGCATGGCATGTGGGACCTTCCTGGATCAGGGATCGAACCCCTGTCTCCTGCGTTGGCAGGCAGATTCTTATTCACTGAGCCACCAGGGAAGCCCCTGCAGTTAGTCTTTTTGCCATGCCACATGGCATGTGGGATCTTAGTTCCCTGAGGAAGGATCCAACCCACACCGCCTGCAGTGGAAGCATGGTGTCTTAAGAACTGGATCGCCAGGGAAGTCTCTGAAATTAGTGTTGATTGTATAAGTAATACATGAAACGAACATGTGTTGTGAAAAAGAAAATAAGCAACAGAGGCAGTTAAGGCGAAAACCACATGTCCTTTATGCTCCCTCCCCCGCGCTCCTCTCTAGAGCTAAGTTGAGGCCTTGTCTGGGCTCATCACTCTTTCTTATGTGCATACATTCGCATGGAAATAACAGGGAGCTTTTCCAAAGCAGAAGCTTTGGCCATGTACTCTTCACTTGAGGTGCTTCAGAGCCTTCGCTCTGTATCAGCCCGTTTGGTTCTACCCTGGTCTTACCTGCTGCCTGACATCCTGCAGAGTGGGGTTGATGGATCCACTTCCTCATTAGGGTGGTTTCTGGGGATTTTGCTCTGACAAGCAGCGCTAGAATGCACACCCTTGAAGGCACAGCTTCTTGCATGCGCCCGAGTATTTCTCTGGGCTGGATTGCTAGAAAGCAGTTGCTGAGTTGCAGAGAACCCTGTGTTTTCCAGTTAGGAAGCTAGAAAGATAGTGCTGAGGTGCCAGGTACCAAAATAAGGCAGGCAGGAAGAGAGAAGTATATAAGTGTTTTGAAGAACAGACCCCGTTCTGGTCCCTGTTTTTTCTTTTTTTATGGTTTAGAGGAAGATAGTTTCTTGAATGTCACGTTGCTGAGAAAAAGTGTGATTAGACAGAAAGTCAGGGATGAAATCCAAAATCAGAGAAGCAGATGCGGTAGAGCAGGGATCCTCTTAGGTCAGCAGCAGCTCTTGCGGAGTGGAGTCAGCTACAGCTCGGTGGGGATGAGCAGGGGGAACACGGTGGTCCTGTGGTGTGTCCTGCTCTGAAGGGGTCTCACTGGTGGGTGGAGCCAAGCTGACATGTGTTCATGGAGGAGAGACCCTGCAGTCTCAGGAGGAGCAGCTGACAGTCTGGAGCTGGGGAAGGGCTGCTGTGAGCCGAGGGCTCCAGCCTGCTCTGAGTGATACTAGGACTGGACCTGGACTAAGGGGGAGGTGGTGCTGAAGTCACGAACTGTCCATCTGTCGGAGCCCCCAGGGCCACTGTGGCAGGAAGTGTCCCTGTCCCTCGCCCACCCATGTTGGGGGTGGGGCGCATCTTTGGGTGAGTCATTGTTAACCAGAGGTTCTCAGGTGGCGCTAGTGGTAAGGAATCCACCTGCCAATGCAGGAGCCGCAAGAGATGCGGGTTCGCTTCCTGGTTGGGGAAGATTCCCTGGAGGAGGAATTGGCAATTCACTTCAATATTCTGGCCTGGAGAATCCCATGGACAGAGGCACCTGGCAGGCTACAGTCCATGAGGTTGCACAGTCAGACACAACTGAACGTCTGGGCATGTATCCCATGGAAGAGGTCTGTCTTGTCTTCCCGGGGCCTGCAGGCTTACTAAAGGGCGTTGGGCTGAGCTTAGCTTATGGCCCATAAGCAGAGTGAGGAGCCCTGCACGGCTTCTCCCAAAGGAAGGGGATCGCACACTTCCTGTGCTGTGACGCTGTGCTGGACACCCTCACAATTCTTTCCTGTCTGCATAGCCACTCAACAGAGTCGGCACCTGCACACCAGCTGGTCTAGGAACCTGAGGCTGGGAGGGATTTCAGCTGCAGGTGGCGATTTAAGTCCCAAACTCTGCCTCTCCCGACTGTCTCTCCACTGCTCCAAGTGACAGATATGTGTTCCCCTGGCGTGATGTGGGGGGGACAGGTAACACCTTGAGGGCCCCTGGGTCAGGAGATGCTGCTGTGCGAGCCCTCAGGAGGCCTTTCCCGGCTGTCCCGCCCTCTCTGCCTCGCCCCTCCCCCTCGGACTGCACTCCCACCCTCCAGGCCCTCCTGACTGCCTCGCCCCCTCCCCCTCGGACTGCACTCCCGCCCTCCAGGCCCTCCTGACACACACGCCCTGGGACGCGGACGTAGTGCAGCCGTAGGACCTGAACTCAGAGGCCTGCTTTGGAGGCTGTACCCTCACTGTATGGCCGAATGGGCTTTGTTGCTGGAGACCTTCACGTTTCTGTGGCATTGTCACAAATGTCGATATGAAGGGCGTCGCCTGTGGGTCCTTGTGACATGTAGTGGAGTCCATGCAATGCGACGCTGGGAATGTCCCACTTTGCTTCTCTTTTGAATTGTGGTTAAATCCATACAACACAGAGGTCACCACGTTAGCCATTTTCAGTGCACAGTTCAGCGGCAGTTAGCATATCCTCACGGCTGTGGAACCGACCCCACGTCGGTGTTCAGAACTCTTTTCATCTTGTGAAACGGAAACTCGTACCCGTTAGACAGTAACTCCCCGGGTCCCTCCCGCAGTCCCTGGGCGCCATCCTTCTCCCTCTGTCTCTCCAGACTTTGAGGTAGTGGGATCATACGGAGTTTGTCTTTTTGTGACGGGCTTATTTTACAGCATAATGTCTTCAGGGTTCATCCCTGTCCTAGTGTGTGTCAGAATTTCCTTCCTTTACAGGCTGCACAATAGTCCAGTGTGTGTATACACGTGTTTTGTTAATCCGTTCTGTTGACGGATATTTGGGCTGTGCACCTTTTGTCTACTTTGCTTTCTGAGAGTACTGAAAGAAACGTGTGGTCTCTTGGGAGCGTGTGTGTGTGTGTGTGTGTGTGCATTTGCGTGTTATAACCTTTTGGAGGATATCCATTCATTCTTCACTCTGTCACCAAAGTCACCTTTCTCCAGCTTGCAGCCCAGCAATGGCAGCCCTTCTCCTCAGGACGGAGTTCAGATCTCTTCAGGGAGCCCATGAGCCTCAAGGTCTGTCCCTTGGCCTGCACCTTCTCCACCTCTTCTCCCATCATCCCCCAAGCCGTAGGTCCTGGCTGCTCAGGATGTCTCAGCTGGAGTGTATCCAGGCATATACAGTCCACTCCACATCCTTCAGGCTGAAGGAATTTATCTACTGACAAGTGTCCCCACAAGTGAGACAGGTGATGTGGAAGCAGCCCAGGCTAACAACTTTAGGAAGGCACCAGGATACCCAGGGTTAAAGGGACAAATGGGAGGAGATGGTCCTGGAGTCAGGACCACCCAGTGGGAGTGGGGACTACCCGGGGGGCCACGCCGAGGAGCTGGGAGCATGGAGGACGCCTTGAGCTGATGCTTGTTGTATGACATGGGTCAGTTGTACAGAAATAAAAGGTTCAGAGATCTGAAGGCTTACACACACACATACACACACGCAGGCCTACACGCACACACCCCTCAGGTGCCTGGGGTAATTAAAGTCAGAGGCGCAGATGAATGTAGTCCTCGACCAGCTATGAATCTTGCTAACAGTCACCAAGAAAGATCAATAAATTTGCTTCTTTCTAAGCAGGCGCCAGATTTCACTGCAGGGCCTAGGGCAACTCAAGGAGAAGTCTTCCTGAGGACTTCCAGCTAGGTGGTCTGTGTGGGGAGGGATGCAAAATGAGTGTCAGGCATGCTCCAGACCCGAAGGATGGGATGGCATGTCAGGGGCACCTTGCTATCCGGAAACAGGGACTGAGGGAGAAATTGCCTCCCCAGGGGCCCACCTTGGCTCTCTCTTTTGGCTCAGTGACAGCCACTGTGGTCAGGAGCCCTGGCTACAAAACCAGGCCATGGCCGTGGGTGCTGCCCCCACCTCTCCTGGTGACAGCAGAGGACAGGGCCAGCACAAAGAGACTTCTCGGTCCCCACATCTGCTGTGGGGACGGGGCCAGTGACAGGAGGAGGTGTGTGTGGTGACCTGGAGCCAACGTGCATGGGCTCACTGGACCCACGGGCTACTGCTTCCCAACTCCACATTCAGCAACAGCACTTGAGTAGCTAGAAATTGACCATGTAGGAGTATTTACACTGTGGAAACCAGCAAGGGCTACACACCAGGGCTTTCTGACAAACTGATTTTAAAGTTCATACCGAAATGCAAAGTACTTAAAATAGTTAGAACAGTTTTGAAAATGAAGAATAAACCTGCTGCTGCTGCTAAGTCGCTTCCATCGTGTCCGACTCTGTGCGACCCCATAAACGGCAGCCCACCAGGCTCCCCGGTCCCTGGGATTCTCCAGGCAAGAACACTGGAGTGGGTTGCCATTTCCTTCTCCAATGCATGAAAGTGAAAAGTGAAAGTGAAGTCACTCAGTCATGTCCGACTTTTAGCGACCCCATGGACTGCAGCCTACTAGGCTCCTCCATCCGTGGGATTTTCTGGGCAAGAGGACTGGAGTGGGGTGCCATTGCCTGATGACCTAATGACCTCAAATATTAAAAGCGATAATAATCAAGGCAGTGTGTTTTTGGTGCATACATAGACAAACGACCACTGGGACAGGATGGAGAACCACCAGATAGACCCCACATGTGGATGATTGATTTTCAACAGAAGTGCAAAGGCAGTTCAGTAGAGAAAGAAGAGACTTTTCAACAAATGGTGCTGGAACAAGTAAACATGTATGTACAAAGAAATAATCTTCCGTCCATAGCTTGTACTACATATAAAGCATAAGAAAAACATGGGCCACAGACTGTAAAAACACTAAAATTATACAACACCTATAAGAAAACACAAGAGAAAATTGTTGTGGTTTTAAGGTAGGCAAAGATCATAATCCATAGGATAAAAAATTGATAAACTGAATTTAACTAAAATTAGGACCTTTGCCAACAAAGGTCCGTCTAGTCAAGGCTGTGGTTTTTCCAGTGGTCATGTATGGATGTGAGAGTTGGACTGTGAAGAAAGCTGACTGCCGAAGAATTGATGCTTTTGAACTGTGGTGTTGGAGAAGACTCTTGAGAGTTCCTTGGACTGCAAGGAGATCCAACCAGTCCATTCTAGAGGAGATCAGCCCTGGGTATTCTTTGGAAGGAATGATGCTGAAGCTGAAACTCCAGTACTTTGGCCACCTCATGGGAAGAGTTAACTCATTGGAAAAGACTCTGATGCTGGGAGGGATTGAGGGCAGGAGGAGAAGGGGACGACAGAGGATGAGATGGCTGGATGGCATCACTGACTCGATGGATGTGAGTCTCAGTGAACTCTGGAGGTTGGTGATGGACAGGGAGGCCTGGCGTGCTGCAATTCATGGGGTCACAAAGACTGAGCGACTGAACTGAACTGAACTGAGGATCTCTTTAAGAATGAAGCTCTTTGAAAGACACTGTTAAGAGAATAAAAAGACAAGCCATAGAATGGGAGAAGTTATTTTCAAGTTATATATCTGATTAAGGAATCAAATATAGACTATAAAGAACTCTTAAAACTCAATAGTAATGAACACCACAATGAAAAATGGGCAAAATATTTGAATGGACACTTTACCAAAGAATATATATATATATATATAAAACAGGTAGGCACATGGAAAGATGCTTACAAGCTACTGATTAGGAAAACACAAGTAAAAAAGCACAGTTAAAAGCTACTGCCTACCTGTTAGAATGGCCAGACTGATAATACCAAGTGTTGGTGAGATTACAGAGCAACTGGAACTTTTTACTTTTACTTTTTAGTTTTTTAAATGAAAAGTTTTATATTGGAGTATGATTGATTAACAATATTGTATTAGGTTTTGGTGTATAGCAAAGTGATTCAGTTTTACATACACAAGTATCTATTCTTTTTAAATTCTTTTCCCATTTAGGTTATTACAGAATATATAGCACAGAGTTCCCTGTGCTATACAATAGGTTCTTGTTGGCAGTCTAGTTTAAATATAGCACTACAGGTCAATCCCAAACTCCCAATGTATCCCTCCTCCCCAACCCCGCACTCTTTGCCCCTGGTCACCATAAGTTCACTCTCCTAGTCTGTGAGTGTCTCTGTTTTGTAAATAAGTCCATCTGTATCTTACATTCTTTTACATTGGCCATTTTTCATTACAAGATTCCTCATGTACGTGATACCATATAACATTTGCTTTCTCTGTCTGACTTACTTCTTTAGTATGATAATCCCCAGGTGCATCCATGTTGCTGTAAACGGCATTATTTCATTCTTTTAATGGCTGAGTACTATTCCATTGTATATATGTACTGTGTCTTCTTTATCCATTCATCTGTCTCTGGATATTTAGGTTGCTTTCATGTCTTGGCGGTTATAAATGCTGCTGGTGGGAATGTAAAATGAGACAAGCTCTTTGGAGAAGAGTTTGATGGTTTCTTAGTGAAACGTGCACCTACCATATTATCCATTCTGGGTATTTGTCCAAGAGAAATGAAAGCATATATCCACTCAAAGACACGCATGCACACTAAGTCGCTTCAGTCGTGTCCGACTCTGTGTGACCCCTACG
The DNA here is from genome assembly GCF_000754665.1 of Bison bison bison. NCBI lineage: Eukaryota > Metazoa > Chordata > Mammalia > Artiodactyla > Bovidae > Bison > Bison bison. The sequence continues at coordinate 3,374,563 of NW_011494913.1, read as the reverse complement.
GGCTGTAGCCCACCAGGCTCCTCTGTCTGTGGGATTCTCTAGGCAAGAATGCTGGTGGGTTGCCACTCCTTTTCCAGGGCATCTTCCTGACCCAGGGATTGAACTCTAGTCTCTTGCATTGCATGTGGGTTCTTTATAGCAGCTTATCTTGTAGTACTAAAAACAGAAAAACTGAAATGTTCATTAGCAAGTGAATGGACAAAAACATTGTGATGTATCTATCCAACGGGATACTATTCAGCAATAAACTGCGATCAGTTATTGGTATAAGCAACAGCATGAATGAATTTCAGAGTACTTAGGTTAAGTGAAAGAAGACAGACTAAAAAGAACACAACTGAATGCTGATGTTTGTATAGAACTCCAGAGCATGCAAGCTAATCTGTAGTGACAGAAGCAATTCAGCGGTTGCCTGGGGGCTGGGCTGAGTGGGAGAGGCCACAGAGGAACACAAGGAAGCTTCGGGCAGTCATGAAATATGTTCGTTATTCTGAATGTGGCGATACATATGTTGAAGATGTGCTAAACTTGTATACTTCAATATTTGCCATTTATTGCATACCAATTATACCTCAATAAAGCTGCTGAAGATTTCATTGCCTTTTCCAGACACCATGCTGCCTGTCGTAGGGGTTCTGTTTCCATGCCAGAGAAACCATCACGCCTGAATTCATTCAAACAATTGCCTCTCCCTTAGGGTTTCCAAAGACGTGTTAGTTTGAGAATCCATCTGTGTAACATCCACCACAGAAGTGAATCATGCTGGCTTGTTGGAATTCTGTCATACATGAGATAGAAAGGGTGGAACTGTCAGGATTGGGGCCCTGAATGCAATGAGTGATTTCAACAAATAGTCCTTGAAATGCACTACAAAAGAAGCAAAGTGGATCGTGATCTTCTAGCAGCTGACATCATGGTTTTTCATCTCAGCGTTCTAAGTTTCTTTCTTTATCAACTGTCTGCATTAGGGTTGATTAGTAAATCTCTGGCCTGCTCCAGAGCCATCAGGTGGGGACAGATTAGCATGTCAGTTATGGAACAGTGGTGGGGAGAAGCTGATCAGATATACCCAGACAGCATGGTAATTAGCATGCCCGAGACACCAGGCTCCCGCACTGGGGTGGCCTTGGCCAGTCTCACTGTGGAGCAGTTTGTTCCTCTCCACAAAGAAATTCATTAGAGGAGATCAATGGCCAGCAGTGTGGAGGCACCCCACCCCTGCCCACCATGGCCTCACGTCTTCATGGCCTGGAGGCTGAGGTATGCAGGCTCGTTTGCTGGCTGCTGTCTGGGGCTGGTGGGCAGCGTCCTCAGGGCAAGGCTTCCAGAAAGTGCCCACAGAGCCTGGAGTCCTGCATGCCCCACACTGTCTCAGGCCACACCTCACCCCACGCTCCCAGCTGGAACTCCCGTCTGTCTGTACCTGTGGAGGTCCTGTGGAACTGACTGCAGGGCCTAGTTCTGGTGGGAGGGTTCTAAAGATTCCAAGTTGAGTTAATAGAAACAAACTTCTTTGTGATTTGTCCCATGTCCGTTTGCTGACCAGTGGGAGCGAGGCCATAGCAGATTCTAAAAACTGAAGCACAAAGCTGTAAATCCATTGATCCATCCAGTGTCTGTGACGAGCCATCTGCATGCTGGGCTCTGCTCTAGGTACTGGGGCACCAAGAGAAAGGCGGAGTCAAGGTTCCTGCCCTTGTGGGGCTTATAGTCTAGCATAGGAGACGGAAAATAGGGAAATAAGGAAGCAAGAAGATAAGTACCAGTAAGTGATTAATAATCTTATTCTTATTTAACACACAAAATGCATATGACTTCCTCTCATTCAGAGGTTCTCTTCTTGGGTTCATAGACCCCCTAAGCGCCTTGAAATTGTGTGAAAAAGTGTGTGTTTGTGTGTGTTTCTGTCCTTTTTCTCTGGGAAAAGTCCACCTAATGCTTAAAGCATGCATGCTCCAAGGAAGGGTAGACATGTATCTCTAGTTCACCAGCCCCCTCATGTCCATGGGTACAGATCCATTCCTCCTTCTTTCCTGGACCCACCATGACTCTCTCCTCCTTGTCTCTCTAAGTCATTTCACTTCCAGTGAGGTCTATGCCCCTCCGTTTTTCCAGTTCTACTCTGCCCTGCCCCAGTGGGTCCCAAACTCTCAGCTCTGCCTTTGTTTTGGGCCTTTGGAGTTCCATTTTCTCTGGGTGCCCCAGGCCTTTAAGCATGGTACTGACCCCTCTGGGAGTCTTTCTGGACCTAAAGCCTGGGATCCTCCCTGCCCATGTGCAGCAAAGGGGTTTCGACAGATGTAGATGAGCAATAATGGGAGCCCTTTCCTCTCTTCCTTTGTAGGAAGCTACCTTTTAGAGGGAAGATGGATTTCCTTAAGATCACCTGGGGAGAGTGACTTTTCACTGTTCACTTTTCAATCACTCTCTTGATTAAGGTGCTGAACTCCTAGCCAATGTTTATTTAGACCCGATTCACTGGTTTGGGCTAGGAGGCTCGTCTATAGCTGTCGTGACTGGTGGTTCTGGGACAGGGCAGAATTGTGAAAGCTGTGGCCCCCTGCCTCAAAAAGACATTCCCATGGGTGGAAGAAGGCTGTCCCGTAGGCTGGTGGTGCAGTAACTGGGGGACTCAAGGAGAAGAAGGGGCCTTGAGGGTCCCACAAAATTCTATCACCTGTAAGAGCAAATGAAATCCAAAATTACATTGTGGCTCTCCATTTGCAAATTATGTGACCTTGGACAAGGAAGGGAAACTTTCTGAGCTAGAGTTTCCTTCCTTGAAATCTAGGGATGGAAGTGACTTCCTGCTTGGGCTGGGGTGAGAATCAGAGGGGCTGACCTGATGAGCATGCCTGGCACATCATCAGGGGGAGCCTGAATGAATTTGGGTGAATAAATGTTCAGCTGGATCCCAGGGGAGTGAGGAAAAGGAGGGAGGGGGAGGGAATGGAGCAGCTGGGGGCTGGCAGGTGCCCAGCTTGATCTGATGCTGGAAGCTCTGTACTCTCGATCACATTCATCTCTCAGGCCAGGCTGGGACTCTGGACCGACCTGAGGAGAGTGAGGCTGGACTAAAGCTTGAAGATCAGTCAGACACTGAAGACTCTGCACTCCTGCCCACCCAAGATCAAGGCCCTCAGCTCAAAGTAGCAGAGAAAATTCTCCCCATCAGAAAACTTACAGATAGTCATGACGCTGATTTCAAGAGTCTCTGGAAAAGATGACCCCACTCAGAATTAAGCAAGAATTATTGGAGAAGGCAATGGCACCCCACTCCCATACTCTTGCCTGGAAAATCCCATGGACAGGGGAGCCTGGTAGGCTGCAGTCCATGGGGTTGCGAAGAGTTGGACACAACTGAGAGACTTCACTTTCACTTTTCACTTTCATGCACTGGAGAAGGAAATGGCAACCCACTCCAGTGTTCTTGCCTGGAGAATCCCAGGGATGGGGGAGCCTGGCGGGCTGCTGTCTATGGGGTCGCACAGAGTCGGACACGACTGAAGCGACTTAGCAGCAGCAGCAGCCACCACTGCAGCAGCAGCATGGGGAGAGGTGGTCTGCTGAGAGGAGGGTGTGGTGGGGGAGGAGGGAGAGAAAACTAAGCCTCTCAAAGTCAGAGAGTCCCAGGAAGACCTGGCTGTGGCTCCCACACTCCAAAGTACAGACCAAGGGGCTGCTTGATTTAAGGAGCCCCTGGCTCATCGTGTGGGAACACGGTTTGAGGAGTGAGCCGTGTGTTGGTTAGCTGGAGGCCTGCGTGTGGGAGTGTCTCTCTTGAGTCTGTCCTCTGTGGCAAATGGCTGCGACCCTTGCTAGCACCCCCCCAGAAGCAGCCAGATGGTCCTCAGGCATGATTCTGGGATGTGGGTGGGAGCAACCTGGATGCCCTCACAGACAGCCCTGTGCTGATTTGCCAAAGATCAGCCCAATGTGTCCTTAGAGCAACTCACTTAA
>NW_011494913.1:3369675-3370503 GCF_000754665.1 Bison bison bison | reverse complement strand
AACTCACTTAATAGTCTATGTGGTAAAAGACCGGAGACACTTCCCCGGTTTTGCCTTGGCCGTAGTCTTCATCTCTGCCCCTCGGTGTTTCTGCCTCTGCCTCTTCCTCTGCTGCTGTTTTATGTGCAGATGGTAGGTGGAGGGAGGGGAGGGGCAGAACCTTTTAGAAAAAACCCTCCGTAATGCCAAGTGGCGTTTCAGAGACGTGTGATTTTGTGATTTAGCTTCTGGCTGCTAGGAGAACTGGTCACTTGGTGATCTGGTCATTTGGGGAACAGACATTGGAGATTTGGTTTTTGTTGAGTCAACCTTATTTCTGAAGTGAATTGTCAGCATAGAGGTTTATAAGGAAGCCACAGGCCTCCGCCTCTGGAGAAAACTCACCTCACCCATTATGACCCTGAAGGCTGTGAGTCTCTTGTCTCCTCAGAGAGAGCAGCTCAGCGCTCTCTTCTCAGTGACGGACTGGGCTCCCCACTCCGGTCTCTTTCCCTTTCTCCTTCTCTCTCTCTCTCTCTGTCTCACACACACTCACTTGCCTGAAACTGCAGGAGACGGAAGTTGGATGTCGGGCAGGCTTTTCCCATGGGCTGGCTCAGAAAACAGCCCTAATTGGAGCGGATAGGGAAAGACAATGCACTGTAATTGGTCTAAACACCCCTTCTTGCTGAGTGTTAAGGCAAATAAGTTCTCCAGGGGCAGACACAGCCATTCTCTCCCCTGGGTTTTCTCTCCGCCTAGGAGGCGCTTGTCCCCGGTGGCGGTGGCGGTGCTCGCCTCTCTCCCCTGAGGGCCGGCGGGGGGCCCCGGTGCTGCTGGGCCTCGCCG
>NW_011494913.1:3357677-3369575 GCF_000754665.1 Bison bison bison | reverse complement strand
GCTGCTGTAGGGTGAGACGCTGGACAGCGAGGTGGGGGAAGCCAGGCTGCGTGCCTGCGGCTGTCTCACGGGTGCAGCCTGTGGGCTCACCGTTCTCCCCAGGTCTGGTCCCTCCTGTCTTGGCTGGCGGCACCACCCACCGATGGCCCATCCTTCCCGAGTGCGCAAGTGTGAGGAGGACTTTCAGGCGGTGGGCTGCTGGGGAGGGGTATTCCATCGTTGTGGGCCCCTCCGTGTCTCTGCCTCTCTCTTCTGCTCCCTCTTTATAGAAGGTTTTGTTTGATCCTCTCTGTCTCTCCCCCATTTGCTTTTTTAGTTTTCTTTTGGCCTTCACTCTGACCTTCCCCCAGGCTGGACCTATCTAGAGTCTCAGAAGTGAAAAATGAAAAACTAGACTTGAATCTTCTCAAACTTAGGTTGGCATTTTCTTCGAGCTTTGTTTTTTTCTTTTCTGCTTTGATGGAGATAGGAAAGTAAAAGAAATGTTCCTTGGGGAGTAAGTGAGTGAGAAAAGAGGGAGAGAAATACGTAGAAAACAATCAACACTTGGAGACATTTTATTTGTATTTACATCTGTATCTATATTTGTGTCTTATATTTACACCTGTAGCTACATTTGCATCTGCACCTATGTCTGTATTTACAGCTATATGTATACGTATATACTCACACACACATACATACATTCACACACGTATCATTCTATAACTTTTCATACTTCTCAAAGGTCCCGTGGAACACTGGCTGTTCTGGGGGAGAAAAGGAAACAGAGGGACAAATTATAGATTAAAGTGACCAAAGAGATGCATCAAACAATTGGCTGTATTTCGTGGACTCCATCAGGATCCTGATTTGAAAAATTTGTTAGAGAAACATATGAGATTCTTGAGAAATTTAATTGCTCAGTTGGTAACGAATCTGCCTGCAATGCAGGAGACCCCGGTTCAATTCCTGGGTTGGGAAGATCTGCTGGAGAAGGGATAGGCTACACACTCCAGTGTTCTTGGGCTTCCCTGGTGGCTCAGCTCGTAAAGTATCCATCTGCAATGTGGGAGACCTGGGTTCAATCCCTGGGTTGGGAATATCCCCTGGAGAAGGAAAAGGCTACCTACTCCAGTATTCTGGCCTGGAGAATTCCATGGGCTGTATAGTCCTTGGGGTCGCAAAGAGTCGGACACGGCAGAGCGACTTTCACTTTCACTGGATATTGGACAACGTTAAAGGATTATTCACTTTTTTAGGTGTTCTCAGAGTGTTGTGTTTATGTTTTTGTCTTTTAACCATGTTGTATTAGAGATAGAGTTGAAATGTTTATATGTGAAAAATATGATGTTGGAGATCTTCTTCAAAATGATTTGGGGGTGGGTAAGGTGTGGTTGATGAGAGTTGAAGCTATGTGATAGATCCATAGAAGTTCATTCCACTATTTTGAATGTTGAAATTTTCCATAATAAAAAGTAAAATAAAATCATAAAATAGTATTTTTCCTCTAGTTATGAAAGGAATACTGTTTAGTTTTTATTTTAGGTTTTATGCCTTAACTTTTCTGTAATCTTAGGTGCTGTTATTACTTGCTGGCTAGAGAGAGGAACAGATGGCAGGATGAATGGATAAGTAATGAGCAAATATTAATGAGAACAGGAAACTATCAATCGAGTTTCCTGGACAGCTTGCTTTTATCCCTGGATATTTCTGCAAAATTACATGCATATAATATAGTCATATTATTTTTCATAAGACAGTGATTCATACCATGGGATTCAATAGGGCAGGACTTTGAATAGGTGGTTAGTAGAAGCTCAAGTGGGAACTCTGAAGGCAGACTGCCTGGCTCTGCCTGTAGTCATCCTCTGACCTTGGGGAGTCACTCTCATTCCCCATCTGCAAAATGAGGATAAAGATAGCACCCACTGTATCCCAATGCAATGGAATATTATTCAGGCACAAAAAGGAATGAAGTACTGAAATGTGGGTGAGACTGGAAAACAGTCTGTTAAGTGAAAGAAGACAGTCACGAAAGACTATATATTGTATAATTCCACTTACATGAAATTTACAGACTAGCCAAATCCCTAGAGATAGAAAGTGGTTGCCAGGGACAGCAGTGGGGTGTGGGTGCGGGATTAGGAAATCTCTCATTCTGTCTGAGTGGCTATAAAAAATACCATAGATAGGGTGGCTCATAAATAAAAAGTTAATGTCTCATAGCTCTGGAGGCTTGGAAAGTCCAGGATCATGGCACCAGCAGATTCAGAGTCTGGTGAAGGCCTTTCTCTTTTTTCAATTTGTTTATTATTTTTTTTTAAATTATTTTTTTTAATTTTTAAAAGTTAATTAATATTTTTTGGGTGAAGGCCTTTTTCTGCCTTGTAGACTGCCAGTTTCTGGCTGTGTCCTCATATGATAGAAGAGAGTAGAGAGCTCCATGGGTTTTTTTTTTTTTTTTAAATAAGGGCGCTCAACTCATTAGGAGGGCTCCACCCTCATGACCTAAGCACCTCCCAATACCATCACATTAAGATTTCAACAAAGAATTTTGAGGGGGACACAGATATTTAGACCATAACTGGGAGTGACAGCTAATGGACATGAGATGCCTTTCTGAGATGGTGAGAATCTTCAACAGAACTCTGAATATAATGAAAACCACTGAATTATGCACTTAAAATGGGTGAATTTTGTGTCATTTAAATTATATCTCAATAAAGCTTTTTGAAAATAAAAAACACCTGCATCCTAGAATTGAGTTAAGGATAAAATAAAATGCTATGTATAAAGTGTTTAGAAGCGTGCCTGGCATGTCACATGGGGGTTATAATTCTAGATGCTTTACTGAAATCATTGGGGGAGCATTTTCTTACAGCATTTATGTTCTGAATGTTTAATATGTATTATGCTATGGAAGCTTTGGATGTCAGTGTTTTAGCTAGAATTACAATCTCAAGGTTTTAATGACTATACACTGGCCTGGAATTAAAAGTCTTCTAAGCAGCCTTAAAATAGATTTTTCGTTTATCTCCACATTTTCGGTCTTAAAATGTCTCTTAAACTTGAAAAGACTTTGGACAGTCTACAACGTGGCATTTTCCTGCTCTGCTACTCTCCACCCCAATTTAGACAATCCTCTAATCCCGTATCCACATTTTTCAGGTGTGAATGTCTGAATCTTGATACAACTTCAACTTTTAGAGTCTTCCTTCCATTAGCAAATATAAAGCTAATTAGTAACTAACCTGATTGATTCAACATCTCTTAATTTATCTCTCTTCCTTCAGTGATTTCTTAATTGACTAAACCATTGTGAGTGAGACAGAGAGGCCTGACCCACAGAAGTGATTGAGAATTGGCCTTAATGTTGAGGACTTTCCTTTCCTTTCAAGTTCCAGGCTTGCATACCCAACGCATGGGCTCAAGGCTGATGGCCTCAGGTCTGACCCTGGTCCCTTTCCTGGTCATTTCTTGGAGTATGAAGGGAAGGCCTAGTTTTAATTTTATTTGTTTGCTTATTTAGTTTTGTTTTTGTCCATACCATGCAGCTTGTGGGATCTTAGTTCCCAAACCAGGGATCGAGTCCCTGTCCCCTGTAGTGGAAGTCCAGCCATTGGACCGCTAGGACAGTCCCACTTTTGCTTTAATTTAAACTTTTTCTGCTCTGGCAGGGCCAAAGTACACCTTACATAGCGGTGGCACGTCGAATCACTTGGGGAGTTTAAAAAAATACTGGTAACTGGGTCCTGCCTCGAGATGCTCTGATGTTAGTGGTACAGGGTACAGAGATGGTTCAAAGCTTCTGGATGATTCTAACATGCAGCCAAGTATGAGAACTACCACCTCTGAGGGAAGACACGCCGAATGGGAGGTCTGAAGGCAGAAAAATCATGAGTGTTTAATTAGTAAGGGGAGAAAGTGCAGAGGGTAAACACTTGTCTTAGCTTGCGTGTAGAGGAGAGCCTGAGTGTAAATGTGCTATTTAAAACTGTTCGGGTTTCTGCTGCAGATCGTCAGGGAGCCTGGGTCCAGCCATCCATTCGGTTTTTAGAATGGGGACCAGAATAGCTCCCCTTCTGCTCTGACACACCCTCGGGCATAACTTCTCCTATTTTGTCAACCAGCATGTCAGTTGTTGTCTTCTGGCACTGGGAGCGTGTGTGCCCGTGTGACAATAGCAAGGCTTGCTCAGCCCTGAGCCCTTGGTGGATTGCTTCTCTGTGGTTGTTCTGTCCCTGGGGAAGCAGAGGCTCGTATCCTCCAGAAGATGACCAGGCCCACCAGGGAGAGCGGTTCGTTCATTAAAGAACAAGGTGCTGGCCTCTTCTGGGGGGGAGGGGGGCTCTGGAGGCTGGCACTGTGCTGGGTCCCTTATCTCCTGCCATCTTCAGACCTGACTCCAGTGTCCTAGCTCCACTTTACAGGGGAGTAAACTGAGGCTGGGGGTGGCAGGGCATGCATTCAAGGACCCATGGATGGTGGGTGGTAGAGCATGGATGAGGACCTGAGCAGGTCCTGGAGGGAGTACGGCAGGGGTGACATCCCGCAGCTGCTCTGTGCGAAACGTTGCCGGGACCCCACCCTGGGGGCCAGGCCAGAGCTGCACAGGCACCGGGGCTGGCTTGGACATCCTCCTCCTCCTCGGCCCCTTGATTCCCTGGAGTCCTAGGTGTGCCTGGAGGCTTCCTGAGAGAGGCAGCTTGGGAAATTTACTTTTCATTACGTGTGCTGGGAAAAGTCGTCCTGCCTGCTGGGAGCCCCTGGCATTGTTGATTCAGAACTTGCATGGGCCCCTCTCCTGCCTCCCCTCAGCCCCTGAGCAACAGGACAAAAGGGGGTGACTGTACCTTGAAGAAGCCGAGTTCTCAGAGCGCCAGGCTGTCACATGGATGGCCGCTGCCCTGGTTCAGCAGCAGATTTCTTGCAACAAGGCTCCTGTTGGCAGTTCCTCTTGTAGGATTTGATTCTTTGCCTCTGGAACAGGGGGTTTCCTCGGCTTGGGAGGGACCGTGTTCCAGAAATCCTAGCCTGGATTGCTGCTGGGAAACCACTGGGAGACTTTCATCTCTAGGAAGCCTTGCCAGTTGCCCTGTTAGCATTCCCTGAGGGTCTGTCTTTGGTGCCCACTCCTGTTTCTCCTGAATGGCATGCCCTTCACACCTCTGGAATAGAACAAGGCACATGTGGGTGTCTCCAGGGCAGGGTGTGCTAGGAGCGGCTCTCGTTGGTTGGCTTCCTAACTCCACGCTCAGTGATGTCACTTCGACAGCTTGAAATTGACCCTGTTGGATGTTTTTACACCAAAGAAATCTGCAGATACCACAACTCAGGGGGTTATTTATTTATTAACGTATTTTCTGAGAGTCTGTTGTAAAGCCTTTATTAGCACTCCTGGGGCTGCAGGATGGCCTGACAAGCCCACGATTGCTTGTGTTATCTTCTACCTGTCCCAGTCCAGCGTCATCGGATGCCTGGGTACTTGGCTTTCTCACGGCAATTCCAGAGGTCGCTTGTAGCCCTTTTGCTGTGACTGAGTGCATAGATCTGACCCAAGCCCTTATTGCCCTCATGTCTAGCTCTTGGCTTGGTCCTGTGTTGGCTTGGATCACTCCATAGAAGCCAGTCCATGTTCTGCAGCCTCCCTGAGATGCCTGGACGCCTCAGCAGCTCCATGCATCCATATAGAGGGCATGTCAGGGTGGGGTAAGGAGGTGGCAGGGGCGATGGGCCTGTGCTCCCCCTTCTCATTGACTTCCTTTCCCCACAGTCCCAGCTGAGCTCACACAGTCCCATTCACTGTCTCTGGGCCTATGGACTTTGAATGGTGCTGCCTCCCATGTCCCCTCCCTCTGATGTACCCCTTCCCCAGGTCCTCTGCCCCGTCCCTCTGGTGTAAGTGGATGGGTTAGAAGAAGATCTGGTGGAGGCCGATGTTCTCAAGTGCGTGTGTTTGACTCCGTGAATGAGTATTTCTGTGTGTCTTTGTGTCTGTGTCCCCCCACCCTCAGTGCCCTACCTGCTGTTCTGCTCTGGATTCGCTGGGGCTGCCTTGGGGCTGGGTGGGTAAAGGAGGGTAGGTGGCTGGGAATCCTCCCACACCTCACAGGGCAAAGGATGCCAAGTCAGCAAGTGGTGTGTGAACAGCAGGTTCAGTGAGTGCAGGCGATTATCTTGGGACCAGAGGTGAGATCTCCTTGGGGCAACTCGCTTTGCCTGACCTGCATTGTCTCACTAGCTCCCCATACCAGCCTGGTGAAGTAGATGTCGTTGTGCCCATTTTTCAGAAATGGAAACTGAGGCTCGAGAGGTTCAGTCCCTGACCAAGGTCACACAGCCCCTAAGTGCGAGGGGAAAGATTTGTGTTGGTTTCGAAGCACTGTGCTCTTTCTTTCCCGTCTGTGCGCAAATGATGTGGAAATAGAGGTTGGTGAGCAGACACTTAGATACGGCTGTGGTAACCAAAGGATGCTGCGTCCTGGTCACAGATAACCTGGTTTGGGGAAGCAGAGATAGAGTGATTAGTTTCTCTCGAAACCTTAAATGTCAGCCAAGCCAGCTTCTGCTGTGGGCCAACAATTGAACGATGCTGCCTGCAGAGCCTGCTTTGTCGTCTCCCAGCTGTGGGATTGAATTGAGTTCCCCGTCCTCCCCAAGCCTCAGTGTTCTCATTGCAGAATGGGGCAGTAACATCGACTTTACAGAGTTCTCTTGAGAACTAAGTGAGAAAACACATGGAAAGTACTAGAAGAGCTGGACCCAAGGCTCAGTAAGTGGCGCTGAGATGATGACGATGACATAAAGGACTGCTGAGAATGACAGACCTCACATAATAGAGGCTGGTCCGTGGATGGCAGTGACTCCAAAGTTAGCTCAGGCGTAACGATCCACGGCGTGTTTCCCTGTGTCTTCAACATTCTGCCATCTCCCCTTGCTCTAATGGCCACTCAGTAGGACTTGGGCCCCTGTGAATGTGGTGGGGGCCACTGCCCTGCCCAGGGTTTCTGGCGGTGAGAGCAGAAGGCGAATCTCGCGTCTTGAATCCCAGGTCCCAGTGCATATCAGTTCCTGCTAGTGTGTTACTTCCCGAGGCCACCAGCATCTCACTCTAACCTGGCCCTGCAGCAGGAACCATCCCGTGCTCCTCCTCTGGTGTCCCCCAGTGCAAGGCAGGCTGGGGGCCAGACTCAAAATTCCAGGCTAAAGGCAGGGATGATGACAACCTGACATTCATCCTAACCCCAAGCCCCCAAACTGAGCCTGGGCCTAATCCCTAGCCCCGGACTCAGTCTTGTGTGAAAGTCATTCAGTCGTGTCTGACTCTTTGTGACCCCATGGACTGTAGCCCGCCAGGCTCCTCTGTCCATGGGATTCTCTAGGCCAGAATACTGGAGTGGTTAACCTTTCCCTTCTCCAGGGGATCTTCCCAACACAGGGATCTAACCCAGGTCACCCGCATTGCAGGCGGATTCTTTACCGTCTGAGCCACCAGGGAAGCCTGGACTCAATCTTAACCTAAGCTTAACCCACGCCTCAGCCCCTGTGGCTTAGTCCTTCCCTCCTGCTGTTACTCTCTCCTGATGCTCAGTATCCTCCTACTCCCCCAGCCCTCCGTCCCCAGGAAGCCAGTAAACAGTGCTGCAGCCCGTCTCTTGGTCCTGCAGAGCCCGGGTGTTCTCTGTCCCCTTTCCTCAGTCTAGGTAGGCACTGCCTCAACAAGTCCTGACCCCGAGCATTGCCGCACCTGCTGCTGCTCTGACATGACCACTCATCTGTACCTTGTCTCAGATCTAGCTCTTCGTGGGGTTCCTTGCCCTCCCTGTGCTCCCCAACCCCAGGATGTAATAATAGAGAGCAAGAAATGTGCACTGCGAGGAAACGTTCAGGATCACAGAATTCTTTTTCCTTCTAGTGGGTACAGCTGAGTCCAAGGGAATCCCAGTGGCTGCTCTGTGGCTATTAGTTCTGCCAGGCACCCAGGCTTCCTCTGGGAGCACATGGTAAGTCCACTGAGGGCAGCCCCGCTCTCCTTAGGCTCTGTGGATTTTCACCACTCATTTGCTTCTGTCCACTGTTCTTTTTTTTTTTTTTAATTAATTTATTTAAAAGTTTTTTCTTTTTTTTTTACATATTTCTGCTGTACCATGCAGCGTGTGTTATCTTAGTTCTCCTCCCAGGGAATGAACCTGAACCCCCTGCATTGAAAGCATGGAGTCTTAACCACTGGACCACCAGGAAATTCCTTCTATCCACTGTTCTTTGCACCCTTTTCGCTGGCTTGGATGCCAGGCCTGTCTTCTGGGCTGTGAGTACACACAGACACGCTTCACCACTGCCTACATGGCCTTTCCGTGCTGCTGATGTTCAGGAGGAAGTCAGCGCCCCCACCATCATCCTCTACCCCTTGGGGCCCTGGGGGAGGTTCTGAGTAATTGCAAAGTCCAGTGGCTTCTCAGGTCCTTGAGGAAATCAAGCTCCCAGCCTTTTTCCTGCTCTTCATCTGCTCCAGTGCTGTTCCTGCATGTGGCCCTGTGGCAAACTCCTTGTCTAAGCCTCAGCTGAGAGTCATTTCTCTGGAGGCCCTCCACGACCCTCCCGACAAGCTGTACTTTGCCTTCGTTTAATTATAACATAACTATTTGATTGTGCCATTATCAGTTTAATTACACATCTGCCTCTCCGCTGTGCCAGTGCCCGTGGGGACTGTCCTCCCGGCCTGTGTGGAGCAGCCTGCTGGAAGCACAGGGGCCGCCTGTGCATCTCTGTTCCAAGCTGGGTGATCTGGGGCTGGGCATCAGCGTGGCTTTCCTCCTCTGCCCCGGGATGCTGAAGGGGCTGGGTCCACCCTGGCTCTGCCTTCCTGTGAGTCACCCTTACCCCCTCTTCTGAACCTCTTTCCTCTGAGTTCCTAGGCTGCTGTTCCAGGTCACTGGGCTGGAGCCTCCCCCAGATTTTGTCCTTTAAAACTCATTGATTTTTGTGCTGACTTTTACACTACAAATGTCATTGTTAGATAAAATAATTGAAGCGGGTAATCTATTCGCTGAGCTCGCAAGGCCCCTCCCGCTCTGGCTGGCCTGGTGTGTCTGTGAAGGCACTGCTGGGGTTTGTCTTAACAACCTGCCCTGACCTGGGGTCCAGGGACCGGGGTCAGCTGGGCTGAGCAGGTGGTGCAGAGGCGCCTGGCTGAGACCTTCCCCTGCACACCAGTGCCTTCTGAGGTGGACTCCGTGTGATGCCAGGCTGTGCAGGGACTGCTCACCAGCCAAATCCAGGTCCACTCTCCACTCTGCACTCTCCAACATTCAGTTGGGGTTGTTACAGAAGAAAATTAAATGAAACCACAGGCAAGTGGTCCCCATTGTCCCTGACACTCAGCAGGGGCTCAGCAAATGTGCCCGCTCCACCCCCCTCCGCCCCCCACAGAATGAATCCTCTGTGTATGGGAGGGGCCCAATGACCAGCAAACTGCGTAGGTGTTATATATAGCTTGAAAACAAAGGGGAGTTGGGTGCCCCAAGAAAAGAACTTTATCTCCAGAATATAAACCTGCCAGTCTTTCCTGGTTCAGGAGCTTTCTTTAGGTAAGACTTGGAGTGGCTCACACCCAATTTCCATTTCCAGTTGTGCAAAGCTAATCTTCAAAAGGACCTGCCTGGTGGCTCAGTGGTAAAGAAACTGCTTGCAATACAGGGAGATGCAGGTTCCATCCCTGGGTCGGTAAGATCCCCTGGAGGAGGAAATGGCAACCTACTCCAGTATTCTTGCCTGGAGAATTCCATGGACAGAGGAGCCTGGTAGGCTACAGTCCATAGGGTCTCAAAGAGTCGGGCATAACTGAGCACAGCGCATCGATCTTCAGAGGCAGAGGGCTTCCTGTATGAGAATAGGCATCTTGGGGGCCGTCTCTTCAAAAGCAGAGAGACACAGGTTTTGGGCCTGGAGCTGGCTGGCTGTGCAGTGGCAGGCAGGTGAGCATGTTGGGTGGGGCTGTTTGCTCTGCCAGTCCTTGGAAATGGGTGTTCTGGGGCTGTGGAGAGGGGAGGCCCCCCTGGGTGCTGGAGAGGTGAGGATGAGTCTGGAGGATGGGGAGGAAATGGCCTGGGCTTGGATGCTGTTGAGCTGTTAGGTAGAAAGACTGGTGAGAGGAAAGCTAGGGCGGAGCTCTGGGTCCATGGGGCAGCACCTCGCTCTTTCTGCCTGGTGAGCTCTCCTGGGATTGGGCCAGCAATGTGCAGAAGCTCTACCTCATGTGTCAAGAAGCACCGAGTTACAGCCATAAAAAGGAGCACAGTTGAGTCAGTTCTAATGAGGTGGATGAACCTAGAGCCTATTATACAGAGTGAATTAAGTCGGAAAGAGAAAGATAAATGTCATATACTGACACATGTATATGGAGTCTAGAAAGATGGAACTGGTGAATTTACTCACAGGGCAGCAGTGGAGAAACAGACATAGAGAACAGACTTATGGACACGGCGGGAGGGGAGGAGGGGGTGAGATGTATGGAAAGAGTAACATGGAAACTTACATTACTATATGTAAAATAGATAGCCAATGGGAATTTGCTGTATGTCTCAGGGAACTCAAACAGGGGCTCTGTTTCAACCTAGAGAGGGGATGGGGAGGGAAACGGGAGGGAGCTTCAAGAGGGAGGAGACATATACACACCTATGCCTGATTCACGTTGATGTTTGACAGACAACAACAAAATTCTGCAAAGCAATTATCCTTCAATTAAAAAATAAATAAATTTAAATGATGCGGAAAAAAAAAGACACACCGAGTTAGCACTTGCCTGTCTGGGTGTAGGTTCAAATTCTGCCACTCTGGGCTGAGGTACGTGGGGCCCATCATGTTAGCAATCCAAGCCTCCATTCCCTGTCTATGGAAGGGTGTCCACCTATGGGGTGGGGTGCAGATTAAGAAGAGTGGATCAGGGAGGCATGGGGTGTGGGCCATGCAGGTGCCAGCTTGGAGCCTCCACTCCCCCAAATGAGGATATGCACTTCATGGGTGCTGGGCTTCCTGGTTGAGCAGGGGCATGATGGCCTTGGAGCGCAAGGAAGAGAAGGAGTAGATGAGGTGAGAAGGCTGGCCTCCAGCAGGGAAAGGCAGTCTTGGTCACGGAGGCAGACTGAGCAGGCGTGCCAGGAGGTGGGTGGAGTCAGGGTGGAGGTGGGGTCAAATCAGGACTGGGGCTGAAAGAATGGAGTGGGGAACCCAGAACTCTGATGGAGCTGTCGGGCCTGTGGGCTGACGGGGCATGTCTCAGGAAGGCAGTAATCCTTCCCTCCTGGTCCACATCCCAAATCCACTGGCTGCCTCAGCCCTTCAGCAGTGGAGATTGAATCCTTCTGCCCTCCCACCCCTCGTGGGGCCGTTGGGCCTCCCCTGGGAGCTCTGCAAGGCTCGGTCAGACCCAGTTGGCCCGGGCCTTCCTGGCTGCCCCCACAGCACCTTTGAGCCTTCGTGTCTTAAACATGGTCTGGCAACACATCAGTCAGTTTTAAACCAGAGATGAGGACTTGAGAGGCAGGAGTGGGGCATCCTGGACTGAAAGGTCAGTCAGCTGATGTGAGACACGGACAAGGGGTCAGAGGCCAAGACGTCCCGCGCCGTCCCGTGTGTGTGCTCTGCTTCTGGGCCCTGACTGCCCCTCAGTCACACACAGGTGGTGCTGCAGGCTGCACGGACCCAGGCCGCGGGCAGTGGAGGCAGCAACCAGGGAGGCCGGCTTCCACCAAGTCAGGGTCATTGGCTCATATCCCAGGGCCCTTGGCGTAGCCTTCCCCTTAGGAAGCAGGAGGAGGCCCTAACCGTGCTACCCTGCCAGGACACTTGGGGAGGAACACTGAGGAGGGGATGCTGGACGGCCGCCAGCCTGCCCAGCTTTGTGGATGCTCTGTTTTC
>NW_011494913.1:3357426-3357577 GCF_000754665.1 Bison bison bison | reverse complement strand
AGCTGGAATCAAGATTGCTGGGAGAAATATCAATCACCTCAGATATGCAGATGACACAACCCTTATGGCGGAAAGTGAAGAGGAACTAAAAAGCCTCTTGATGAAAGTGAAAGTGGAGAGTGAAAAAGTTGGCTTAAAGCTCAACATTCAG
>NW_011494913.1:3348605-3357326 GCF_000754665.1 Bison bison bison | reverse complement strand
GCTCTGTTTTCATGGTCCCCTTGAAGGCGCTGTGGCTGGGAGCTGGCTGACCCGGGTTTTGGTTGTAGCGCTACAGGAACCACCTACGCATGTCCCCTCCTGGGTCCGGGTCAGTGGAGACAGCGTAGAAGTCCCCATGGTTTCACCTGTTTCCTGTCTTGGCCCCTGGCAGTCCCTCCCTGTGTATCCACATCCTCTTCCCCTTTCCTCCCTGAGCCTTGTTGCCCAGGATACAGGGAGTCATCTGGATAAATTGCTAACACCAGAACACATCCATTTATTTAACATTTAATAGGAATTAGAAGTAAAATTTCACCCCAAAACGTGTCTGGTCCCAGCCCCACTGATGGTTAACGTGTCTTGCTGACTCCTAGAACAAGCCGGGTTTCAACTAGCCGTCATGAGCGCTCCTGTGTGTCTGCCAGCATTTTCCTCCTGTGGACAGAGTATTGCAATGGGAAGTTCGTAGAAAACAAAACACACTTGTTTTTCTGCCTTCTTTATTGATTTGGTTTTAGCAGGGAGAAGCTGGATGTAATTTTTGTTTGATTTTTCCTCTTGGTTTCCAAGTGGATAGAGATGTTCTTATCAATTCCTCCACCCCTAGCCCTGTCCGTGATCCACTTTCTCTGTGACCACCATCATATGCTTGCAAGCCTTGTGTGAGCAAGTCAGCCAGCAGGTTATTGCTGCCTCCCTTGAACCATGGTGACATGGCTGAGTTCTGCAGTATATTTGGGAAGGTGAGCTCTGACTGATGTGAAGGCAAATCCTTCTGGAGACTACCTTAGGTCCGCAGGCCCTAGAGGGGTTCCTCCTCAGAGCCATAGCCTCCATTGCTGAGGTTATTTCCTGGCTTGACATATTCTCCAGACCTCAGTGTTCTCATCTGTGCAAGGGACTTAGGGCATTTCTCCTGAAAACCAGGAGCACTCAGCAGGAAACACATGTTGACCACCTACCCCCACCACCTGGCACAGTGTCCCTTCCTACAGCTGCCTGTCCTGGCTCAGCTTCTCAGACTGAGTCACTTCTCCAGGTGTCCCAGCCCTCTCTTGGGCCACGCATGAGGCTTCAGAAATCCCAGCATAAAAATCCCCACATTTTCTGAGCTCCCTGAGTGTGCTAGCGTGTCAGGGCAGGGCCCAGAATTTGCTCATTTTCCCCCTTGATCCTCTTGGGATCAGCTTATCTTCTCATGTCGTCTCTTACTTCTAAGAGCATGGCTGGTATCAAGTTCTCTCGGTCACTGGGTCAAGTGGGAGGCGGTTTCTTTATGGTCGTGGCTTCTTTTAGGTTTTACCATCAGCTTGTCTGTCGTTGTTAGCAGTGACAGCTGAGAGGTGGGAGGCTGGGATGGATGCACCGCTTTCCTGAGAGCCAGCTGGGCTGACGCTTCCCTGGTTCTTGGTATTGAGAGGAACTTTCAAACAGATGTCGAGAGATCGATGGTTTTTGGCTTCTACGAATAAGGATGCTTTGAGTCCTCATGTGCTGAGTTGTATAGTGGGCTACATCGTAATAAGAGAACAGCTTTTGAGCCAGGTTCCCTAGATTCCATCCTCTGCTCCCCACCCTTATGCCCTGTGTGAAGTTGGGCAAGTTACTTCACCTTTTTGAGCCTCAGGCTGCTGATCTAAAAATGAAGGTGCTTACTCCCACCTAGAAAGCTTGTTTTGGGGACATGGTTCCTGGCTCATAGTAGGGCCTCAATGCATGAGGACAGCTTTCTTCACCTTGTAATTCTGGGACTTGCTGCTCATGATCTTCTCTCTGCCCAGCATGTCTACAGCAGAGTCGTGGGCAGACACTTGGGCTGGAGCATGGTGACCTCTAGCAGGTTGCTGGCTCCTAGACACTCAACTTCAGGACCCTTTGCTGACCACACCTGCTTTTTCCCTCCCCTTTGTCTACCAGAAGGTATACATTGAATGTCCTTTCTGTTGGCATGGTTGTGTCAACTGTTGATCTCATTCTTCCTGAAGAGTTACTTGGGAGCAGCCGTGGCAGGGTTGGCCTTCAGGAAGATGACAGCTGGGGAGGAGGGGCGGTGGCGGTGGTCTGGACAGAGCTGAGCTGGGAATTCAATATAGTTGAGATGGAATGCATGCTTTGGACAAGGGCACTCAACATGGGGGAAGACAGGCACAAGTGAGCACTTGGAGGTCTCTTTCATCCTCACCCAGACTTTGAAAATATTTGCCAAAGCTTGTACATGATGGACCCTCTGTATGGAAATAAGAGGCAACCAAGCCCAATTCCCAACTTAAAGATTGGTGTCATGGAGGTACAGGGGGACAAGTGTGCTTTGACCCACATGATGGTGGTAGTAATTCAGTCCTTCGCTCAGTTGGACTCATTGTTGTTGTTCAGTCGCTCAGTCGTGTCCGACTCTGCGACTCCATGGACTGCAGCACGCCAGGCCTCCGCGTCCTTCACCATCTCCTGGAGCTTGCTTCAATTCACGTCCATTGAGTCAGTGATGCCATCCAACTATCTCATCCTCTGTCGTCCCCTTCTCCTGCCCTCGATCTTTTAGTACTTACCACGTGCTTAACTTAGTGTGAGTTAATTCTCGTAAGCATCCTGTAACTTGCTACAGTGATTATCTCCACTGTATATGTGAAGAACAGAGGCAAGAGAGGTTTAGCAAAGTGTCCAGTGTCAAGGGGTGGAGGCTGACATTGAACCCTGGCTGACTGAACCCTTTGCCACCCTGCTTCTTTCCCGAGCATGCTGAGCAGCCGTGCTAAGGGAGGCAGTGCCCTGTGGAGCAACCAAGGCTATGGCCCAAAGATACCTAAAAGAGATACAGCATGAACCATATGCATAATTCAAATTTTAGAAAGCATTACTAAACAGGTCCAGGTGAGATTATTTTATGTAGCTCAGTTCATTTATTTAATCCATTATTGTCTTTCCAACATATAATTAACATAAAATTATTCATGATATATTTTGTATTCTTTGTTTTGAACTAGGTCTTTGAAATTTGACATCTGTTGTATAGTTACAGTGTTATCAATTGGACTGGCCACCTTTTATGTGCTCAGTGGCCCCATGTGGCTCGTGACTAGCACAAGATCACCCATCCCCTGTCCTCTCACGGCTCCTGGGCTGACTGGGAGACAGACGGCCTTGCTTTCTGCTTTGCGTGTGCCCCACACACGCTGCTGCGCCTCCCGGCTCCCTGGCCGCCTGGCCCCATGGCTCTCTAGCACACCCCTCCGGGTAGTTTCCTGTCTGTTTCATACCTCTGTCACTTCACAGAGGTGCTTCTTTCCATCCAGGAGCCCTTTCAGGGCTGGAACTGAATCTTCCAGGACAGAAGGAATTTGGAAAGATCAGGAGTGGGGGTGCTGGGGTGGTAGAGATGATCGCAAGCATGATTAGGAGGTGGGTTTGAGAATTTCTGATGATGGGCATAGTACGTGCTATTTACTGGGCAACATGCCTGACATTGTTCATGAAATTCTCACAGTCACCCCACACTGTAGATGTGATTCCCCTTTTTATGTTAGTCAGTAGATTTGCTAGTAGGGAGACTGAAGCACAGGGAGGTTAGAGGTACCTCAGCCAATGGGTGGTGAAGCCAAGACTGAGGCCCAGGGCTGTCTGATTCCCAAGGCCAGGCATTTCCTTGGTCCTTGGCACTTAGACTCAGTTCGGACCGAGGAATGGGAATTACTGTCTGTAGGGACCAGGGGGCCTTGAGGCTTGAGGACAGGGGATGTGTTGGGACAAGCCTGGCAGACGGAAGACTGGCGAGGCTGCATTGTATTTAGCTCGATGGATAAATGCAGGTGACATGACATGACATCATAGAAAACCCCAAATGCTCCCGGATCGGATGGACTGCTTGGGATAAATGTTACTCTTCAGGCTCTTCTGGTCCATACTTCAGGAGTAGAAGCATCCCTCTGGGGCAGACACCTTGCCGGCCTGGGAGTGAAGCTGGGAGTCAGACTGAGAGTCCCAGACAGCTGTCCTGATGGTCAGGATGCATGAGCCCCATCAGCAGTGGGCGGTCTCCAGAGTGCTACTCCTAACAAGTGATAATGAGAAGATGAAGGTGGATGTCTTTATTGACTGCCTGCTATCAGCTTGCATTTACACGTTGGGCAGATTCCAGCTTATCCCTAGGGTAAGCTCACTTTCACTCCGTGGACTCTTCCTCTGCTTTCTTGCATGGAGACGAGGTGCCCAAGGAACTTAGGTCACAGGCACGTGCCCCAGCTCTGAGCTGCCTGTGGGAGGATACTCTGCAGGTGGACACCATCAGCTGTGCTTTGAGGAGATAAAGGGTGAAGCATGGCCTCTTCCTGCCCTGTGGGCTCTGAACTGGGACACCGGGTTCCCGGAAGAATCCCTGTGCATCTGTGCTGTCCCACAGTGGGACCCACTGTGCATGAGGTCCTGTCCAGGGCTGTGCTGAGCGCCTCTTTGGCAGAGATTTCAGAGACTCCAGAGCCCTGGGCCTCTGCCCTCCTTTCTGGATCAGCAGAAGAGAAGGCAGAGGGTCAGGGGCTGCTGTGTGTGCTTCTAGGATCCCCAGCAAGGAGTGGCGTTCAGTACGTAGAATCTGCTCCTACTGTCTCCTTCTTTCTTCCTGCATCAAGGTTCACAGCCTGGCTTCCTAGCACTGAGGCCCTAAGTAGGTTACTAAATGCCTCTGGGCTTCCACCTATTTCTTTATCTATGAAATTAAGGCGACCGACTACACCTCCTTAACAGAATATGTTGAGGATTTGGAGCAAACTCACTCTGGTCCCACTTGGCAGCCAGCATCCATTTGGTTGTTTGTGTCCATGCTGAGCTGCTTGTATAGATCTTGAACGTCGTCCTGCTGCAGTGGGTAATGAGAGAACCAACACGCCTGCCCCTCCTTCCCCCCAACCCCGACCAACTCTCATCCTCTCTGTTTCGTTCAGGAGCCTTGTCTCTCAGATCAGTTCCTCTGTTTCTTATTTCAGTCTTTCCCTTGCATCAGTCCCCTCCGGTTCATCCCCCCATCCTAACAGGGCGAGGACATTGGCTCCTTGCCCTGCCATCCTGCCTGTCCTCCAGGCTCCCATCTTCCCTTCGAGCAGGAGTCTTGAAAGTGTCATCAGTATTTATTGGCCCTACCACCTCTTCTTCACTTCTCCTCTGGTTGGTTTTATATGTCAACCCATTGAGGCAACGCTATTCAGTGATTCAATAAAACACTAATCTAGGTGTTGCTTTGAAGGTACATAATCTGTAGATGGAGTTAACATCTACAATCAATTGACCTTAAGCATAGGAGATTAGCCTGGATAATCTAGATGGACCTCGTCCAATCAGTTGAAAAGTCTTGAGACCAAAACTTTCCCTGAATGAAGAAATTCTGCTTCTAACTGCTGCATCAGCTCCTACCTGAGGGTTTCCAGCCTGTTGTCTGCCCCACTGATTTCAGACTTGCCAGCCCCCACAATCACAAAAGCTAGTTCCTTTATATCTGGCCAAGGCTCTCTCCCCAGCTTTCCCCTTTGTTTCTCCACTTGTTTGTTGGTTAATTCCCTCAGTTTTGCTTACCCCAAAAGACAAGAAACACGGCAGCTCTCACCTCCAGAGCTTAGGTGATGTGCTTTGTCGCTAGAGGGTGTACCCTCTTCTCCTAGCTCTAGTGTGAGAAAAACTGGGGGTGGGCTCTGTTGGCCTGGTGTGGATCCTGTGCCCTCTCCCCATCCAGTGTATGGGCAACTGGGGCCTCTGGATGTCTGCCCCTTGAGAGCTGCAAGATCGGAGTAGGGTAAGGAGACATCCCTGAAACAAGAGCAGGGTTGTTCCTAGAAGAAGAGGGATTTGCTCCGCAGACAACAAGCTGGGTGTCCTCTGTGGTTTTGTGACAGCGAGGTCTCCCCTCTGGTCCCATGGCATTTACATGTGCCTCTAATATAATTTGTAATTTGGCTGCTTGACCCGGCGTTTCCGAGTCTGGCTTCTTCCCCAGCCCACCAGCTGCTCCAGGGCACTGCTCGCGCTTGTTCATCTGTGGTCTCCTGGGCCAGCAGAGTGCCTGGAGCATGGTGGATGCCCAGTATGGACATTTCTTTCCTTTTTCCCTGCTCATATATCATTTTTCCAATTCCCACTTTGGCACAGGTATTTTCACATCTGCTGTTATTGCTTTTAATAAAAATAGTGACTATTTGCTAAGTTCATTCCAAGCACCCTACATTTGCTATATCAGGGAATCCTGGCATCCATTGAGCAAAGGAGGTTTTATTATTCCCATTTAAAAGATGAGATAATTGATGCTTAGAAAGATTTGAACTGATTCGCCTAAGGTCACATAGGCCAGGAGGGGCTGAGTTGACTTCAAACCCAGAGCAGTCTTGTTCCAAGCCTGGTTTTCCCTGCGGCAGCATACGGCCCCTAATTTTACTTGGGCTATCAGTTAACATCTGGTAACTGCCTGCTATATGCAAGGCACTGCTCTGGTTCCTGGGGACAAGTAGAAATGAGACATGAGGACTGACTAATGAAATGATCATTTCAGGAGGTGAGGGATGTTAGGAAGAAGAGGGAAGGGGATGTGGCAGAGACTCACAGGTAGGGGTGGAGATGGGCCACCTGTAGCTCAAGGAAGGTCTCTTTGAGGAGGTCACATTTGGATCCATAACACAATGCACTGAAGTAGACAGCAAGATAAAAACTGGGAAGAACTTTTGAGCAGGGGGAACAGGAGGTGTGAAACCCCTGAGGTGGCAATGAGCTTGGAGTGTTCAAAAAGGGGGAGGAGAGCTGTGTGGCTGAAGGGTGGCAAGGAGAGAAGAGAGAAAGATGTTGGATTGGAGATCAAGCCAGGGACTGTGTCATCCGGAGCCTCTTAGGTCCTGAGTGAGAAGCTGGGATATTATGCTGAATGTGCTATGAGGCTGGTTGGGTTTTAAGCTGGCAGAGAGATGTCTGCTTTACACTTAGACAAATCACTCTGTTTGCCATGTGGTAGGCAGATTGTAGGAGGGCAAGTGTGGAGGCAGGGGGGCCAGGCAGGAGGCTGTCAGAATAGCCTCTGGGAGAGATGGTGGTGATGTGGACCAGGGAGGCGACAGTGGTGATGGGGGGAGAGGTGGGGTTTAAAGTCTCTGGTGGATTATGGAGTGAGGAGTGAGGAAATGGAAAGTCTCCAGGAAGACTCCCAGGCTTTTGGCCTGAGCAACTGGCTGCTGCTGCTGCTAAGTTGCTTCAGTTGCGGCTGACTCTGTGCAGCCCCATAGACGGCAGCCCTCCAGGCTCCCTCATCCTTGGGATTCTGGAGAGGTGTTATTATTGCTGTTTAATCACTAAAAAGTCATATTTGATTCTTTGACGACCCCATGGACTGTGGTGTAGCCCTCCAGGCTGTCCACGGCGTTTCCCTGACAAGAATACTGGAGTGGGCTGCCATTTTCTTCTCCAGGGGATATTCCCAACCCAGGCGTTGAACCTGTGTCTCCCAAGTCTCTCGCATTGCAGGTGGTTCTTTACCACTGAGCCACCAGGGAAGCCCAGAGAGTTGGTGATGTTTGTTGTTTATTATAAAGGGGAGCAGAGCTAATTGGAAATCAAGAATTGAGAGTTCGTTTTGGGTGAAACTTGGATCATTTGTAGAGATGTGGATGGACCTAGAGACTCATACAGAGTAAGTCAGAAAGAGAAAAACAAATATTATATATTAATGCCATATATGTGGAATCTAGAAAAATGGTATAGGTGATTTAATTTGAAAAACAGAAATAGAGAAACAGATGTAGAGAACAAATGTATGGACAGTGAGGGGTGGAGGGGAGGGATGAACTGGGGCACTGGGATGGACATATATACACTATTAACGCCCTGCATAAAACAGAGAACCAGCAAGAAACTGCTGTATAGCATGGAGAACTTGACTCAGTGCTCTGTGGTGACCTAGATGGAAAGAAGTCTATGAAGGAGGGTATATATGTGCATGTCATCCGCTGGATCGTGGAAAAAGCAAGAGAGTTCCAGAAAAACATCTATTTCTGCTTTATTGACTACGCCAAAGCCTTTGACTGTGTGGATCACAATAAACTGTGGAAAATTCTGAAAGAGATGGGAATACCAGACCACCTGACCTGCCTCTTGAGAAATCTGTATGCAGGTCAGGAAGCAACAGTTAGAACTGGACATGGAACAACAGACTGGTTCCAAATAGGAAAAGGAGTACATCAAGGCTGTATATTGTCACCCTGCTTATTTAACTTATATGCAGAGTACATCATGAGAAATGCTGGACTGGAAGAAACACAAGCTGGAATCAAGATTGCTGGGAGAAATATCAATCACCTCAGATATGCAGATGACACCACCCTTATGGCGGAAAGTGAAGAGGAACTAAAAAGCCTCTTGATGAAAGTGAAAGTGGAGAGTGAAAAAGTTGGCTTAAAGCTCAACATTCAGAAAATGAAGATCATGGCATCTGGTCCCATCACTTCATGGGAAATAGATGGGGAAACAGTGGAAACAGTGTCAGACTTTATTTTTGGGAGCTCCAAAATCACCACATATGGTGACTGCAGCCATGCAATTAAAAGACGCTTACTCCTTGGAAGGAAAGTTATGACCAACCTAGATAGCATATTGAAAAGCAGAGACATTACTTTGCCAACAAAGGGTCATCTAGTCAAGGCTATGGTTTTTCCTGTGGTCATGTATGGATGTGAGAGTTGGACTGTGAAGAAGGCTGAGCGCTGA
>NW_011494913.1:3336338-3348505 GCF_000754665.1 Bison bison bison | reverse complement strand
TATGGATGTGAGAGTTGGACTGTGAAGAAGGCTGAGCGCTGAAGAATTGATGCTTTTGAACTGTGGTGTTGGAGAAGACTCTTGAGAGTCCCTTGGACTGCAAGGAGATCCAACCAGTCCATTCTGAAGGAGATCAGCCCTGGGATTTCTTTGGAAGGAATGATGCTGAAGCTGAAACTCCAGTACTTTGGCCACCTCATGCGAAGAGTTGACTCATTGGAAAAGACTCTGATGCTGGGAGGGACTAGGGGCAGGAGGAGAAGGGGGCGACAGAGGATGAGATGGCTGGATGGCATCACTGACTTGATGGACGTGAGTCTGAGTGAACTCCAGGAGTTGGTGATGGACAGGGAGGCCTGGCGTGCTGCGATTCATGGGGTCGCAAAGAGTCGGACACGACTGACCGACTGAACTGAACTGAACTGAGAGCTGATTCACCTTGCTGTAAAGTCGAAACTAACACAGCATTGTAAAGCAACTATACTCCAATAAAAAATAATTTAAAAATAAGTTTGAAATATATATTTAAAAGATTAATTTATTAAGATTTTAAAAATTTTATTTTAATTAGATGATTTGATTTTAATTAAATTTATAATATTATGATGGTTTTGCCGTACATCAGTATGAATCAGCCACAGGCATACGTATGTCCCCTCCCTCCTGAGCCCCCCTCCCACTTCCGCCCCACACCGTCCCTCCAGCTTGTCACAGAGCGCCAGCTCTGGGTCCTGCATCATATATCAGACTCCCACTGGCTATCTGTTTTGCATACAGTACATGTTTCAATGCTGTTCTCTCAGATCATCCCACCCTCTCCTTCTTTCAGAGTCCAAAACTCTGTTCTTTATTGAAATACCTATTTGTGAGTGGCTAGATGAGTCTGGAGATCCTGGGAGAGTCCAGGCTAGTAATGTAAGTCAGGCGTGGATGGTATTGGAAGCCACAGTACTGGATGATATCATCTAGGGGAGATAAGAGGTTGGTTAGGGCTTTGGAGAGAATAGGGTGCTTACTCCTGAATTCCAGTTAAATGGAACCCCTGGCAGGTGCTGTTCCCCACTGGCTGTAGGGATCATGACAGTAACACTGTCATCTCAGATCCCCCCTCCCTTTCCTTCTGGGATCCTATGCTGGTCCTGATCTCTGAAATCCTGATTCTGCCTCATTGTATTAAGAATACATGTAATATTTTTATATGTAATAAAAGAGTTGGTGATAAAATATAATAACAGAGTTGGCAGTTCAGCACATGCGTGGTGATCTCTCATTTCTGACCTCTTGGCTTCCAGGAGGAGTGTGAGTTCAGAGTGTGGGCTGGACCAGACCCTGGGTATCTGGGGGCTTGGTCCTACCCATCTGCAGACCTGGTCTCTTTCGAACGTTTTAAGCCATCCTCATCCTCCGGATATTTCTCTGCCTCCCTATCCTCCCCAGGCCTGAAATCTGTGCAGCTGACCCTCAGAGGTTTCTTGAGGGGCACACGGTGGAGCCCCACCTGAGATTCATGACTTTCCCCACACCACACTCTCCATGCCCCCTCCCAGAAGAGCGCTCTGAGGACCATCAACCTGACCATCCCTGTTGCTGATGTATGTAGTCAGAGGAAAAGGGCAAGGGAGCGGAGATGAGAAGGGGAGCTGACACCAGAGCTTTGATTCCTCCCATTGCCCAGGAACTCGAGCCAGCCAACAGACAACTGGATTTCCTTTTTGTCCTGGTGACACGGCTGCATATATTTCATTTCCTAACGGAGTTTTATTGCTGCTTCAGGATGGTAGGAATGCTTTCCGGGGCTCTCATTTCCTTCCAAACTGGAGATCACTAGGATCATGATGAAAACTCTGACCCAGAATTGGAAGCTGCATCTTTAACTGCTCTTGCAAAGTTGTGGGAAAAGGCAGCTGTGGGTTATGAAAGAGCCTATTTGGTGCCCAGAGCAGAGGCTGTGTGGCTGCTGCTGTGGAGAATGGCAGGCCGGCTGTCCACCCGGAGCTGTAGAGCTCCATAATGTAGGCGCTGAGCTGCCAGCTGCAGACTGGGGCAGCTTGGTCCCAGGGCCACCATAGGGCAGTCCCCACTCTGGGAGTGCTGGCCTGAGAGGGGGACCCTGGGAGAGTATGGGTTTATTTTAACTGTTGGTTTTCCTGGAAGGCAGAGGGAGCTAATAATAATGAGGGGGTTCTGTGTGGCAGATACATCCGCATAAAGCAGAGAGGCTAAGGGCAGAGGCTTTGGAGTGGTGGCTCTAGCACCTACCATTCTTGAGTCTCAGTTTTACCATCTGTAAAATGGGGATGATGATAGAACTGCCTTGCTGGGGTGAGTAGATGAGATGGGGAGAGCTGGGCACAGGGCCCAGGGCCTGGCGCACTGCCAGGATGTCCCCCAGGGTCGCTGCTCCTGGGGAGGACATGGTGGGCGGAGGCATGTGCTCCATGCCAGCCTGTGAACGGCAGCCCTGCCAGCTGCTCCTCTCCAGATGCAGGACCCAGCTCTAGCGTGGGCTTCTGCTTCAACCAGGAGTGTCTTCTTGGACATGGACTTCCTTCTCTGGACAGAGAATTGCCTTTAATTCATTAATTTGCACATTTTTTCCCCACGACGCTTTGTTGAGCTGATATTAGGCACCAGGCTCCATGCCTGGAACTCAGGATGCGCAGTGATGAATCAGATGCTCAGAATCCCCGGCCTCTGACCAGATACACCTGCTGCTGCTGCTGGGCTTGGGCCCCTGGGATGCTGTGGCTGGCCCAGAGTCACACAGAAGTCAGGGGGCTTCCTGGAGGCCAGGGCATGGACTGTGGACCTTGGGGCTTGACGTTCTATTGTATTCATTCCTCTGGAGGCGGCAGAGTCCGGTGGAGTCAGATCTGCTCTGTTTCTGGAGTGACCGAAGCTCTCTGGACTCATTTTCTCATCTGTAAGCCAGGAATAGGAACACTGCCTTCACAGGCAGGCGGTGAGGAGGTCGTGAGTTGGAGCGTGCGGGGCTAGCACACCGGAGATGCTCTGAGACTGGTCTTTGTGCCCCTCCCCCACCCAGCGCTCCTGGCCGGGAGGACGTTTGCCCTTGGGAGGAGGAGCAGGACTGACCTTGGCTCTGGCGGCCACATTTCTGTCACTGTGGTCTGCCCCACTGGCATTGATCAAACTATTAGCCTAGTTGTCCCCACCCTCCTCTGAGCCCTGGAGCAGCCCTGGCATTTCCAGGACCTTCCAGAGCCTGGTGATGGATGGTGCCACAGTCCAGGCCTCGCTTGTGATGGGCCCAGGCGGGCGTGGGCATGTGATGGATCAGCCTGAGGATGGTATTTTGGAAGGAAAGTTCAAATTATATTTCAGGATAATACCCTGCCTCCCCGGCCCCCACCCTGAATCCCATTTGTAATCTGGCCCAAGAAGTTCTGGCGGGAGTTAACTAGCTTGTGATGGATGGGCTGGCACTTCCGTTCAGCCTGCAGATCCTGACTCTTAATTAATATAGATGTGGGTTTAATTTGGGGGGTTAGCAGGCCTGCATGGGGCCACAGAAGCCCTGGGCCACCTGTGCTTGTTCCCAGACTTGCCTGGGCCAGGGTGTCCAGCCGTCCCACCCATTCTCCCAGAGCTCCTGGTCTCTGTGGACCCCTGGCTCTGTTATGACTGGTCTCTGCCATCCTCCTGCTTTTATTACCAAGGGAGGCGCCCTCCAGGTGGTGCGGGGAGGCTGCTGCACAGGCACCGTCTTTGGGAGTCAGCTCCCCGACCCAGGGGAGGGTGGGGGAGGCCAGGGTGAGGGGAGGGCACAGCTCTCTCCTCCTTCCCGGGCACGGCTGTGGTTTCTGACCATCTGCGTGGTGTTAGGGGAGATGAACTGCTGGCGTGTGTGTAAGAGAGTGGGAGTGCATTGTGTGTGTCCGTGTGAGTGTGTGTGCATGAACTGAGTGCCCCTGTGTGAGTGTGAGTGTGTGTGTGAGTGGGTCATGGGTGCAGGTGTGCATACATGAGAGTGGGGCTGATGAATGTGTGTGAGTGTTGTGAGCCCTGGTGTGCTGGTGAGTGTTCAACAACGGCTTTCCAAGGAAACAGAAAACTATAGTTTCGCTAGTTCCTGGGGTGTAAATACTCCCACAGTGGCTGATTTTGAGTGGTGTGATGTCCTTGAACATGTAATCGGGAAGGGATGTGTGTGTGTTAGATGCTCAATTGTGCCCGACTCTTTGCGATCTCATGGACTGTAGCTTGCCGGGCTCCTTTGTCTATGGAGCTCTCCAGGCAAGAATACTGGAGTGGGTTACCATTGTCTTCTCCAGGGGATCTTCCCAACCCAGGGATTGAACCTGGGTCTCCTGCATTTCAGGCATTTTCTTTACCAGCTGAGCCGCCAGGGATGATGTACCATTGTGTGGTATTTCAGATACAGCAGACATTAGTAGCTCTGTGAACACAGATAATAGTAAAGTATAGCCAAATAACTAGGAAGTGATGAGTTTTGTGTATTTGTCAATTTTATTTGTAATGTAATTTGCTTAATTATATGTTTGTTATTTGATTTATAGTGACTGCGTTGGGTAACTGGCTCACAAAACTGAAAATTTAACAGTAGCCTCTCATGAGATGGTTCAGGCTGGTTCCAGCATACCACTGTGTGAGTGAGTGTGTGAGATGAATGTGAGTATGTGGGTGTAGGTGAGTGTATTTGAGTGTGTGTGAAGGTGTGAATGTGAATACATGAATGTGAGAATGTGGACCTGAGTGTGAGTGTGTGAGCACAAGTGTGCCCGTTTATGTGTGAGCATGCAAGTGTATGTGAATGAGTGTGTGGATATATACACAAAGTCAATGCGTTTCGGGGCTTCCTTGGTGGCTCAGTGGTGAAGGGTGTGCCTGTCCAGGCAGGAGACGTGGGTTCAACGCCTGGCCCGGGAAGAGGCCACACACCGGGAAGCAGCTAAGCCCGTGCGCCACCAGCACTGAAGCCGGCACGCTCTAGAGCCTGTGCCCTGAAGCAAGAGAAGCCACCGTCATGAGGAGCCCGTGTAGCAATGAAGACCCAGCACAGCCAATAAAGAACAGAATAAAATTATTTAAAAACATGAGCTTTAAAGGACAAAATCAGGGGCAGGCTCCAGCCCAAGAACTAGGAGGGAAGAGGCTCAGATCCGAGGGAGACTGAGACGCCCAGCACAGCAGAGCCTGGCTGGGCCCAGTCCCATCAACATTCCGGAGCAGAGGGGAAGAGGGGAGGGCTTCTGTGCACCTGGTCTGGGGCTGAGTGTCTGTCTTCCCACAGCCGAGCCCCTCTCTTGTATTTCTGCTTTTGGTTCCCCATCCACTAGCCTGGAAAGTGTAACTGGGGTCCCTGATACTTTATTCCTCCCTCGCCTCCCTTTCCTGCAGCCAAAGGCCCTCCTCTCCACCCCAACGCTCCTGCCTGTGTCCAGGCTCCACTGGGTCACGCCTGGGCGGTGGTTTGGAAATTTTTATGACCGATGGCCCTTTGCCCTCCAGGTCACGCTCCCTCTTGCAGAATTGTCAAGTGGATTTTTCAAAATCCAACCCTTTCTCCCACCCCATGCTGTGTCCACACTGCTTTCTGTGGTCTGCCATGACTTAGACTTCAGCCTCATCTATACGACACCCCTGGGACCCCCACTCTGCTATCCCAAAGAAGGCGCTGGTGGTGCCGTCAGCACACCCACTGCCTCTGGCTCAGTTTCACACCCCGCTTCACCACTTCCTGGGTGGAGGACTCCTGCCCTCCTTTCAGCTGGCACTGCCCACACTTCCCTCTGGGGCTGGCACAGAGAATCCTTCCCCAGACCGGTGTTTATGCACTGCTCTCCACTGTGAGGTCTTCATGGACAGCGATCCTCACCAGCCTGGCCCCCATCTGGCACCGGGAGGTGTGAAGCTCCATGCACGGTGCCTGTGTGAGGGCAGAGACTGGTCCTGCTGCAGAAGCTGCCTTCAGAGGCCCCCAGAGGGGCAGGGGCACCCGTGAGCCCCGTGCTGCGCTTCACTCCTAGCCGTGGTTGGCACTGCCTCTTCAAAGGCAAGTTCCAGAGGAAACAAATTAAATCTGAGTAAATATCAGGGGGTCATTATGTAAATTAAATGCATAAGTAAAAGAACATTTGTCATGAGGTCAGCAGAGAGCTGTGAAGACTGAGGTTTCCTGAGCCGGGGCTGTGGAGGAGCAGGAGGGGCAGGGTGGTGCTGGAGGTGGCATGGAGGGGGCAGTGTCACTGGGGAGACAGGCCCATCGTTCCGAGCCCTGCCCACATGCAGACTTTAGTCCAGGCGCTTGTATCCATCCTCCTGCGTGCTCTCTATGGTGGTCCTCACAGGAGGCCCCACCCTGCCCATTTTACAGAGGTGGCAACTGAGGCTCCAAGAGCTAAGTAGGCATGATCAGGCTATAGATGACAACATGTATGAACCCATCTCCTAGTGTCAGGCTCCAAATCCCGACTCTCCTGCCTGGGAGCCAGAGCCCTGCTTTGGAAAGGCCCCAACAAGAGTTGGGCCGCAGCTGCTCAGGCTGCCTGGCTCTGGTCATGGGGGATACTCAGGCACACAGGGGGATCCGGGCTGCCTCCAGAGCGACTGACTTTGCTGCCCCCCAGTCCTGCCTCTGCTTCAGAGACTTGGAGTAAGCCATAGGGTGGAGATGGTGTGACCGGGGCCACAGTCCTAGTCCCAGCTGACCCAGGGGTCCCTCTGATGCCATTCCTTCTGTCCTGCTGCTTTCTGGCCAGTCCCAAGAATGCCGCTGTGGCTCTCCCCCTCAGGAGCTCATCGGGCTCGGTGTCCCTCACGGACACACAGAGCCATCAGCGGGTCTGGGCAGGCTCCAGGGTCCAGGAGATCCTTGGTCCTGATGTTCTCTTGGCCTGGAGCACACGTCCCTCCTTGTGGGAAAGACCACCTAGGCGTACGGGCTCCAGGGCTGAGCTCTCTGAAGGTTTCCTGGAGACCCGTCCTCCCCCAACACTGCCCCAGGAAACAGACTGCTTCTTGGGCATTTTTCATGGGTCCTAACGCAGCTTCACAGAGAAGGCAATGGCACCCCACTCCAGTACTCTTGCCTGGAAAATCCCATGGATGGAGGAGCCTGGTAGGCTGCAGTCCATGGGGTCGCTAAGAGTCGGACACGACTGAGCGACTTCACTTTCACTTTTCACTTTCACGCATTGGAGAAGGAAATGGCACCCCACTCCAGTGTTCTTGCGTGGAGAATCCCAGGGTTGGGGGAGCCTGGTGGGCTGCCGTCTATGGGGTTGCACAGAGTCGGACACGACTGAAGTGACTTAGCAGCAGCAGCAGCAACGCAGCTTCAAGCCTTGCATGTCTGTTTCCATTGAGCTCCTTGTCTGATCCTCTCTCAAGCCTCCGCAGTGGTTATGGCACAGTGGACAATCAGACACATACTTGCAGAAAGCCTGAGTCAGAGGCCAGTCCCATCTCCTTGGCACTGGAGGTGGGAGGCTGCTGCTGGTCCTAGGGCAGTGAGGAATGGTCGGGGCAGCGAGGATTGGGGTCAGCCAATGGCGTCCCTCGGCCTTCCTCCCCTCCCCCTGCCTTGAGCAGGTCTGAAGATGTGGAACCCAGCTCAGAGCAGTTCCAAGTCAACCCAGTTGAGCTGCCATTTCCAGGAGTGTGGGCTTTTCCCCACAGTGATAATTTACGAAATTAATGAAGATGCTGCATTTCACTGTGTAATGTCAGTTATTAATACTGATTGCAAATTAACAGCTGGTAATAGCATGCGTCACATTTCCATCTTCTTTCCGTTTCTAAAAGCTAGACTCTAGCATTTGGCCAGCTTGCTGTGAAGCTTCTCTGGAGCTTTGTGCACCTAATGTGATCACTCTGTAGGCTTGGGTAGGGGTCTGGCCTACCACCAGCAAGTCCCATACCTTGATGTGACACAGAGCAGAGTCTTTGACTCAGTGTGTGGCTGTGGGGTTGAACCAGCTCCGTTCAGAGCTGGGGGCTAATCTGTGAAATGGGTGTCATCTGGCAACGCCCTAGGGGTGTGTGAGGCTCAGGTGGAGTGTGTGACGGGACCTGCCTCTGCATGTGCACATGGTCAGGGGCTCTGACCTGCCTCCTTCCCATCCCTCCGCAGGAGCTGTTGGCTAATTGGCAGATGCGGGTAAAGAGCTCTGACTCCAGCGATCTAGGTTTGAACCCCAATCCTGCCTCTAATGGGCTGGATGACTTTTGGCCAGACATTAGCGTGTCATGGGAATTAAGTAAGACGATACGTGCCAAATGCTTAGCATGGTGCTGGCACATCAGGCCTTAATAAGCAAGTACTGTGATGATTATTCCATCATCCTCACCACATGGCTTTGTTCCTGCCATGCCTCCAAGGCAGGTTGTTTGTTGATGGCATTATCAAGGAGCAAAGTCACTGTCTTTGGGGGCCCCTTGGACATTCAAATGTGATTTTTTTGGCTAAACACTTGGAAATCACTTTTCTAGATTTGCTTCCAGTTGTTGCAGTTCAGTTACTCAGTCATGTCCAAGTCTTTGGGATCCCATGGACTGCAGCATGCCAGGCTTCCCTGTCCTTCACCATCCCCTGGAGTGTGCTCAAACTCATGTCTGTTGAGACAGTGATGCCTTCCAACCATCTTATCCTCTGTTGCTCCCTTCTCCTCTTGCCCTCAATCTTTCCCAGCATCAGGGTCTTTTCCAATGAGTCAGCTCTTCTCATCAGGAAGCTCCAAATTGTTGGAGCTTCAGCTTCAGCAGCAGTCCTTCCAATGAATATTCAGGGTTGATTTCCTTTAGGATTGACTGGTTTGATCTTGCTGTCCAAGGGACTTTCAAGAGTCTTTAGCACCATAGCTTGAAAACATGAATCTTTGGTGCTCAGCCTTCTTGATGGTCCAACTCTCACATCCGTAATGCCTGGAAATCACTTTTCTAGGTCTGCTTCCAGATCTTACTTAAATTGAGAAGAGTCCAGGAAAACATCCAGAAATGTCTCAAAGCATGATTGTGGGTTGTTCCTCTTGCTGGCTGTGTGATGTTGATGGAGGGACTCCTCTGGTTTCAGTTTTCTCATCTGTGAAATGGGATGGTTGTCTCTTCCTCTGGAGAAGGCAATGGCAACCCACTCCAGTGCTCCTGCCTGGAAAATCCCACGGACGGAGGAGCCTGGTAGGCTGCAGTCCATGGGGTAGCGAAGAGTCGGACACGACTGAGCGACTTCACTTTCACTTTTTACCTTCATGCTTTGGAGAAGGAAATGGCAACCCACTCCAGTGTTCTTGCCTGGAGAATCCCAAGGATGGTGGAGCCTGGTGGGCTGCCGTCTCTGGGGTTGCACAGAGTCAGACACAATGGAAGCGACTTAGCAGCAGCAGCAGCAGCAGCAGTCCCTTCCTCACAGACTGTGGGGAAGGAGAACATAAAAGACACATGTAAGGATTCAGCAGCAAAAGGAGAGGGAGTTTCGGTTCTGGGCTTGCTTGCCGGGCTCTAGGGACCTAAAGGCATGGGGTGGCCTTTTGGGGCTGGTGGTTGGTTTCCTTAGGGACCTTGTGCTCAGCCTCCTCCGGGGCATGTCCAGTTTTTTCAGTGGGGTCTTGGTTCCTTCCTGAAAGGTCTGTTGGTGCAAGAAGTGAAGGAATTTAAGCCAATCCTACCTATCTTGGAGGAAGAATTGCTAAAATCAATACCAAATACCTAGTAAGTGAGAGGTGACAGGAACATCAAGCTTTATTTGTGAACATTTTAAGAATCATTAGTGTATTATGGATTCTTTAGAAATATGATCTCAGTCCATTGATGGAAAGGAATTGCAAATCAGAGGGACTATTTATTGCAGTGGGAATAAGGGGCCTGCCAGATTAAGAAAAACTACTGAAGGAGCCAGAAATTTGAAACATGAAAGACAGTAGCAGATCAACACTGCAGAATTTTATCCAAGTACTGGAACCCAGCTTGGAACAGAAGTTGGTGAGGGATTATTTTATAAACCTATTTTCATCATAATATGTGTAAAATGCAAATTTTGATCATTATGTAAATTAGTTACTTGGTGTAATTTACTTAATTCAAAGCACTTAATGCAGCGTGGTATGTTTTTTTTCCAAAGTGCCAGAGTAGACGTTTATTTTAAATTGTTTTTAATCTCGGTCTTCCAGCGTGATTATTTACAATGTTTTTCCCCTTGTGTTTGTTTTTTAAATGGAAAAGAATAGAGTTTGGGGGGGAAGTGAGCATGTTGTGATCACACGGTGTCCTCCTTTGCCAGGCTCCAGACAGTGGGTGTGAGTCAGGCTCACACATGGACCTCTGTGTCTGAAATGACACGCGTGTGCACATGCTGTGTGAATGTGCTCACAAGAAGTTTTCCAGACGACTCTTTCTTCTTTACAGAATCTGCTCACGTATGGTTTCGTGGCTTGTTCTGAGACCTATTTGAACAGAAAGCTCCTGGATATTATTGACCCCTATTATGGGCAGAAATCTGCTCTCTTTCTCACAGAGTTTTCAATGTCAGCCCTTCCCCTTCAGCCACTTTACAACTTTGGAATTTCCATTATCACAGAAGGGAGAGCTGACCTTTTTAGTCTTCTATTGTATCATTCGATTGTCAGGATGGCACCTCCCTTCTTGATGAGCCTCTAGAACAAGAGAGATGATTTGTTCATTTGGGAACCTTTTGGGGCCGTTTCCAGCGCTGATATAAGGTTGGGAGGGAGCTGGCAGCCACTGAACATCTATGTTGCCCTGTGGCCTGGTAGATCCTCAGTGGAGGATCACAGTGCTCCTTGGAGGCAGGTGGGGTTAGCCCTGTTTGCAGATGAAGGGATGGGCTCAGAGAAGTGGCTGCCTACGGTCGCGGGGCTTGTGAAGGGTGGGATTTGAATGCTTGCTTGTGCTTATTCTTTGGCCCCTGGAGTGTGGCCAGTGGGGCCACTGCTGTGTGCCTTTCCTTCAGCTGTATCCCTGGTCACCATGCCAAGGGTGTTGTGTTATTACTTAGGTAAGACAAGGCTGGCAGATCAGGAGACAACTCCCATTGAAAAGATAGTTTGTGACAATCCCCAGATGGAGGGGGTACACCATGCCTTGGGTGGCCACTGAGGGAGGCACCAGGGCTGATCAGGAGGCTGGGGAAGGGAAACTATGGGCAAGAGCCCTTTATGTGATTTCTATAGTAAAGAATGGGTGAAGTGGGGTAAGCAGGTTCAGAGTTGGCTGCTGCTGCTGCTGCTGCTAAGTCGCTTCAGTCGTGTCCGACTCTGTGTGACCCCATAGACGGCAGCCCACCAGGCTCCCCCGTCCCTGGGGTTCTCCAGGCAAGAACACTGGAGTGGGGTGCCATTTCCTTCTCCAATGCATGAAAGTGAAAAGTGAAAGTGAAGTCGCTCAGTCGTGTCTGACTCCTAGCAATCCCATGGACTGCAGCCCACCAGGCTCCTCTGTCCATGGGATTTTCCAGGCAAGACTGGGGTGCCTGGAGTGGGGTGCCATTGCCTTCTCCGCAGAGTTGGCTAATTGGAATAATTTTGGCAGACTCTGGGGCGTGGGGTGTCCTGAGTTGTCTAGTACCTGGTCCTGAGATGACTGGAGCAGGTGAATAGTGGCTCAAAATGTGGGAGTCCCATGGAGGAGGTGGTCGGGGTGTGGGCTTTGGGGTGGCTGGTTTACATATGAACGGGGTGCTTTGGGGCAAGTTGTTTACTATCTTTAAGAGTTGATTATCCCTCTGAGGGGCGGTTCTCCAGGGTCAGCAAAGTGCCACATGTCAAAGCGTCTGAATACCAAAAATAAAAGACATGGTTAATACAGAGGGCAGGGTTTTGGGGAGTTGGGGGTGGGAAGTCACTCTGAAGGACTCCCAGGGCCAGCTGAGCAGCTGAGATTGTGACCAGGACAGGGAAGACCTCCTTCCCAGATGAGAACCTCAGCAAGAAGCCGTAGAACAACAGCACTGTGCCACCACGAAAGGGGGGATAGCACTTGAGGGCCCTTCTGCTCACCTGTAGCCAGCCCCTGCCTGGGCCCTGGGGGCATTAGCTCTGGGGTGACCTTGTCACCTCATGACAGGGAGAGGCCTGCATCCTGCTTTCCTGAGAGCCGGCTGGATGCACCACACCTGTGGGTGTCTGCTCCTCTCTTTGCTGAACTCCCATGGGCCTGCTTTGTGACCACCT
>NW_011494913.1:3326828-3336238 GCF_000754665.1 Bison bison bison | reverse complement strand
TGTGACCACCTGACTTCCCTGGAGATGGCTTTTATCACACCCACACGGATTGATAATGCATCCGTGAAATGCAGTCTGCAAATGAAGCACACTCTTGTGTTTCTTGGCATGTGGGCGGTGCTCGGTGAACGGTGGGGCGGAGCCACTCTCTGCTCTGGCCTGTGGGCGGTGCTCAGCAAATGATGAGGCGGAGCCACTCTCTGCTCTGGCCTGTGGGCGGTGCTCAGTGAATGGTGGGGCGGAGCCACTCTCTGCTGCGGGCTCAGTCTTACATGCAAGACTGAGAGCTCCTTGAGTTCTTGAGGACAGGGCTGTCAAGTTTCTAGGTTCTGCTGTTCCCAGAGAGGCGGTCAGGAAATAGTCAAGGAAGGAGAGGGGGAGAAGGGAGTCAGGGACCCACAGCTGGGCAGCTGAGTTATGGGAGGTGGGGCACCAAGTGGATTCTGAGAAGAGGGAAAGGGCATCAGCTTCTGATCGAAGCCACAGCAGGCGGGTCTTTGTGATCTCTTACCTTGGAAATTGTGGGTGCTTCCTCCTCTGCAAACCCAGCCTCCGTCACACCCCGGTTCTGTAGCTATTCCATGAATGACATGAAAGGTGGCATTTTGAATTGGTGCTGGGGAGGGGAGTAAGCAATACGGGGAGAGAGGAGCCTGAGCAGAGGTCTTGGAGATGAATTTGAATTTGGGTAAACTATTTGAACCATGTATTTGGAGGCCAAATACAAAAGGAATTTTTCTAAAAAAGTCAGTAGAATGAAAATTGTGTCTCAGCGTTGGAAAATTTGCCAAAAATCCCCAAACACTTCTAACTGTGAACTTCTGGGTATGAGGTGGCAGCCTTTATACATACATATGTATATTACAGATGGTAAAATATTCTTTATAAGTACTCTCAGTGCTTGGACATTTCTTGGAAATTGAAAATGGTATAGGAAGCAATTTGAAATGTGTCCTTTTCATTTCAATTACTTTTCAGAAAGTATTTAAAATACTCATGACTATATGATTTTTTTTTTCCCCCTGAAGGAGTAGTGAGATAGTTAGAGATATAACCTTAAATTCTGGGGGGAAAAAGCTTGCCCAATTTCAATTTCTTGTTTGCCTCCATCGGATACAGGACAATTACATGGTTGGTGAAGTTGCCCTGGGTTTTAGCCTGGTTCTTGCTTTGGTTCAGTTTGTTCCACTGACTTTGGCTGTACGTGACTCTGTGCTAGGCATGGAGACTTGGGCTTGGACAAAGACATGAGAGAGATCTAGTTCTTGCTTCCCTGGTCCTCGAGCTTTGAAACTTGGGGGACATATGAATTCTGACTTGAGGATCTGAGATGGCCTGCAGGGAGGTATGGTTTCAACTGGGCCTTGATGGAAGGATAGTAGTAGTGTTAGCAGCTCAGTCGTGTCCGACCCTTTGTGACGCCATGGACCATATAGCCTGCCCGGCTCCTCTGTCTGTGGAATTCTCCAGGCAAAATACTGGAGTGGGTAGCCATTCCCTTCTCCAGGGAGTCTTCCCAAGCCAGGGATTAAACCTGGGTCTCCTGCTTTGTAGGCAGATTCTTTACCATCTGAGCCACCAGGGAAGCCCGATGCAAGGGTAGGGCTCTGTAAATTTCAAACTGGGTGAATCTCAGCTGAGAGTGTAAGTGCACACATGGGGGATGTATATGGGAGTGCTGTGGTGGTGTACTAGGTGTGTGTGTGTGTGTGGAGGGTGTCCAGGGAAGGGCAAAGAGCTTCTTTTTCTGGAGTTTGGGTGTGTGGTTTCTGCTGGTGGAGGCAGGTGATGGTGATACAAAAGTAAAAATTAAAAAATGTTGCTAAGACCAGAGAGTCTCTTATGTATCAGACTAAGATGTATGGAGTTTATTTATGTTCAATAATAAAGTCTCTTGAAGGTTTATTGTTTGTTTGTGATTGATGGCTTCTTTTGAGAAAATTAATTTCTGGGCAAATTTAAAAGAAATGTATTATTCATGGAAAGTTTTAGAGGAGAGCTTTATCATAAGCAGATGTGAAGTCTGCAAACATCCTGGCGGACGGCACTGGTGGGGAGGGCCACAGGGTCAGGGGGACCTCCTAGGAGGCTGTGGCTGAAGTCCCGGGGAGGAAATGATGGTGCCAGAACCTGCGAAGGGGCCGTGGAGATGGGCTTGCGCTGGGATGTTTAGGAGGAGAGGAGAGCCCTTGGCCAGCCTGGGTGTCTGGTACTGATGTTCCCTGAGCCCGGCTGATGGGTGATACTAGAGGGAGGCTCAGGAATGTGGGGGTGTGAGCAAGAGGAAAGAGGAAGGAGCCGAAGGAGCCCGAGAGCGTCTGGAGGCCCAGAGAGAAGAGAGAGGGCTTCAAGGTCAGGTGGTCACAGGCTGGGTGTTCTGGAGAACCCATGGAAAATGAAGAGAGAGAAGGGCTGCTGTTGGTTGATGGCTTTCGCAAGAGCTTTAGAGCACTGTGGAGTGGGTGGTGGTAGGCAGAGAAGTGAGTGTTGGGGCCTGGGCCCAGCATTCGGAAGCTGGTCGGTGGAGGGGAGGAGGGATGGGGCCGGGGAGGCCTGGGGCTCGGGCACTGTGTTCACCTCCTCCCCTGAAGGTGGTGGAGACTCCGGCTTCCTTGCCTGGCGGCTCCACACTTCCAGTCCTCCCTATGCCCAATCCCCATCATGGGGCGAGCAAGGTCCTTCTTCGTTCTGCGTCCCACATGCTTCCTTCTGCAGCTTTTCACGTGCTCTCTCTGGTCAGGAGCGTTCTTCCCCTGGCAGTTTCCAGGACTGGCTCCCACCCTGACTCTGCCAGCAGTTTCCTGAACCCCAGTCTCTACTTTCTTCGCACTCACACCACTGTTGGAAATTACCTACTAGGCATGTTGTTTGTTTCCAGTCTGTCCTCCAGCCCCTGAAATGTAAGTCCTGTGCCAGCAGGACGACCATGGGCTCATTTGTTCTTGTGCCCCAGCCCCTAGGAGGGGGATCAACACAGAGAAAGCTCTCTGTGAATGTTGGAGGGAAGAAGGGATGAATGAATGTCAACAGGATGACTTGCATTGGATGGACTTCTGGGGACCAGGTCCCTTGAGGGTGGGCCAGTGCAGCTGAGGTCCATCCTGGGGTGCTCACATCAAATTCCTCACAGGAATGTACTTGCCCCTGTTCCCTAAACTGCTTCCTTTCTCTGGGGAGCAGGGTGCCTCTCCCGGGAGCCTCTCTCTGTCATCCCTGTGGGTGATGACAATGTCCTTGTTCATGGTTCTTCCCCCGCCCAGCCACCTTGGAGAGCTGTTAGCCATTTGCCTCCTCCTGCCCTTTCTGGGGCTGACGGGAGGCCCCTCTGGCCCCATCGTCTCCCTCTCTAGTGGAGATGGGTCTGGTTGGAGGAGCTGCACCAGTGAAGGTGGGATGGGCTGGCCGGTCTGCACAGAGAGGTCCCAGTGGAAGGGCCTGGGCCAAGGTCCAGACCTCTGTAGGGGGCAGGGGGCTCCTGGGATGGTCACTCTGGTACCCTGAGAGCAGCCCCATCTCTCTGGTTATCTAACTTCTTGGGGAATTTTCCCTTTTTGGGGAGCAGTGGTGGGCAGCTGACTTTGTTGGGGGATGGGGGTATGGTGGCGTTACAAACTCAGTCTTACAGGGAGGAAGGGACTTTTGCTGGAGAAGCAGGCCTCCTTGGCCCCATTCCTGGGGAACAGCAGGCAGGCGGCAAAGTTTACTTGTGCTCTTGACTGTCATTCTGTCCCCAGCCACCCTCCCAAGTGCAGCTGAGCACTGATTTCAGGGGCTGAGAGCTGACCTTTTCAACCTAGTGGGAGCAGGCAGCTGTAGCCAGGGGCTGTGGTCCCGTGGGAGCGCTGCCTTCAACCTGCATCACTTATTCCAGGTATGAGGAGCCAGCCGCTGGCAGGGAGCTTAAACTCTCTCTGATGGCTCGGCTCCATCAGGGGCTGCCCAAACAGAAGGCGGAAACCCAGCAGCTCAGGGGTTGCAGTGCGGGAGCTCTGTGGGCTTGTGTTCTCTGTGTGTGCATGCCTCTGTGTGTACCTGTGGGTCCCAAGACAGTTGCTACCCCATATGGCACCTCCTATTCCCTGAGGAAATGAAGCAGTCTTGTGAGTTGAGATGGATTTTGGCAGGGGGACCTCAGGGAAGAGACTGGAGTGGACTTCTCCCCCAGCTTGTGAGAACTGGTCATGCTGGCGTGACACATGAGGATCCTGGACCCCTACCAGACTCATGGACCTGTGGGCGCACACACAGCCATGTTGGAG
This sequence comes from Bison bison bison, assembly GCF_000754665.1. Classification (NCBI taxonomy): domain Eukaryota; kingdom Metazoa; phylum Chordata; class Mammalia; order Artiodactyla; family Bovidae; genus Bison; species Bison bison. The sequence goes on along the minus strand of NW_011494913.1, from coordinate 3,331,979 downwards.
CCCTCATTGCACATATGCTCATGTAAAGCATGGCTCTGCAGATGTGGCCAGTCTCTGCCACTTTAAAGATTTGCAGTGGCCTTGAAAGGCACCGGAAGTGGGGTGGGAGCTGGTAGATGGTGGATCTCAGAGTACTACCTTCATGCGAGTCCCATCAACTATGCTCAGATCTGGGTCAGAGCCAAGGCCATGGGGCAGTGAGGACTGTAAGTGTCCAGGTGAAGGGATAGGGCTTCAGAAGCTACCAGTGTCCTCCCTGGACTGGCTAACACTCAGTACCCCATGTGGGGAAGCTGTGTGTTGGAGTGACTTTTTATGATACAGGTCTTGCTCTTTCAGTGAACTTTTCCTAAGGCGTATTAGATATGATGCATCTGATGAATTTGGTTTATCAGTTAGTTATTTCTGAGAAGCAGACCATCCCCGGAATTAGTGGCTTAGAACAAGTCATTTATAAATAGTCGTTTTTGTGTATTTGTGAGTGTGTGTGTTTGTATGTGTGTGTGAGTCTGTAGATCTCTTCAGTTCAGTTCAGTTCAGTCGCTCAGTTGTGTCCAACTCTTCTGGTCTCACTGGAGCATCTGAATTCACGTAGCCCGGGGTAGTTGCCTGGTCCACCTGATCCTTCTCCACATGTGTCTGCATCCCTCTGGAGGCTAGCCGAGGGCTCTTCTCCTGGTGGTGGCAGAGTCTGAGGGTGGAAACAGAAATGCCCACTTACTCTAACCTCTGCTTGTACCAAGTAATAGCGGTCTTATGAGTCAAAGCAGGTCCTGTGGTTGTGTGTAGGGGCTGGAAGTGTCTTCAAAGTGGCAGGGCAAGAAGCACGGTAATAGGGAGGCCCGAGTGCAGCTCGTCTCCTATGTTTGGACCATTGCTTACACTGCATTGGTTAAAAGACAGTTTCTCAGGCAGACCTGCACTGGAACTTTCTGAGATGACCCATCACATATGGTCTATATTTGTGCTATTCAATATGGTAACCACCATCCAGATGTGGCCACTGAGTATTTAAAATGTGGCTAGTGTGACCAAGGAACTGAATGTGTGATTTTATTTAATTTTGATGAAACTAAGTTTAAATTTAAATAGCTACAGGTGGCTAGTAACAGCCCAGATTGAGGGGGGAACATCATGGATCATTTGGGCACAAGCTGTTGCGTGCCTGGCTCAGGAGGCCACTGCTGATTTGAATGTGGGTGTTTGCTGGGTACTGAGATATTCACAAGCTTACCCTTAGCAGGCGCGGACTGTGCCGTGTGCTCAGGAGAGGGAGGGGCCAGGGTTGACACCGGGGCCTGAATTGTTCAAGTTGGGGTGTTGCATTTCTGGTCCTCGAGCCATCTCTGCCCATGTGTCCTGCCATTGCCTCTGATAGGTGAAGAAGCTCTGAAGAACCTCTTCACACTTTTCTTTCTAAGGCTAAAGATATCTAGGGTCCCAAGCAGGTTGGTGGGGACTGCATAGCCTCTCTGGGGGATCCAAGGGTTATTGACAGCCTAGAGCCTGTGTGTTGGGAGCCCCTGATGCTGGGGCAGATGTAAGCCACTGTGTGGTCCTCCACTGGTCACCTTTGCGGGGGAGTTCGGGGGCTTGATGCAGAGGGCCCATCCTGCTGCTTGGTACCCTTGAAACCCTCGTGCTTTGTCAGGCAGGCATCTCTGGGCACATGTTTGTGCTCCGGGGCCCAGGCTGATGATGGACAATGCTGGCTGAGGTCATGGCTGGGCTAGAACACATGAGCATGAATGTCAGTCAAACATTTGCGATCTCTCGGGCTCTCATCTGGGGACTGCCGTGTCCTCTGATGGACGATTAGGAGGTCAGCTCTCTGTGGATCCCAGATGCAGGCCCCTGAGATGCAAGCAGGGGGTAGCTTCATGAACTGTGGTTCCTCACAGTCCTCTGAAAATGACAGTCAGGGACTTTCATTCCCAGCAGACAGATGAAAACACTGAGGCACAAAGTAGATGGATGGTTTGCCTGGGTGTTAAGGGGCTGCTCTAGGCTGTACGCATCTGAGCCTGCGGCAGGTGCTCAGACCTCTTCCAGGGCTTCCCCTCGTGACGGGAAATAGGGACCCTGTGCACCCGCCCCCCGGAGCCCCAGTTATGACTCCACGATGCTGTGGCCTCCTGCCTGGCACTGCGCTTGGCTTTCCATGGCCATTCTTGTCATATCCAGCTAGGACTAGACTTACTGTTGAGCCTGACCTCTTGGCAAGATGGGCAGGGAAGAGACCACTGCTTGCATGCTGCAGCTTGCATGGTGCCTGGCACATGTAGAGTTCAAGAATATTTGTGGAATAGGCATGAAGTGAAAGTTTGTGAAAAAAAGATTGGTTGGAAAAACAATTGGGTTGAATTAACACTGTATACTTTGAATTTGGGTGACTGGCTGGGCCAGAGTGTGCCCAGGGAAGCCTATCGACAGCCCAGGTGCTGGAGGAGGACAGTTTGTGTGATTCAGGCTGGCCCAGAGTGTCCCCTGGAGGAGGTGGCTCAGGGGCAGGGCCTGCCTTTGGGAGCTGGGATACAGATATGGACCAGATGAAGGAAACATCCCAGGTCTGAAAAAGTGGCCTATGAACTGAGACTCTGGGCTGCAAGAGATAGAAATCCAGACCAAGTTGGCTCAGGTGGGAAAGGGTGTTTTTTGACTCGTGAAACTGAACAGTCCAGGGGAAGCAGGCTTCACAGATGGATCCAGAGGCTTGAATGACATCAGCAGGACTGTACCCTACTCTCGGACCTGCTTGCTGGGTCCATTTTTGGGCAGATCACCTTTTGGAGAAGTCAGATGCTCATGCAAGGCTGCTGCTGAGAGATTTGGTCCTAATTAAAAAATGTTCAGCAGTGCTTGCCATCACAAGAGTAAGTTTTCACCAATGAGCGACATAGCTGGGCCCCAAACTCCTTCTGGACCCCTGCTCCCTGGTGATTTATTCCAGCTCCTCATGGTCCCCTCCCGCCCTGGGCTTTCATTCTGCCCTCTTGGTGACCGCAGGGGAAACAGCAGACCTGTCTCTCAGATGCTCCACCAAAATGCCAGGATGGCGCCCAGTCCAGGACCGTCCCGGACTACCTGCTCACCCCTGATCCAGTCAGGATGTGCAGTTTTCATTGGACTTGAGGGGCAGTCACTTCAGCTGGAAAAAGAGGGGATGAGGAAAGTTCATCTAGGAAAATCAAGTCTCTGGAACAAGACCGTGCCCAGACCTCAGGGCTGGGGGGTGAGGGTACAGGGTATTCAATTATAAGATTGGGGCAGGGACCAAGATTGGAACCACGCAAGGCCAGGTCAGTCAGTGGCCTTAGCTCATCACTGAGGGTCAAGGAGTCACAGCCCTGGGGAGCAGAGCCAGGTAGAGGGATTGGGGGTCCAGGGTTAGGGGCCACCACCACATATAGCAACCAAGACAGAACTGCCAGGACTTTCACTCCTATTGGATGAAAAAAATAGGGAGAGAAAGGGAAATTTTCACGCAGGACACTTTTTGGCTCCAGAACCTGTTGGTGGCAGGAAGTGCTCCCTGCGGTGGGAGACACTTACCCAGGGGCTGGATGCTGGTATAGAATGTTGGCACCAAATAGACGTCTTGCATTCCTTTGTTCATTGGTCCACGGAGGCAGACTTGAGTCCTTGTGGAAGGCTTATATGGGGGGTAGTAGTGTTAGACACCCTCCAAGGTCCCTTCCTGCTTAAAGATGGTTCTCTCCCCTCCTCTTCTCCACTGCTCAGATATCCGCGGGCTCCAAAGCTTTCTGGACCAGGCCTCGAGGCTGGGCCTTGACGTGTCTTTACAAAAGGTGGACAAGAACATTAGCCACGTGTTCACCAGCCTGTTCACCACGATGAAGACGGAGGAGCTGAACCGCTACCGAGATACGCTGCGCCGTGCCATCCTGCTGCTGAGCCCGCAGGGGGCGCACTCCTTCATCAACGAGGTAGGTGATGGGGCCTGGGGCCCCAGGAGCTCTGCCCAGGGCTCCCTGCGGGGTGACGCAGGTGGGCCTCGGGTGCTGTCTGCTCGGGCATGGCTGGAATGGGTGTTGGAAGCCCTGGATGCTGGGCCCACAGCTCATACCACAAAGGGGGAGCCCCCAGCACAACTTGGCTCCCAACTGGTCCCTGACAAGTGGTGCAACGTCTGCCCAGATGCTGAGAGGCTTGGGGCTGCTAGAGGGAAGCCTGCTTATAAGTCACTGCCAGGGATTTCTGTGGCAAAGTCAGGCCTTTGTTGCTGTTTGTTTCCTTTTAAGTTTCCTCTCTTTGTTGACAGGCATAAGCCTCTAGGGATAAAAGAGATTTCCAGCTCTCTGCAGAGGTGGGCTGCTCTTCTTGGGGATGTGTTCACACCTGGAGGAGGTGTCGTTTGCATATGCTTGCACATGTGCTTACTTTTTTGGTGCCTGGGATAATCAATGCTTTATTTTCTAAACACCTCTATGAGGGGTTAGGACCTTCTAATGAAGACAGGGCCCGCAAGTGTTTGGGAACAGACAACTAGAAATACCCTATGAGCCAATTGATTGGTGGGACCTGGTGATCTAAAGGCAAAGAAGTGACAGTCTGGAGTTGGACTCCTGCCTCTCTGGCCTGGGTGGACTTGGGACTGAAGGAATCAGGGTACTGCCGAACGCTTCCTGCGGCTTTCTTTCTAAGCCCGGTCACTTTGTTGGCCCTCTCTGAATGTTAAATGAAGTGAATGGCAGAATTATCCTAATTCCACTTGATGTCCTTTGCTTGCTTCCTCTGCTTTCCCCTCTAATTAATTATTACTCAAAATCCTACCTCATGTATCAGGAGCCAGCACGAAGCCCACGGCTGGAGAGCTTAAAATTCGGGCATGCTTAATTTCATGCAGTTGGCCGGCCGCCATGCTGCTTTGAGCTAATCAGGCCCCGGATCACGCTGGTGGTCCAGCCAGACTGTGAGGTCTGGGCGGCGGCCGGCATCTTCACCAGAACACACTTCCCTGTATGAAGTGACTCAGGCCAGTCATGGGCAGGTGAGGATTAGCAGCACTAATGCGTTCGAGGCTTTCTCAGAACGTTCCTGCCTGTGTCCTGGCCGGTGTCTGCCCCTAGGCAAGCTTTTCTCCTTGCTGAATTCCGTCCACTCTCGGCGTCTGCTGTGGGCTGGTCTCTG
>NW_011494913.1:3321521-3326706 GCF_000754665.1 Bison bison bison | reverse complement strand
CACCCCTCTCTCTTCTCGCCAATCCCTTGCCTCTTCTCCTTGCTTGCAAGTAGGAAAAACGTTGGTTTTGGAGGTAAAGGACTTTGGAGTCAAGTCCAGCTCCCCCCCTGACTCTGTGTGACCCTGAGTGATTTGCTTCACCTCTGAAACTTCAGTATCTTTATCGGAAAGTAGGGATGGAGGGGGTGACGGACACAGAGCTTCTCAAGAAGCATGCGTGCTCATACAGTGTTCACACTCAGCATTTCCCTTCCAGAGGAATTCAGCTCCCCACTCTCTTTCTAGGCCCTACAAGGATTTACCACAGAACCAAGATGGGCCTAAAGATAGCATTTCCAAGTGGTTAATTACGCAGACTCCTGCAGGGTTGGATGCACATGACTTGGCTTTGGCCGGTTGGCTTCTTGATCCCCCAGAGCTTGTTTGCAAAGCCTTTACTTTGCTGGGTGTGCAGAGCTGGGGTTGCCCGGAGAGTGGCTGCTCTTAATATTGGGCAAGAATGACAAGGAGGGAGAGATGGCAGGAGTCCGTGGGGGTTGGACAGCCCCTGGGCTTCATGGCCTCCATCTCCAGCCCCTCAGAGACTTGGTCTCTGGTGCCATATACCTGCTGTCAAGAGGAGGGATTGCCATCATTTCCTGGGTGCCCACCACAGCCTGGCGTTCTGTGTGCCTTCTCTAAGCCTCACACTTTGAAAATGAGGCAACTGGAGCTGAAAAAGTTAAATGACTTGCTTAAAGTCACGCAAGCAGCCATCAGGGTTTAATCAGGACTCAAGCCCAGACTGACCCACTCCAAAGCCCCTGTATGCCATGTTGCTCTGTATGACTACAGGCACACCTCGCCTTATTACGCTTCCCAGATACTGTGTTTTTTGCCAGTTGAAGGTTTGGGGCAACCCTGTGCTGTCAGATGATAGTATCTTTTAGCAATGAAGTATCTTTTAATTAGGGTATATACATTGTGTTTTTAGACAGAATGCTATTGCAGACCATAGAATACAGTATGGTGTAAATGTAACTTTTATATATCTGGAGAAACAAAAAAATTTGTGTGACTCATTTTATTGTACTATTTGCTTTATTGGGGTAATCTGGAACTGAATCCATGCTATCTCTGAAGTCTGCCTCTACGGAAAATACAAGCATAGACGTTACTGTATTGGGTAAAACTCTGCTGTGCTGGTTTCAGATGCCTCTGTCGGGGGTCTGATGGAAGTTTTTAGGGTGCTTATGCTCAAAGAATTTTAGTGTATCTACTAAGCATGGTAGAGGAAGGACTCTGGACTGTGGAGGTGAACGTGACCTGAATGGCTGGCTAGCTTAGCACGTCCCTTAAGAGAGACTTGATGATGCCAATCCTGGAACAAAACCTCTATTCACTGCTCCCAGGCATTGCTTGGGCTTTTCAAGCAGAGTAACCCAGCCTCTTCTTTGTGATGACAAGGACAGAGGATGTTCACAAGGGTGTCCCACTGCCAGGACATGTCCTGAATTTTACAAAAGATAAGACGTTGGTGTGGGGAAGTAAATGGCCTGACCACCCTCACATTGTTGATGATGTGTTGATATCAGACAGTTAGGGATGGGCCAGTTACAGTGGGGGTGGGTGATGTGGCCCTCCCAGCTGTAAGTCCTTCCCTTCCCTGTTCAAAGAGCCTGGCTGATGGGAGTAAGGGAGGACAGGGTCCTGCTTGACTCTTTCACATTTTGCTACATGTGAATCTGTCGGGTGGACTGGCATTTTCATGGTCGTAAATGTCAAATTCTATATGACGTGGACATGGCTGTCTGGGACCTGCCAGGCTGTTCATATGCTATGCTGGGAGCCACTTCCCTGTCCAGCATCCACGCACACTCAGTCCCTGCAAGGGGTTTGGCCTGGGAGCCCATGTACTGCTGGCCCATCTGTGATCCCACTTGCTAGGGGCTACCTTGACCAGGGTTTGTGAGCTTGGAGAATCTAGCCTTGATGGCAGGTGAGTCCAGTGAAGTGCTGTAGGCCAAGGCACTGGAGTCCGCTGTGGGGCCCTGTGGGCTCATATAACAGGCCCTATCCCTGAGGGCTTGAGTGGTAAAGAATCTGTCTGCAGTGCAGGAGATGGGAGACATGGGTTGGATCCCTGGGTCTGGAAGATCCCCTGGAGGAGGAAATAGCAACCCGCTCCAGTATTCTTGCCTGGAGAATCCCATGGACAGAGGAGTCTGGTGGGGTGCAGTCCTTGGGGCCGGGCCACGAAGAGTCAGACATGACTAGGCACACACACATCTCAAGTTTCCCTCAGCTTTTATCTCTCAGCACTGTATCCACATTTCCTCCTCTGAGATCTCTCTTTTTTTTTTTTTTAAATCACAGTCTTAACAATTACTGCATCAGTGCATTATCTTTAAAAGGCTCCCCTTGGGGAGACTGGGCTCAGAGGTGACAGAACTCTGGCCTCCAGGTTCCAGACCTGGAGACCCCTGTGAGGCTGCCCTGGGTGGGCAGTAAGGACACAGGCCATGGAGGGGAGCTTTCTGTGGGCTCAGCACTGGGGCTCCCTTAGTGAGCAGAGGCGGCACCTCCCAGTCATCCCTAATTGGGGCTGAGTTGGACTCACTGTGAGCCTCACTTCTTCTCTGGGCCATTGCTGCTAAGCAGGCATTCCGGAGGATGGTGACAGCAATCTCTGATGCTATACTCGATGTAACCTGTCAGCCCAAACCACCAGCCAGGGAAGGCGGTGGCAGTCCTGAAGTAATCAAGGGGATAGCTGCTGAGAGGGGCTGAGGGTAGGGATCTTGTTCCTGGCCACCGGAGCCCTCCCCTCTGCTCAGAAGTTCCTTCTCTCTCTCTCTGTTTCACAAACAGATGAAATATTTTAATAGCTTTCATTTAATTCATTTGTGAAATCCCCCCAAACTGGTATTTTGATTAGAGTTGCTTTGGATTTATAGATTAATTTTGGGAGAAATAGTAACTTTACAATACTTCTTATTCAGTAACATGTATTTCTTCATTTTTTAAAAAGCTTTCTTTAATGTCCTTCAGTGAGCTTTTGTAGTTTAAGTTCAATTTGTGTACTTATTAAAATATATGTTTCGCAGTGCAAAATGTTTGAAAATGGCTGGAATAAGGAGTTAATTAGGAGTTAAAAGAGCACATTTAGTATATATACAAAGGAGTAATAATTCCATGATCCTGGACTTATTAATTTTTTGTATATTGCTTTCTTTCTGCTGCAGGCTTTTGTTTAGGAAAGGAGCTCCTTCTTTAATTTGTCTAGCATTTAATGAGTCTGAGTGCTGGGCTGAGTTCTGTGTGTGTGTTAGTCACTCAGTCGTGTCAGACTCTTTGCAACCCCATGGATTGTGGCCCGCCAGGCTCTTCTGTCCATGGAATTCTCCAGGCAAGAATATTGGAATTGGTTAACATTTCCTTCTCCAGACCAGGTTCTGTGGTGGGTACTAAAGCTACTGTCTCTGCTCTCAGGGGTCCCCCAGCTTGGTGGGGAGGACAGAGGTGTTAACAGCCCCCTTCACCTATAAAAAGCAGAGGTGTGGACCAGGTTCTGTGAGAGCTCTGAGGCTGGAGCTATGCCCTCTGCTCCAGGAGAGGTGGAGTGGTCAGGGGGCCAGGCCTCCCTGGAGTGAGGGACACTGGGTCTGGATCTCTAGGAATGAAATCTCATCAGCTTCATGGTCAAGGTGAGGCTGGAGACAGGGCTCTGGAGAGCCCCAGTGTCTTCAGGGTCGCACGTGTGGTGTGGTTGCAGCAGCGGGTGTGTTGGGCAGGGAGTGGTGAGGCTGAGGCTGAGAAAGCAACAGGAAGGGGCTCCCTAGTCCAGGGGTGGGAGATCCGAACTTCAGGACTGCTTTGTTCTTGGGGTCCTTTCCAGGGTTTTCAAGATCAGTTGTCTATAGTGGCCTCTATAAGCTTAGCCCCTGTTCTGTTGGGAGATGTGAATGTCTTACTGTTGTTTCTTCTCCAGGTCAGGTTTGATGCAGAGCACTCCAGTCCACAGTCCATTTTGGCCCTGGGCTTCATCTCATCTTCTTGGAGGAGATTCTGTCCATCCATGTGTCCATCTGTCCATCCACCTGTCCATGCATCCGTGAGTCCTTCCATCCATCTGTCCGTCTATCCACACAGTCATCCATCCATCCAGTACAGACTGGGTGTCTGCTATGGACCAGGAACCGTATCAAGTACGAGCTGGAAACGCAGTGATGGTGCCTTTTCCTGGAGACCTGACGTAGCATCACACGCTGTGGCTACACTGTGGCAGTGGTCCTGCTGGGCATGTGCGCTGGTGACCGAGAGGGGGCGCCTCAGGGCCCTCCTCCACCAGAGCCTCCTCTGGGTGTACGTGGGACTCCAGGACTTTCCTTCCAGGTCTCATCCACCGTTTCTCCGCTTCTGTTTGTAACTGTATGGGGCTCCCTCTTTCCTTTTGTATCCTCTTTCTTTCTCTCTGCTCCCTCCCCGTCTCTTTTGTTTTACTGGGAAAAGTAGAAAAATTAAGCTCTCTCAAGCATTTATGGAGAAGAATTGCCAGTGCTTGCTCACAGTTCACGAGGCAGGCGCTGTCCACGCCCTGCCGTCCACGCACCGTCCAGCTCTGTGGGGCCTCTTCCTCCCACTGGAATGTGACCTCCTCGAGGGCAGGGACTGAATGTGTCCACTGTTTTATCTTCCAAGAGCAGCACAGGTCTTGGCCCACAGTAGCTGTTGAGGGAATGAACGGATGGATATTTTATATTTCTTACCTTCAGTGGAAAGCTGTATTTTTCTGTATGTGCCTCCGTTGCCTGTTTTGGGCTGGTCCTCAAGTCCTTGGCCAGCTTATCCTCAAGGGCTTTGATCTTAAAACTTCTGCTTTTGGGAAGGCTTAAGTTTGCTTCAGAACCGTGCCTTGGCCTGGTCTTGGTTCCTTGGTCAGCGAATGGGGTAGGCTGTACCTGTGGGTGGCATGTGGTACCCCGGGAAAGAGTGGTGTGCAGGGAGGCGAGTGGATTAGGAGAGGCCTGGCAGTAAGTAACTCTGCAGACAGATTGGACGACTGGACACACACACACACACACACACACAAACACACACACACGGACACAGGCTGACAGAGTGATACTAGCCAACCAGCCACATACACCGGTACGAGCAGACCGTCAGACTAACTAGCACAGTGCAAGAGACACTGACCTGTGCA
>NW_011494913.1:3310610-3321421 GCF_000754665.1 Bison bison bison | reverse complement strand
ACAGCACGCACACACACACACACACACACACACACACACACCCTGAGAGGCATTGCTGGTGGCAGAGCAGTCTGGGGAAGGCATTGAAATGCTGGGAGATAAACAGTGGCACTCAGGGATGGCTGCAGCTGATGGCATTTGCCTTTGCTATTAGCATGATCTCTGTAGTCGCTTTCTGCAGCGAGAAGGATGGGAGAAAGGACAGCGAGGGGAATGGCCTGTTGGTGGGACAGTTCCCCGTGGCTCTGGGAGTGGCGATTGTCTTTCTCTCAGGCTGGGAGGAGGGGGTGAATGTGAAGGGACAAAGGTGGACAGCACCGTTTCCGACATCCCTCCCCACCCGCCACAGGACTGGCTTCCCAGGCAGCGAGTGTGGCCGGAGGCCAGTTTAATCTTTACTAGGAGCACAGTCTAGCTGGGAAAGATTGAAGGCGGGAAGAGAAGGGGACACAGAGGATAAGATGTTTGGATGGCATCACCAACTCGATGGACATAAGTTTGAGCAAGCTCTGGGAGTTGGTGATGGACAGGGAAGCCTGGTGTGCTGTACTCGGACGTGACTGAGTGACTGAACTGAGAAGCACAGTCGGGGTTAATGCCTGGCTTCAAATCAATTGCTTCTCAGAGTTTGCTGCAGTGAGTGAGTTCGCTCCCACAATTTGAATATAAAGATGGCACTTTTTAATACATTCATAGCAAAGGTAAATTAAATAATCGCAGCGTTCTGTTGTCCCACATGATATATGCAAATATTTCTCATTCCAACATGGTAAATCTTCAGCAGATGACTTTATCACTCAGAGCTAGGGTAATTCTGTGCCATTTAAGTATCATTTATCAGAATGTTTAAAATTACTAATTAATTATAGAAGATTAATTTTTAAATGTGGCCCCGCATTTGCATTTAATTATATCCCACTGTTTACGGATTTTAAAGCCTTCATACTGTAGCAAAAGTGCAATGAGTCTGAGAAATTCCCTTTTTTTTTCTTAGAAATTCTTAGAAATGAGCTCAGAAGGAAGAGAGATTTGGTAGAGATATTCTGGCAGGTTTGGAGCTCAGTGATGTTCAAAACAGCTGGAACTCTTGGCTTGGCCAAGACAGGGAAGGGCAGAGAGCTGTGCCACCAGGGCCTGTGTCCTGGCCACTGTCCCCTTCCTTCTCTGTCCCCACACTCCTCTCGTCCTTCCTAAGCCTGTGCATACTGGGAAAGCTGTCCTGGGCCTGCAGCATCCTGGACACCCTTGCATGGCTGCCCCCTGCCCCCCACCACCACGCTGGGAGCCTTTTTGTAGCTCTCTTCCCAGGAGACCTAGGAGCACAGGAGCGCAGGAGCGCAGACACATTCATCTCTCTTAACAGCCTTTTCGGGCCCATGAATGATGGTTTTCAAAGGCATGCATGCAGGGTGCACTCCTCAGCCCTGGCTTCTGTTCCAAGCAAATAATCTCCAGATGCTCAGTTACCCAGTGGACAGAGTAAACACAGTCTTAACGTTCAGCCCAAGCAGGAGCACCTGAGTAGGAGACTGTTTTGAAAGAATTTAATGTTTGGTTTTTAAATTTCAAAGGGCCATCCAAACCCTCAACCAGGGAAATGCTTGAATGATGCTGGACATTCTGGAGCTTGTTTTCTGTTTGAGCGCTGTTTCTGTTTCAAGTTACATGTTGAATCCGCCACCCCATTCCCGATACTCAGGGAGGCCTTTCTCAGCTGTCTGTTCCTTCCTGGGTTGAAGAGAGGGATCTCAAATCTGAAGGGTGGGGCTGGAGACACCTGGTGTTCTCTTCTTCCTTTGTGGGCCATTACATAGCCAGTCAAGTGTCTGTTCCTCCCTGCAGGAGTCTCTGTGGCTTATTAGCAGGTAGCCCTTGGGACTTGGGAGGCGACAGGCTTGAGAAATAGGCGTTTACTAAGGGAAGCAGCCTGAAGCGGTGGAATGACTCAATTACCCTTTCTGCTCCGGGAGCCCCCAGGGTGCTGAGCCTGGGGAGGCCTCCCCTGAGGTGGTGAGTCAGCCCTTTGTTGGCTGAACATCTGGGTGGGGAGCCCAGTGGGGAAGAGGCAGCATTTCCTCAGCACTGCAGGAAGCCAGAGGAAGACTGGGATTTTAGAGAGGCAGAGTTTGCGGCGAGGTGACTCCATGCGGTTCATCTCAGAGACGCTGTCTACGCTGTGTAGCCCACATCTGGTGCCATCTTCTCCGTGCCACCCTATGGAGCCCTCACTTGGTGCCATCAGGAACTCGGTCTTGGTCATCTGCTCTTTTGTGCTCAAGCTGCCAGTCGGCTTGGAGAAGAGAAGGCCCCTCTATCAGTTAGCTGGTGCAGCGTAACAAACCAGCCCCCAGCTCAGCATCTTGAAACAATAATGTTCATGCTCACAAGTCTCCTGGTCAGCAGACCAGGGTCAGACACAACTGATTTTGTCTGGGCTTGCTTGTGCATCTGTGGTCAGCTGGCTGTTCAGCTGGGGCTGGTGGGTTGGCTGGCTGTGAGTTGTGGTAGTCTGGCACCAGGCTCTGGGTCTCTCATCACCAGTTGCTAGCCCACACTTATTTACAGGGCACCAGCAGAGTTTCAAGAGAGCGAATGCGGGTGCTCGGGGCTGCTAGAAGTCTAGGTTCAGACCTGGCGCATCATGGTTTCTGCCAAGATCTCTTGGCCAAAGCAAGCCAGCAGGTCAGCCTGGATTTAAGGGCCACGGGAGGGAGCCTTGGGGAAAACTCTTGGGGGAACTGCAAGGCCATGTTGCAAAGGGAGTGGACACAGTAGGGGAAGGCGAGTTGGGGCCAATTTGCAGTCTGCTGCCGTTCCCACACGGGCTGCCCAGGAGTCAGGTCTGTGTGACAGGGGCCATGTGCCTCCTTCCTCTAACTTTGTTTTGACCTTGCTCAACTTTGGGGTCAGGGTGGCGAGGCAAAGGGTGTGGAACCATGGGAGAAATTAAAAAAAGAACCTTTATCAAGCTTGCTTATGTGGACCCATGAGCTCACCTAATCTTCTCAGCAATGCTGGAGAGGAAGGGTTGTCACCGTGCTCTGGAGCCCGGGGATTTAGGGATTTTCTTGTGCTCCCACAGATAGAGTGACAGAGCTGGGATGGGAATTCAGAGCTCCTTGACTCACAGCCCAGCTCTTTTCTGCTATATGCCACTGGGAGAGGGAGGAGACTTGCTGCCTCTGACAGATCAAAGGGGAGTCCATCCTCCTCCTAGAATATGTCGAGTGGCGGACTCGATGATAGTCACCATTGAGGAGCAGGTAGGCTAGGGTTCCAGAAGTGGACTGGATAGCCTCTGAGAGTCATCTGGGGAATGAGGGCTCCCTCCCTCCCCATCATGGTCCTGTCTCTGCCCACACACCTGCAGAGAGTGTGAGGGGTTGGACAGGCCGCCTGTGCCTCTCTCCTTGGCAACAGGAAGAGTGTCTTCCTAGAGACCCTCTGGTTACCAGACGGCCTGAGGGCGTTTGACCTAACCCTTCTGTAGCGTGGTTAGTGGGACAGAGAAGAGCTCTGCAAGCAGACTTGGTCCAGCATCTGTCCCATTTCCTGTCCCGGCATCTTTCGGAGCTCTGCTTACCTATCTGTGCAAAGGAGTTAATGATACTTGACTCACCAGGTTACTCCAGGGATTAAGCATGGGGAACGTTCTGGGATGTAGATCTCCACTTTTCCTCTTTCACAGGGTCTAGCACACGGGTGGCCACCAGGAGGTGTCCAGTAACTAGTGTGTCAATGGGGAGATGGACAAGTCTGAGGAGATGTAAAGCTATGAGGCACTGAGGGCGCTGAGAAAAACAAAATCTTCTATGACTCTGGGCAAGGTCAGCATTCCAAATTTTGAAATGCGCTGGTGGTTGACATCAGACCTGCTGCTGGGTCAGTTGATCGAAGGACAGGCGTGGGCATGGTTGATGGGCCATTAATAGGTGTGCCTCAGACTCATTTCTCAGCTCTTTTCTGTACAAGGTGGCATGGTGTCCTCCTTCCTCTGGCGTGTTACCCACATGTCTTCAGTATCTGCGTCCATGAATCATGTCAGGGAGAAAACAAAGAACAAGGTTTGTGGTCCACGGTTAGAGACATGGAGATTAGGGAGAATGGAGATGCTGGGGGAGATGAATGTGAAGGTGTGAGGGAAAAGAACTAGATACAAGCAGGACATTGGAGGGAATGTTTCCTAGGAGATGACTGTGTGCCTCCCTCAGCCCCACACATAAAGCCTCAGCACATAGGCAGGCAGGGACGGAAGGCTTTGGGTTCCTACCCTATGAGATTCAGGGCTAGAAGCACTTTAATTTCAGTAACAAGAGCCAGGTCAGAAGACCTGAAGGTCAGCCCCCTTTTTTCGTCTTCCCTCCACTTCCAACCTAGTCCCCTCTTCTTGGAGGCTTTTAAATCCTCAACTGGGGACATGATGGTACGTCTTCAGGGACTAAGGCTTCTAATAGCACAGAAGAAGGCGCATTGCCTTTGGAGCAAGTAGACACACAGTGAGATCCCAGCTCAAAATTGATGTCATCCTTTTGAGCTGTTCCCTGGTGTGTTAACTGGGATAGTAATACCTTCCCCATGTCTTTGGATGGTGTTTGGCTGAGACTGTAGAACCAATCTGGGCCACTGGGGTCAAGGGTGGAAGTGTCAGTGGCTCAGAGGAGCAGTGCTGTGACCAGCCTTCCAGAAGGATGGCTCCTCATTCCCTCCACATCAGGATGCAAAGCTCTGGGAGCTGCGTGGGGAAGACCAGATGCAGGGTGCACCCAGAGATGATGGCAAATGGGGCTAGCAGAGAGTGATAAAGCCCTCAGAGTCCTCAGCCAGCTCAGCTGGAATTGAGGACTGGATGCTTGTCCCAGTTCTTGGCTAGAGAGAATGTTGGCATCCATGGGGGTGTGGAGGAGGAGAGGACACCTCAGTGCTCCTGATGGGTCTGATCCTGCCCAGGAGCAGGGTCGGAGCACACGGGGCACCTCCCATCTGGGCTCTTGCTGGCCCATCCCAGACGCATAGCCCTCGTGGCTTCTCAGGACTGCTGGTTGCTAGGCTGATGGAAGTAGGGAGAGCTGCTGGTGCTTTCTACTCTTTGGATGAGAGGGATTCCTTCAGCAGCCTGTCAGGGGGCCAGCCACCACCAAGACACCATGGGCCCTTTCCCACAAAGGGTGGCCAAGTGGGTGCTTTGGGGGAGAAGGATATAGGCCCTGCCCCCAAAGAGTGGCCAAGCTTAACTGGAGAGAAAATTCACATTCCGAAACAGTTATGAGCAAGAGAGTGGGTACCTGACTGTGAGACCCCGACTATAGACAGCACCATGCCTACAGCATGTGGGGAAGGGTGCTGTGTCCGCTCCTTCCTTGTGGCTCTGCAGTAGTCACATGGGTCCATCCAACTCAGGCAACCACAGGAACCACTCCTGGATAATGCTGTCACATGTTGCTTTTCTAAGGGTGCGCCCTGCATCTGGTCTTCCTTACACAGCTCCCAGAGCTTTGCATCCTGATGTGGAGGGAATGAGGAGCCATCCTTCTGGAAGGCTGATCCTCTGAGCTACTGATACTTCCACCCTTGACCCCAATAGCCCAGGTTGGTCCTACAATCTCAGTCAAATACCATCCAAAGAATCGCTAAAGTTGTTTGGAATGCCGGCCAGGTATAACACAAATCACAAACCTGAATGCCCGAAACATCTAGGCAGGGATAGCTAAGTATAGAGCAGGTGGACTGTGAGAAGAGCAGAGAGTGTAGCGCCTGTGGGCACCTGTTTCCCTGGAAGGGATGTTCAGGCTCCAATAAGGTTCCCAAGTGAAGGTCCGGTGCAGCTACTGATTTCTCAAGAGGAGGCAGAAATCTGGACTTTACTGTGAAATCTCTTAATTCTTGAACATTGGCAACTAATTACTAAATTTTTAAGCTCTCTGTTGGCCAACTCTGCCTGTGGCAGGGCTGATAAGACTTGCAGACTGCTGAGTGGCAATGTCTGACTTGCTTATGTACTGTCAACTTCAGCATATTAAAATATGGGCATGGAGTGAAGTGAGTCCACTCTCCTTTCCCTGTACTTTCTCACCAGGAATCAACAATCATCCTTAGCACAGTGTTTCTGAGTTCCTATTTCCCCCCTGGAGCCTCAAGGTACCCCACTTTCTGTGCGTCTGTTATTCTTCTTGCCCTTGCTGCTTGGTGCCACGTTTTGCTGACTGGCCTTAGGATCCTTCTTTGTATTTGCAGGAAGTCCTTGGGTTTATTATCCATCATTTTTCAAAGTCTATGTTAAATGCTGATTAAGTGTATGGAGGTCAACTCTTTAGATAGAGGTTCATGTTATTGGTTTGGCCCCTAACATCACTCCATAGTACTGCTGCTAGTTGCTTATCCCAGAGCTGGCAGCGTCCTGTTTGTGGGCCTGGTAGCTCTCTAGGGCTCTGGGGGTTCCTGAATGTGATACTGGGAACTGGTCAATTTCTTCAAAGCCTGGCTAATGTACTTGGTGACTTTCTGAGCTCCTACTCTGCACAGACCTATCTGAGCACTGGGAGGCAACTGAGAGATGAGGTTGGTTGCTTCCTGCAAGTGACACAATGTTTAGAGAAACCTGAAAAGTGAGCCTATAGTTCAAGGCAGTAAATGCATGAGCTCTGCTTAGGCCAGGCTCCCCTGGGACGCTGCACCCTCTGTGACTCTAGCTCCTCTTCAGGTAACAGTGTGCTTTTCTTGAAATGGATTAAATATTAATCGAACAGCTAATATGCGTCAGGCTCTTCTAGATACTGGGGTTACAGAAGGACTGAGACACACATGGTCTCTGACTTCAAAGAATTGACATTCTAGTGGAGGCAGTGGGAAGACACTGAAAAAAAATCAATGAATAACCCTAAGTAATTTGTTAGTGATAACCTCCCTGAAGAAAGATAAAGCAAGGTAAAAAGAGAGTAGTTTGCTGGGACACTATTTTAGTTGCCCTGATCAGAGCTGATGCCTCCAAGGAGGACGATAAGGGTGTGACGGAAGCCATTAAGCAAGATCTGACTGAAGAGCAATTTCAGCAGTTGGAAAGCAAGTGTAAAGGTCCTGGGGGCTGGAATGAGCTTGGCACACACTGGGGATCAGTGAGGAGGAGGGTGTGCCTGGACCAGGGTGAGCCAAGTGAAGGGTTGGGGGGGTGGGAGGTGGATGTGGGAAGAGGTCCAGGATCCAAGCACAGAGTGGCCTCTGGAACCACTGAGAGGGCACTCGAGCTGGTGTGGGGCTCCTTGCATGGGCCCTTGGTGTGGGAATTAGACAGGCCCCTGCTTCGTGTCTTAGCAAGCAAATTCACAAGCGTGAGTGTAGCCTTCTGGCAGCCACGTGTCCACTTCCTGCAAGGAACAAGTAATCAGCCTAAAGAGCTTTACATTTTATTAGTGTGTGTGCATATGGGCCTGCCCTGCTGCTCCAAGGACTCTCCTTCTGGAAAGGCTGAGAGGACATGCTCTTTGCAGAAACATCTTTCCTCTGTCCTTCAGCAGGGAATTCAAACCCAACCACGGCTAACCTTTCCTCAGTCACCTGATGAGAGTTAGGCAGGACTACTCCTGAGCCCATGCAGGCCTCTCCCCTGTCGGCCCTGCTTGTTTGCGCTTGTGCCAATATGCACACAGATTTGGACTGCTGCTGTGTGTTGTGTGCATGTGTGTGTGGCGGGGTGGGTGGAGGCCAGTGTGCTCTTGGGTCCTTCCTTTGTCTGCCTGCCTCCCCCATCCCACTTCCGCTGGATTCTCCATGTATTCAAACCTCATGGGGTCAGTCCAGTCAGGGGATGAGGCTATACTCTAGGCAGAATGGGAAGCCTGAGAGACAAATAAAAAGTGGGGAAAATACTTTTTCTATATAATGAGGGACACTGTTTGCACATTTAATTCAATGACCAATTAAAAAAAAAAATTATGACCTTTTCTTTCTTTGAGGGGAGTTGTCCTTTCAAGTCTGGCTACTTTTAGCTTCCAAAAGAAGGGAAGCGGTGGAATAAGCTAGCCTGGCACAGAGGGGCTCCAGAGCCAGGAAGACGATGGACAGGGAGAATTTTGCCCTGGGGCTGTGTGTCCCCTTCTAGTTGTTTGGTGTCTCTTCCTATGAGGATGGAACCAGGCCCAGAATGGCTGCCTGCCCCAGGGAAGGCAGAGCAAACACACCCTGGGTTCATTAATCCCTCTCAGTGAATGTACAGGGAATGACCCTGCTTCTTCAACATGGTCAGACAGAGGGGCCTTTCCCAGTGGCAGGTATGACCCCCCTCCAGGTTGGGACACAGTGGGGACATGAAAAAGAACAAGGGCTTCGGGCTTACACAGCTGGACTCACTCTTTTTTAAAAATTATTTTAATTGGAGGCTGATTACTTTACAATATTGTGGTGGTTTTTGCCATACATTGACATGAATCAGCCACAGGTGTACATGTGTCCCCCATCCTGAACCCACCCTTCCACCTCCCTCCCCACCCCATCCCTCTGCTGCTGCTGCTGCTAAGTCACTTCAGTCGTGTCCAACTCTGTGTGACCCCATAGATGGCAGCCTACCAGGCTCCCCCGTCCCTGGGATTCTCCAGGCAAGAACACTGGAGTGGGTTGCCATTTTCTTCTCCAATGCATGAAAGTGAAAAGTGAAAGTGAAGTCGCTCAGTCGTGTCTGACTCATAGCCTACCAGGCTCCTAAGTCCATGGGATTTTCCAGGCAAGAGTACTGGAGTGGGGTGCCATTGCCTTCTCCTGCATCCCTCTGGGTTGTTTCATATCTGTAAAGTGAAAGTGAAAGCTGTTGAATCGTATCCGACTCTCTTCGACCCCGTGGACTATACAGTTCATGGAATTCTCCAGGCCAGAATACTAGAGTGGGTAGCTGTTCCCTTCTCCAGAGGATCTTCCCAATCCAGGGATCAAACCCAGGTATCCCACATTGCAGGTAGATTCCTTACCAGCTGAGCCACCAGGGGAAGCCCTTTAAATCTGGGGTCACTGGTAAAATAGGGAAATTAATCCCTACCCGCCCCTAGAACTTGATGAAGTTTAAATGAGACAATGTGTGGGAAGCGCCCCATGTTCCCTGGCCTAGAGCAGGGGATTAGTAAGTGATTGACCCCTGCCCCTTCCACGACACAGGGTCTCTGAGGTCAGACATTCTGCCCAGAGCCAGGCTGTTGTCACCACTCCCATTTTCCAGATGCAGAGACTGAGGCACTGCAGGTTACATCCGGAGGGTCTGGGTTCTCCAGTGGAAATTTTCTAAAGCAATTCAGGGTGAGGAGCCATGGAGTGGGCTTGAGGGAAGAGGAGCCAGAGCAGTTGAAGTGTGCATGGCCTTTGGAGTTAGTGCATCTGGGGTTAGAATCCCAGCACTGGCTTTGTGGCCAATGGCTTGAGCAAGTTACAACTTTGTCTTCTCATCTTTATGAGGGAGATGGCCGTGGGACAGCACCATGAGAAAGTGACGAGAGTTTGACTAGATAAGGCATTTGCAGTTCTTAGGATGGGCCCTGGTGTGTAGCAAGTGCTCCATAAATGTCCCCGGCAGTACTGTGGTAATGCTCCTGCTGACAGTGGTTATGGGGATGATAATGATGGTGAAGGTGATAGTGGCGATGGTGGTGATGATGGTGATGTTGGTGATGATAATGATGGTGAAGGTGATGGTGGTGATGGTGGTGATGATGGTGATGATGGTGATGGTGAAGGTGATGGTGGTGATGGTGGCGGTGATGGTGATGATGGGGATGATAATGATGGTGAAGGTGATGGTGGTGATGGTGGCGGTGATGGTGATGATGGGGATGATAATGATGGTGAAGGTGATGGTGGTGATGGTGGCGGTGATGGTGATGATGGGGATGATAATGATGGTGAAGGTGATGGTGGTGATGGTGGCGGTGATGGTGATGTTGGTGATGATAATGATGGTGAAGGTGATGGTGGTGATGGTGGCGGTGATGGTGATGATGGGGATGATAATGATGGTGAAGGTGATGGTGGTGATGGTGGCGGTGATGGTGATGATGGGGATGATAATGATGGTGAAGGTGATGGTGATGGTGGCGATGATGGTGATGATGGTGATGTTGGTGATGATGGTGATGGTGAAGGTGATGGTGGTGATGATGGTGATTTTGATGGTGGTGGTGACAGTGAGGGTGATGACGGTGGTTATGAAGGTAGTAATGACGATGCTGGTGCTGCTGCTGACGTGAATGTCAGCGCAGTTTGTGTTTCCCGTCAGAACTATAGCCTTTGGTACCGCCTTTATCTTCCTTGGAGACATGAGGTCTCAGCTTAATCACAGAGTCCTCAAAGGTGCTTTTTTAAAAAAATTTATTACTACATTTCTAATTAGTGGGTGGGAGTAAGGTATGGGCAAGGAATCCTTACTGTGTGGGGTTAATGGGGCCTGGGAATTCCAGGCCTTGAGACTGTGGGGTGTGAATAAATGTTTCAGGGAGATGTTTGAGCAGAAGCACCAGTACATTGGAACGTCCTTCTCTGTTCCCTGGTGGGACCAGCACCACTATGAGAAGTGGAAGTTGATTTTGGCTGCTGCCATGAACTGTTCCGGAGAAGGCAATGGCACCCCACTCCAGTACTCTTGCCTGGCAAATCCCATGGACAGAGGAGCCTGTTGGGCTGCAGTCTATGGGGTCACACAGAGTCGGACACGACTGAGCAACTGAGCAGCAGCAGCAGCGTGAACTGTTCACCACAGTGGCTCTGATGTTGGGTCTTTGTTCTGGTTATCTGTTGCTGTGTGACGGACCATCCCCAAACTAAGTGGCTTAAAACAACAATCA
>NW_011494913.1:3298867-3310510 GCF_000754665.1 Bison bison bison | reverse complement strand
TATTATCTCTCATGTTTTCCTTGGGTCAGAAATTTGGTAAGGGCTCAGCTGGACGATTTTGAACTGAAGTCTGTCCTGCTATTTCAGTCAGACAGTGGCTGTGTCAGACACGGGGCATCGAGGGGAAGGAGAAGCTGGAGGCTGGCAAGGCACCTCTCCTTCTTCACGTGGACCCTCTGAATACACTAGCTTGAGCTTCCTCACGACATGGTGGCCTTAGGGTAGCAGAATTTCTTCCGCGGCAGCTCAGGGCTCTAGCATAAGTGTTCTGGCAAGCCAGGAGGGAGCCTGGACTTGTCTGTTCCCAAGTCCTGGCTGGTTCTAGGGAGAGAGCAGGGCCAGGGTGGGACCCTGCATCCTGTTTTTGGCTTTTGTGGCCTGAACATTCATGGTCCTCTTTGAGAGTAGCCTAAAGGCAACTGATGGGAAACAATGTTTCTTTTGTCAAGGCACAGAATGCAATCAGTCTAAGGGTAGAGCTAGAGCCAGGCTTGTGAGTGGCTGAAGGAGAGGGCCTGACTACGGGTGGAGGTCCAAGGTGGGACCTTCTTGGTTCACAAGACCTGCAGCATCCCCTCCCTGAGCTGGCTGTACTGTTTCTGCCTTGACATAGCTTCTGAGAGTCCCTCACTTCTCATGGTCGTTCTTACCTGTTGAAATGAAGGTAAGTGGAGGTCATGAAGGAATGAGACTTGGGAACCTCCCAAGGGTCCCAGAGAGAGCCCTTGAGAAATTCCTCTGCCTAAGGTGCTTGGTTCAGCTAGAGCAAGTCCAGGTATGGTGGTCTGTGCCTGGGTGTGTAAGAGATGGGGCTCATATCAGGGTCAGGGGTGCCATGAGCCAGCCTAAAGCCAGGGTGGAGGCATGCTTCCTGGAGGACAGTGGCAGCTGGCAAACAGATGTTCTACTTGGCATTGCTTCCCCCATGATAAAGGTTCTTCTCATCAGAAACTGGTCTTTCCAAGCACAGGCATCACAGAGGTAGAAAATAGTCACATTGAAGGTGATATTTATGTCCAAACTGGCAATACCTTCACATTAATTATCCTGCTATAATTAAATCTAGTAATCCATTATATTGCCATTACATAGGGCTCTAGTGAGGATAATGGGACCCCAAAGAATAAAGTTTGTCATTTAAAACCCAGGACCAAAAACCTGGAATGCTATCTGATTTTTTTTACCCCTCTTTTTCCCCTAGTGACTTACTCCGCATTGAATAAACATTTGGGGAAAATCGGCACTAAAAATACAGGTGTGAGAGCACTGCGCCTATTGCGCTTCAACACAGGATCGATTTCAGTGTAGGGAGGGTTGGAATTCACCAAAGCCAACATAGCCATCCTGGGGTCAAAGAAGGCTTTCTGTAGGAAATAATGTATGAGCTGAGTCTTGAAGGACAGGCTTGAGTCAGCCCGGGTGAACAGTGGGGAAAAGACATCCCAGGTGAGGGATCAGCAAGTACAGGAGCGTGAGAGGGAGGCCAGGGAGCTGCAGGGATAGCTTTTTCGGGAAAGTACAATAGACAGTTAAAGGAAGAATAGGAGTCAAGGAAGTGAAAAGACCCTGGATACCATGCTTAGGGCTGGAGTCAACCCTGAAGACATGGGAGCCATCACAGTGAGGGTGTTGAAAGCTCTGGGTGGATTGGGTGGGGGCCTGGGGCTCGGGAGGAAGGGTGGTCCCAGTATTTGGGTGAGCATTGACATAGCCCTGATGAAGGCAGGAATAACTGGGGAAAAGGGAACACTTGTGAGGACTATTTTGGAAGTACAGAACTCGGGATGAGGCTCCAATTCTTAAAAATAAACTTTTAATTTTAGAATAGTGTTTGATTTACAGAAAAAGGGCGAAGATGGCACAGAGAGTTCTCATATACCCCACACCCAGCTTCCCCCCTATTATGAGCATCTTTTATTCGTGTTGTACATTTGTCACAATTAATGAGCCATTACCAATGCATTTTTATTAACTAGAATCCATGCTTTATTCAGACTTCCTGCTGTGCCTCTTCTGCTCCAGGTTCCCATCCGGGACCCCACATTGCTTCAGTCATCGTGTCTCCTTAGACCCCTCTTGGTTGGGACAGTTTATCAGACTTTCCTTGATGTTGATGACCTTAACAATTTTGAGGAGCACTGGTTGGGTATGATGTGGCATGTCCCCCAGTTGGGATTTGTCTGATGTTTTCTCATGATCGGGTTGGGGTTATGGATTTAGCAGAGGGTTTCCTAGGAGGCTCAATGGCAAAGAATCCACCTGCCAAGCAGGAGACATGAGTTCCATCCCTGGGTCTGAAAGATCCTCTGGAAAAGGAAATGGCAACCCACTCCAGTATTCTTGCCTGGGAAATCCCATGGAAAAGAGGAGCCTGGCTACAGTCCATGGGGTCCCAAAGAGTCAGACACGACTTAGCAACTAAGCAACAACAAATGGATTTAGGGGAAGAAGAGCACAGAGAGAGAGTGCCCTTCTGCTCACATCTCACCCAAGAAGCGTGCTGTCAACATGACTGATCACTGTTGCTGTTGACCTTGACCACCTGGCTGAGGTTGTGTTTGTCAAGCTTCTTCACCATAGAGTTATTTTTTATCTCCCTTTTCCTATACTGTCCTTTTGGGAAAGACGCCACCGTGTGCAGCCTGCACTTAAGGAGTAGGGGTTATGCTCCACGCCCTCGTCTGTGAGCCCCAGACCTGGCCACGTGGCCCGTCTCGCAGCTGCCATGCTCTTCTTACCAAGAAGCAGAGGAGGCCATTCAGTTCAGCTTAATTCAAGTCAAACCCACAAGCACTTTTGCATGTTGGCTTTTGCCGGTGTGTTAGACCTGGCACTGATCTCCAGAATGGAAAGATGAGGGCGCCACATTCTCAGCCCTTGAGAAACCTGTCCCTCGTGCACACCCTCCTGCCACATGCAGTCTCCAGCCTCATGGCTTCCAAGACCATCTAAATTCGCGGGAGGTTCCAGCCCTGCCCCTTACAGCTTCTCACCCCTGGGGCGCCTCCCTGAGTGCTCTGTTGAGGAGAAGGGAAGAGAGCAGCCTTATTGCTTTTGGGCTTTTGCTTGACAGATTCTGGGGGTAGAGGCATTGCAGACATGCCTTAGCCTCAACGTTGGAGGCTCAGTCTTTCCAAGGACCTATTTTCCATGTTACTGCTGCGTTTCTGTGGAATAAAGTTTTGCAAACACTTACTGATTATAGCCAAGAAGGTGACAACTGCATTTGGTTGACTTTGCTGCCATTTAACCCTAAGCTGTTAGGAGAGACACACGCGCTTTAGCCTCTCAGGGTAGCAGCCCACAGGCTCCTTTTGACGGGAGCAGCTGGGATGGGGTCAACCCCATGTGGGGGGTAGCTCGCTCTGTTAGCCCTTTTCGGCAGGTAGGTTGGACCTCTGCACAGGTCAGTGGAGTAGCTAAGCACGTGGGTCTGGAACCATGCTCCTGAGTTGGAATTCTGGCTCCAGCACTTACTAACGGTGGGACCCAAGGTGAATGTCTCCCTTTTCTCACCTGTAAAGTGCAGGTCATGTTATTACCTACCTCCTAGATGGCACACCTGAAGCGACTTAGCAGCAGCAGCAGCAGAGGATGGCTGTCAAGATTTAAAGAGTTAATGCATGTAAAAAGGTGCCTAGCACAGGGCAGATCTTTACATAGGAAGTGTTGGCTGTTAAGCTGTTAAAATTTCGCTCCCAGGCAGGAGAGACTTGTGTCTTTGTGAGTGAAACAATGGATGTGGGGTTCTCATTTATTTACTTATTCATTCATCTGCTTAAAAATGTTTTAACATGACCAATAAAATTTATTAAACATATTTACATATATTCACATATTCTTTCATAGTTGAGCACAAAAATAGACATTTACAGTCTCAGAATTTTCACTGGAAGTCTTTCTTTCTGTGCTGGGGAGAGTAATAGACTTTACTGTGAGATGAATAAGGAGCTAAGTTTCTTTGTGTGACTCATTCTAAATATGGCTGACACAGTAGTCAGAGGTACTGTCGCTGGAGACTAGTGTTTCCTTCATTTGTAATCCAAATATAACTGGTGGTGCCCCATGTCCCAGTCTCATTGTTGAGTCACTTTAGGAAAAGAAAACACCAGGAAACATAATATGTGCTTAACGATTCTTCACTGAATCCTTTGAAGACGGTCAGAAGATCCAGTTCATAACTCATGTCTTAGAATACTCGTTCTGTTTCTCTCTCCCGCTTGGTCTCTGGTAAGCCGCTGTCTCCCCAGACTCTCCAGATACGTCACCTTTTATTGTCCACTTGTGCTCTTGACTCTCTTCTTTGCTCCTCCTTCTTTTTGCCCCTATTTTTATCCTACAAAAGCCTACAAATCATCCCAGGGAGCCTGAGGAGATGGAGATATAGTGGCTGACAGTGGGTTCCTGTTAGGGTTTCTCTGGTGACTCAGTGGTAGAGAATCTGCCTGCCAATGCAGGAGACACAGTTTCCATCCCTGGGTTGGGAAGATCTGCTGGGAGAGGAAACAGCAACACACTCCAGTATTCTTGCCAGGGAAATCCCATGGACAGAGGAGCCTGGTGGGCTACAGTCCATGGGTCACAAAGAGTCAGACACGACGGAGTGACTCAATAGCAGCAACAACATTGGGTCCCTGTTAGTGGGCTGGGAGCGAGGAGCATTCTGACGTGACTTGTCCTGGCGCATCGGTTCTGAGTGCCTCCACATGAGTGCCTGTCCCAGGTGACGGGAAGGAAGCTGTGGTGTGCATAAGGAGCCCTGTGCCTGCCCAGGGCTGGGAGGCGGGGACACGAGAATATACTCATCTCACCAGCTTCCTTCCTAACAGTCGTGAGCCGGGTTGACACAACTGGGAACTGAATGTAATTCTGACTTGGGCTCAACTTGGCAGATGCAGTGGGCCTCAGTTTCTCAGGAGACAGGGAGAGGAAAAGGCAGAATGAGTTGAGACTATTTCCAACTGGGCAGTCTAAAACAGGGAGGGAAGTGTCTGTCCCGCTGGGGATCAAGGTGTCAGGATTGCAGGTCCTGGCATCCTTCAGATCTGAGCTCTGCTCTCAGCATCGCCTGGACCCACTGTAGGACTGGACCAGAAGCCTGGCTTCCCTGGGCCTGGGTTTCCTTGTCTGGGGCTGCAAGGCATGTCAGCCCCTCCCAGGGCTGTGAGGAAGACTGACTGAGCTAAGTGATCAGAATACAGGTTTTGTTTTTCTGTGATGGCCCCTCTTCCTCTTGCACCTTCTCTCCTGTCCATGTACAGGCTTGTGTCCCTGGATGAAAGCACAGGCCACAAGCTTAGCCCTGCCAGGAAGGTGCCCAGCTCCACATGGGGCCCCCTGGAGACAGCCCTGCCTGGAGCCTCCTGCTTTCAGCTGAGAGGCCATCAGGCCCATTTGCTTCCCTCCTTGTCTGGTGGACATGCGTGCTCCATTTGTCACCATGGCCCTGCCCTGTGCAAGGTGCTGTGGAGCCGGAGAAAGAGTTCCTGCCCTTGCTCAGAGGATTATGATCTGGGCGGGAGGATAAGATGGAGAAAGAAGAAAGCAAAGTGGGTGCTGATGATGGCTGTGGACTCAGGAACACAGAAGAGTGTTCATCTCTCGACTTCATGGGCACTAGCGGTGGTCTCTGCTTACACACCTCCAGAGATGGGGAGCTCACCATCTCCTGAGGAAACCCATTCTCTTGCTGGGCAGCTCAACATTGAGAAAGCTCCTACTTAATGTTGGGCAAAATCTGTCCTATGACTTCTCATTGGTCTTAGATCAGTGTTTTGGGCCACATAACAATTCTACTCTTTCTCCCATGTCAGTCCCTCAGTTATCTGAAGGTAATATGCATTCACCTTGTGGTTCTCTTGGTAAACCAAACCCCACCAGTTTCCTCCTGACCTTTTAGTCCATCAGTATTTACTGAGTCCTTGCTTTGTGTCTGGTGCTCTGCAGCTCTGCTAGGTGCTGGGGTGTGGTGGGGAAGAAGACAAGTGAGATCGCCACAATTACGCATCTTACATTCTAAGTGCGAGAGAGAGGCAGAGGCAAAAAGCAAGATGAGCTCAAATGATATCCATAAGGAACCCAGAATAGGGTGACATCGATCAGGGGTGACTGGGGGCCACTTTTGACTTCTGAGCTAAGACTTGTGTGATAGAATCAGACCTGTGAAGGCCTTTGCTTCTGCAAGGGAGACCTTTGCCATCACCAAGATCCCGAGGTGGGAATAAAGGTTGACTGGTTAGAAGAACAGAGAGAATGGCTGTATGGCTAGCCCTGAGTGAGAGGAGGGGAGACAGTGACCAGGGGAGGGAGGTGGGGGAAGGTACACCTTCTGGGCTCTGGGCTTTGGGGCCTAGGTGAGGAAGTCGGTTTTAAGTGTGATGGGAAATTATTGGAGGGTTTTTCTGAGACAGTGACAGGGCTATTTCCCATTTAGTGATCACTCTGGCTGCTCTGTGAGATGAGCCTATAAGAAGGCAAGAGTGGGAGCAGAAAGCGTATCATTGCCCAGGATTTGGATCCTAGGAGACTGACTTTGACAAGCACTGGACAGATCAGAAGCTAAATGTCTGGTTTTTTGCAGGGCCTGGGGTCAATGAGAGCCTCTGAGTCTTGGTTACTTGAATACCCAACTCCTATGGGTATTTTCTACTCTTGTAAAATGTGTGTCTCTCCTTATTTCCCCCCATTTCTGGGTAACCCTGGCCAGTAGGAAGCCTGTGGACATTGGTCAAAGCCCCCAGGCTCTGGGAATGGCCCGCTCCAGGGAGACGAATGCACAGGATGATTCTTCCACACTTCACAGTCCCCGAGGCGCCTGGTTCTCATGATGTATCATTAGGAAACATATTGGTGAAAACTGGCCTTTCATCTTCATCAGCATCACTTTTATGTTGCAGAAAAGGCCCATCCTCATTAGGAGGCGAGGAGGAGGTGAGATCTGGAGCCAGAGCTCCTCGGCAGATTCCACCATCACCCCCCCCTCCCTAATCCTAGCTCAGCCACAGTTGCCATCAACCTGCATTTCACTCCTGCTTTCATCCTTCCCTTACTGTTTGTCATTTTTGGAGAAGGATCCTCTCTGTTAGCACTTTTGGAAACCTATTTCATTGCAGAGGAGAAGGGAACAATACAGGTTTTCATCTCAGACTAATTATGCCTCCAATACACTGATGCTAAATAAAACCAAGGGGAAGGTAATTGGAAATTCTTGACGTGAAATTCACAGCTTTGAGAAAAGCAGATGTTCACTTGAGGAGCTGGGAAGAGAATGAATATTCCTGCAACTAGCCAATGAGATCCGTTCCAGGAGGTTGTGGGCCACCTCTCATCTGACAGATGTGGCATGGGGATTCTCCACGAGCCCACCTGATCCTTGTTGGCCTGGCCTGTGCTCTGTCCTCACCTGGGACAACGTGGACAAGTCCTGTGCTCCCATCTGAGGCATTTATGGCACCTCAGGTCTTAGAACAAATGGCACCGTGCAGCCTTGTCTCTGTCCCCATCAGCTGTGGGGCTCAGGGAAAGGACTCTGATTTCTATGATGATGTCCATTTCCTCATCCATCAGATGGAGCCAGCATGCCACAGCATCTTACGGGTTTCTTAGGGGAATTTGATGAGACCATATCTGTAATGCACTCAGAATGTGGAAGTCCTCCAGAAGTTTCCATTTTCTTTCTAAAAGATGGTACCTTCCTGTAACTCGGGCTGGGTCAAATCATGGGTGCTTCTTCTCATCAGTTTGAATTTTTCGACTTCCTTAAATGACATGACTGATCAAGCAGCCCATCTTTGGCTTCCGTTAACCTAGGAAACTATGCACCTCAGATCCACTTCCTTTTTCAAATAAACACTTTCACCACATGTGAGTAATAGTGGAGAAGTGAGGCAGTTGAGTGTGTCTTGGGCAAGCCCCTTTATGCCTCTAAGTTGCTTCTTCTTCACCTGTCAAATAGGGGTGAAGACACCCTGGTCTAATTTATAGGACACGTATGTAGAGGGAATGAGATAGTGAGCAATCCTTTCTGGCTAGAAAAGACTCTGGGTCCCAAATGACCCTGATGGTTGGGGCACATTACACTGTGTTGCGGTTATTCTTGACACATTGCACTCCCTGTGCAGACCAGGAGGAGCTATTGAAGAGCAGAGGCTGGGTGTAGCCAGTTGACTAGTGTCCCCCCAGTTCTCCGTCACACTCTTGCCATGGCCTCGTGATGAATGGGGTGGACTTCTCTGTGCTTTGACTTGGTTTGGCTGTGTGTCTTTCTTGAGCCAACAGCATGTAGACAGTGTGTTCTCCTTCCCAGGAGCTGGGTGCTTTAGCGGGGTCTTTCAAGAGCCCTATGGCAGGTACTGTGACCCGAACCATCTTCCCTACTTTTTGGATAGTTGGCCCAACCTGAGAGCTGGACACAGGGGGCCTCTCCATTTCCCTCTGAAAAGCCCTTTGCAGAGGCTGCCTGGTGGACAGGTAGAGAATTGGGATGGGATGACCCCGGATGAAAGAATAACGGGAGTGCCTGGTGTTTACTGAGTGTTTACTTTGTGCTAAGCTCTTTACATGCATTTTCTACTTTATATATCAGAAGTGTTATTTGGATTCCCCTTTTTATAGCCGATGACACTGAGGCCAACTGAGGTTGGGTAACTTGCTGGAGGCAGATTGTGGAAGTAGGATTTGGATCCCAGCCACCTGGCTCCTTGTAGCTCAGTTGGTAATGAATCTGCCTGCAAAACAGAGACCTGGGTTCAATTCCTGGGTTGGGAAGATCCCCTGGAGAAGAAAACAGCAACCCACTCCAGTTTTCTTACCTGGAGAATCCTGGAATGGACAGAGGAGCTGGCAGGCTACAGTCCATGGGGTTGCAAGAGTCGGACATGACTTAGTGACTGAGCCACCGCCACCACCCGGCCCCAGCATTTGAGCTCTTGGAGGTGTAGTGGTCTCACGCTAGCCCATGCGTTGGAGGCATCTAGGGAGCTTTCAGACAGCTTTGAGGCTCAGACCCAACTCTAGATCATTTAGGAGGGAGCTATAAGGTTGAGACCAATCATATGCTCAAAAATCTCCCCAGGTGATCTGATGAACATCTGGCTGGGACCATCAGGTGATGTCCAGGCCTTATTGCTTGTGGCTAGGCCTGAAGGGCCATCTGGCATCTGGACACGAGCAGTGGGTACTGCTGTCCTTCTTTGCAGTTGAGTGTGCGAGGGAGTGGCATGGCCTTGGGGAGACCCGTGAGCCTGCTTGGCCAGTGTGACCTTGGCAGTGGCCACTGCCCCTGGGCCCGATGACTGGCCCTCTGGGGCAGATCCGTGAGGGCCTCTGTGTTGGGTGGCTAAGCACTTTGCTGCGAGTTTTGTGAGCCACGCACATGCCTGGCAGGGCTGGGTGAGCGATATAGCTGCACATGCAGTTTCTTTTTCTCTTTGCATGTCAATTTGCTCCTTTCTCCCTTCATTCACTGATGAGTTGCTAAGCAGAGGCCTCACTGGAGTTTTGGGATTGGCTGTTTTGTCTTACAGACAGCAGGAAGCACCTTAAAGCAAGACATACAGGAAGGCAAATGTGTGTTGTGCTAGATCATCTCTGAGCATGGCTGGAAAAGGATCAGGAGAAAAGCAAAGGACAGAGAAAGGAAAGTGGAATGAATGTTTGGATTTCTTGAATTTGGTTGGCGTTCAGGGCTGGGCAGGGTATTCAGGTGATGGCATGGAGGGAAGGAGGGGCTTTGAGTGGGAAGGGGTCAGGGTGGGGATGGATGAAAGGCAGCTGAGGCAAGGACCACTCAGATAACTCAGGGAGACCAAGTGACCAAACGCAAAAAGTGCCACGCTCACAGGCACCCATGGGCCCTCTGATGCATGGGCCTCTTCCACAAAGTGCTGACAGAATTTTGAAAGTGATCAAAGACCTCCCCTGTTGAACACAGGACTGACAAATCAAAGAATGTAGGGAATCAGAAAGACTAGAGGAAAGGCAAATAAGAAAATGTAAGCAACTCTGTGGAGAAAAGCAGAGGGCAGTCTGATGCAGGCGGTGGGCTGTGGGGCTGCCTCCCCGGCTCAGGGGTTCTGCTCCTGGGCGGGGACGGAGCTGGGTCCCCAAACAGCCCCTGTGCGGGTGTGTGTGTGCTGGTGTGTGTGCCTTTGTGTGTGTGCTTGGCTGTGTGCACATACACCTTTTCTCCTGGACATTTCTAGTGCCAGAGGACAACAGATGGACCACGGCTCTATTCCAAGCAGTCAGCAGTAATAGCAGCTAATACTGGTGGAGGTTGACCACAGGCCAGGCACTTTCTGAGCGCTTTCTGTGTCTTGTCTCACTGAATCCCCTCAATTCTATAAGGTAGGGATGTGAACAAACTGTATCCCCATTTCGTTTGGGAAAGCATTAGTCACTCATTCGAGTCCAACTCCTTGTGATCTCATGGACTGTAGTCCGCCAGGCTCCTCTGACCATGGACTTCTCCAGGTAAGAATGCTGAAGTGGGTTGCCATTTCCTTCTCCAGGGGATCTTCCTGACCTAGGGATTGAACCTAGGTCTCCTGTACTGCAGGCAGGTTCTTTACGATCTAAGCCACCAGGGAAGCACTGACATGCAAAGAGATTACTGACCTCACCAGGGTTTGGGCTGGCAGCCTGGCTCAGAAATTGCTGCTAACACTTGCATTTGCTTGTATGTTGCACAATTTCAAGGGACACCTTTCAGATCATGGTCATGGTAGCTGTGAATATTATCATTATCAAGCTGACAGTGCTTCTGTTCTCAGCGCTCTTGGGCTGAACAGCTCTTTGGTCTGGTGTAGAGGTGCAGCCCTCCAGTCCGCTCCTGGGTTCCCTTGCAGAGCAGCAAGTGAACAAGTGAGCCCCTGGCAAGGCTGCAGATGCGTGGCAAGCTGCTCAGGGCCCCTCTGGAAGCTCATGGACATGCCCCTGAGGTTCGGTGTCTTGGCAGCCTGGAGGAAGTTGATGCTGGGCAGATTGGAGGAGTAGTAACTGCAGGCTGAAGGCCTGTGAGCCCATGGTGGCATCAGCATCAGTGTCGGGACTGCCTACAGCAGTAAGAGTTGTGCTTGGTGAGACAGCACCAGGAGTAGCAACTGGGTCTGAAGTCTCAATGTTCATGCTGTGTCGCCTCAGGGAAAACCTCCTTTTCCTGGGTCTGTAGTGCAATAATTTGCGTCTGCTTGGGGTTTTCTGTAAGCACATTTGACTTCAGCCCACCCAAGTGTCTGGGTTCTCTCATCTCAGAATTCTCTTGACCCATGAGCCTTCTCTGGTAGACCTTACCCCTCTCCTAGCCTCCTCCTTGTCATCATCAGTTCATTTTCCTCTTCACCTGAGTGCTTTGCGTTCTCCATTCATCTTAGCAACCAGCTCACCCTGGAGCTTGCCCAGCCCCAGAACGGCTCCACCTCCAGTCTCTCATTCGAGCTCTCCATCCTGCTCATGTCCTCACTGAGACACTCCCACCCTCACCTGATCAATAAGCAGGAATCAGAGAGGGGAATGATTTAGCCCAAGTGTGCCAGCCACGAACAGAGCTTTAACGTGAACTTGTCCTCCTCCTCCCGTCCCACGCCCGCTGGCAGGTCCCTCCTCCCATCCCACGCTTGAAGGCAGGTCCCTTCTATTTCCAGG
>NW_011494913.1:3272946-3298767 GCF_000754665.1 Bison bison bison | reverse complement strand
CCTGAAGACAGCCTCCTCCTCCCATCTCCCACCTGACTGCAAGTTCTTCTTCATACCCTCTAGCTATTTTGCTTATTTTCAAGCATTCTGACAATATTAGGAAGAATCTCATAACCTTCCTGCTTAGCACAGTCTCTTTTTTTGTTGTCTATATTCTTCCATAACTACATGCGCACCTATTTCGTGTAGAGTCACTCATAATCTAGATGCAATTTTGTGTTCCGCTTTTTTTTCCGACCTAACATCCTGGCACAAACATGTCCTGTGTTGTTGCAAAG
The DNA here is from genome assembly GCF_000754665.1 of Bison bison bison. Classification (NCBI taxonomy): domain Eukaryota; kingdom Metazoa; phylum Chordata; class Mammalia; order Artiodactyla; family Bovidae; genus Bison; species Bison bison. The sequence continues at coordinate 3,298,489 of NW_011494913.1, read as the reverse complement.
CCCTCCTAATGATCATTTTAAATGATCGCGTTGAGATAAAGAATTGATGTTCCATAACCTACCTAATGTTTCCTGTTATTGGACATTGTAACTGTTTCCAATTCTTCGGTCAATTTTTGGGGACAATGTGTCATTGAAAATCCTCACGTGTCAGGTTTTATTTTCCTCCTTGGATTGTTGCTGATGGGAAGTTTCTAGCATGCAAAGGGCCAGGGTGCCCATCTCCTGAATGGCATCATCTTGGTCTTGGCTATCATGCCCTATAGGAGGAGAAGGGGGCGACACGGGATGAGATGGCTGGATGGCATCACCGACTCAATGGACATGAGTTTGAGCAAGCTCCGGGAGATAGTGAGGACAGGAACGCCTGGTGTGCTGCAGTCCATGGAGTGGCAGAGTCAGACACGGCTTAGCGCCTGGACAACAACCATGCCCCGTGGTAGTATCGTCACCGTGCTTTTACAAATAAGAAAACTGGCCTTTCCAGAATCTTCTCACAATCTTCTCCCTGGAGTAAGCCCCCTGCTCCTGTGCCCACGTTGCCCACCTCACTAACTTCGTCATCCTTCCCATTTCAGCCTGGTCATGGCTTCTCGGGGCAGCTTTTCCAGGGTGCTCTGCCATACCCAGGCCATTTAGACAGGCACATGGCACCCTGCACTCTTCCTGCAGAGAGCATGCTTCACTCTGCAGTGATGTATCAGTCACTTAATTATTGTGACTAATGGGAGTATGGCCACCTTCTCCCTGCAGTGTCAGCCTGGTGCCTCGCATGCAGAAGGGCCTTCCTAAATGCTTGCTGAACAGGGACAGCACTGGTGAGGGGCAGCTGGCCCCTCCTGCTTTGCTGTCTTTGAAGAAAGTGTTCCCAACGTCATCTAGCTGTGTGCCTTAGAAAGATGTATCTCACGCTTGAGGAGAGAGTGTGAGCAGCAGGAGACTAGAGCAGTGAGCAAATTTGTAATGCTCTTGGGAAACAGCGTGGTGTGGTGAGGCAAATAAGGCCGCGGTGGCAGTGATGGCAGTGCTCCTAATCAACACTGCGCTTGGTACCTGTTGGGTCTTAGGCTCAGCAGTCAATGGCTGTGGGTCTCAGTTTTCTCACCTGGACAATTCGTGTACACTGTGCCCCCCACTGGCACTTGTAAGGAGGGACCTTCCCTTCCCTCCTTGTCTCCTTGAACAAATGAAGACTACCTTGGTTCCCATATCATTTGACTTTCTTCCTGGGTCTTTGAGGGAGGGTAACACTTCTTATGAAAACACAGCCCATTAAAGTCAGAGTGTTCCTCAACTTTCTGGGAAGAAATGCAGTGCTTTCCAGGTTACGGCAGCTGTAAGTCAGTTCAGTCGCTCAGTCATGTCCGACTCTTTGCAACCCCATGAATCGCAGCACACCAGGCCTCTCTGTCCATCACCAACTCCCGGAGTTCACCCAGACTCACGTCCATCGAGTCAGTGATGCCATCCAGCCATCTCATCCTCTGTCGTCCCCTTCTCCTCCTGCCCCCAATCCCTCCCAGCATCAGAGTCTTTTCCAATGAGTCAACTCTTCGCATGAGGTGGCCAAAGTACTGGAGTTTCATCTTCAGCATCATTCCTTCCAAAGAAATCCCAGGGCTGATCTCCTTCAGAATGGACTGGTTGGATCTCCTTGCAGTCCAAGGGACTCTCAAGAGTCTTCTCCAACACCACAGTTCAAAAGCATCAATTCTTCGGTGCTCAGCTTTCGTTACAGTCCAACTCTCACATCCATACATGACCACAGGAAAAACCATAGCCTTGACTAGAAGGACTTTGTTGGCAAAGTAATGTCTCTGCTTTTGAATATGCTATCTAGGTTGGTCATAACTTTCCTTCCAAGGAGTAAGCGTCTTTTAATTTCATGGCTGCAGTCACCATCTGCAGTGATTTTGGAGCCCCAAAAAATAAAGTCTGACACTGTTTCCACTGTTTCCCCATCTATTTCCCATGAAGTGATTTTGTAAAACTTGGGTGTAATTACGTGAATAAATCATGAAGTCAGAAGAGGGTTGGACTGGTGCATCAGGTAGATTCATCTCAGCCGCAAGCGGAGGCATGTGGGGCCCGGGACTTGTTGCAGCCCCGTCACTGCTGTAGAGTTTCCGGCTTCCTAGTCCTTACTTGTGGCCGCTGCCCTCCTGTCCTCCGTGCCTCATGTTCCTGACCCTGCCTTCTTCATGGGATAGTACTGCGTGACCACCAGACACATGGATAGTGCACTCTGTCCGGCTCTGGAGGTCGTGGGAGCAAGGTACCGGGGCTGGCTTCCAGCTGAGCATGAGCACAGTGTGACCTGGGTGCGGCCGTGTGTCTGAGACTGAAGGTGGAGGCAGGGCCCTACTGTCCGGGGGCTGGGGTCGGGGGAGTAGTATGCGTCCCATCAAAGGAAGCATGGATGGCTGTTGGCACTCATCCGCTGAGGCTTCCCTCAGGTGTGAACTGTTCTCTGGGCCTTGCTCTCTGACTGTCTGCTGCCAGCTAAGACTGGGCCTTGAGTCATATTGTACATGGTGGACACACCCTTGTCTGGACTGTCCTTGTAGCAGGGACCTGTACCCAGGGAGGGGACCCCAGGCCCCTGGCCAAGCAAGGGGTTGTGAGTTGTGCCCCTCCATAGGTTAAAAATATGGGTGTGAGAGGCCTGGACACCCTTGAGCTGGCTGAGGCCTTGCCCAGAGCTGAGGCAGTTTGCGGATGTGGGATGGTCCCAGGCTCCAAGCTGGGCTGACTGGTAGTTTTGCAAGAGGACTGAGCTCTTCCTGTGTGCCAGGCACATAGCACATTGATTTCTTACAGCTTGAGACATCTTGCAGGTGAGGAAGTTGAGGCTCGGGGTTAAATAACCCCACTAAGTTCACAGCCAGAAAGTGGCCAGTTTGAACCCTGGCCCAAGTGCCTCTAAGACCTTGCTCTTTTCCACTCTGTGATGTTGAAAAGAGTGAGGCAGGCAGGGGGATGGTGCCTCACTAGTGGAAAGGGCTCCTGCCTACCTCTGCGCAGACTGGATTGTGTGTGTGTGTGTGTGTGTGCGTATCAGAAGCCTGAAGACGTGAGCCAGGAGGTGGCCTGCGGTTTGGGGGTACGGTAGGATCTTTCTAGAGGTCAAATTGTGAATCTAGGTCCTGGCACTGAGCTGAGGTCCATGGTAAGCAGGGGGCTGGGGCCTCTGTCACAGCTCACACGGAACTTCTGAGGGGACCAGAATTCTCCATCCAGGCTCCAAAAGGAATTCAGTACTAGCTCAGACCTCTAGCCCCAGAGAGAAGCAGGTTGCCATGGACGACCTCGGGCAGCCCCACACTGCCCCTCCCCCAGTCTTCCTCCTGCAGCATGCTCAGACTCGGGGGGCTGAGGAGTGTGGGGTGTGGTCAGGGCCACCAGCTCCTGCTGGTTGCTTGTCCTCACTGCATATTCTCGCTCCCAACCCTCCCGCAGGCTTTATATCCTGGTTGTGAGCAGCAGCTTCCTCTCTTGGGGCCTGTTGGTATACCCCTAGGCAGGGCCTTTCCTGGATAGGGGCACGTTTGTGCTCTCAGAATGGAATTGTGTCTGGAGGACTCCCAACATGCCATTTCTCCTTTGGAGGAGAATTTTTGCTCCTTCCTTTTGATGTAAGGCAGATGGTGTGATGATGCCAGGCAACTGGCTGCTAGAATACTGTTCCTGGCTCTGCTGTCATGATATGTGGTCACGAGCAAATGTCTTATGTGCTCTAAGCCTAGAGTGTTCTCCTCTGTAAAATGGATGGAGCATCCTTCCTTCGCTTGCTCGTGTCAGAAATCCTGGTGGTGTTTTTGATGCTTCACTTACTCCTCATAATTAACCCATCAGCAATACTGTCTGCTATCCCTTTGGTGTGTCTGGAATCTGATAATTCCTCACCAGTGCCATGGCCACCTCCCTGGTCTGTCCCACCATCGTTATGGCAATAGCCTCGTGATTGGCCTTCCTGCTTATGGCTGTTGACATGTCAGCTGAGCATGTTATTCCTCTGCCTGTAGCTTCCCATCTCTCCAGGGGAGCAGCCACAGCCCCTGCTTGGACCTAAGGCAGGGGAACATACTTCGCATCTTCAGGAGTTGGTCCCTGTTTACACCTCTTGTTCCAAAAGAATTATTCGCTCTTGGAATTGTCCTGGTTCACTGTGTGCCAGTGCTTGTAGTGGCTTTATTAACGATAGCCCCAAACTGGAAACCACTCAGATGTCCTTCAGCTGGTGAATGGATAACATCCATGCAATGGGATATTATTCAGCATTGAAAAGGAACATACTACTGATACACATAGGAACTTGGGGTGACTCTCAGAAGCATATGCCCTGAGAAAAAAGTCAAACTCTAAGGGAAAAGGCAATGGCACCCCACTCCAGTACTCTTGCCTGGAAAATCCCATGGATGGAGGAGCCTGGTGGGCTGCAGTCCACTGGGTCGCTAAGAGTCAGACACGACTGTGTGACTTCACTTTCACTTTTCACTGTCACACATTGGAGAAGGAAATGGCAACCCACTCCAGTGTTCTTGCCTTGAGAATCCCAGGGACGGGGGAGCCTGGTGGGCGGCCGTCTATGGGGTCGCACAGAGTCGGACACAACTGCAGCAACTTAGCAGCAGCAGCAGCTAAGGGCCTTATACTCCAGATTCCATTTAGTGATGCTCTGAAATGGGCAAAAGTAGAGGGTAGAAAACTGAGCCTGTTTGCTGGGACTGTCAGCAGCACTGACCTAAGAGACAGAGGAATTTTTGTAGGTGATGGAACTCCTCTATGTCTTCATTAGGGAATTGGTTACATGATGATCTAAGATTATCAAACTCATAATTGCATACTGAAAAGATTGTATTTTACTATATGAAAATGATACTTCAATTTTAAGAGCGTGTTCTGGTTTGGATGCTAAATGGTCATCCTGCAGCTAATGTCTTACTCAACCTACCCGTGCATCATCTCTTTGACTTCATTTCCTCCTGTCCTCTTTCTTATTCCCTTCGTTCCAGCCACCCAGGCCTTGCTGTCCCTTGAATGTTCCTGGTATGATTTCTTCTCTTGTTCTCTTCTCTGCCTGGCACAGTCTTCCCCCAGATAGTCACATTGCTCCTTCTCCCACTTCCTTGAGGCCTTTACCCCAAAGTGCATCCAGTCACCAATATGACTGTGTCATGCTCTGTAAAAAACGACCCCCAGTTTCACTGGCATTCAGCACCTCATGGGTCCCTGCAGGCTGGGTGGGGCGACTCATCCAGATGGGCTCGTAGGTTTCGCTTCCACTTGTGGATTTTCTTCCTTGCATCTCAGCTGGGGCCGAGGTTGAGGAGCAGCTCTCTTGTTAAGAAACTCTCTTTGGCTATGGCCAAAGCAGAGGCAGGCAAGTGTCTGCATGTATTTCAAGCTTTTGCTTGTGTCACGTCTGCTAACATCCCATTTGCCAAAGCCAGTTGGGCCGTGCAGTATGTACCACCCACGGGAAGAGAGGGATGAATGTGACCAATGATCCAAACTGTCGCTGTTACCTTCCCAGGGGAGTCTTCCTTGACCAGCCTTCTGAAGTTTTAATCCCCAGCTTGACATTTGCTATCCTTCTTCTCTGCTTTGTTGTTTTTCTGAACACTCATGACCCTGTAACTTAATGCACATTTTTTTTGTTTATCTCGTTTATTTTCTCTTTTTCTCACTGGAATGTGAGTTTCACCAGAGGAGGCTCATGTGTGTGTTTCATTCACTACTGTACCCAATAGATATTTGGCTCAGTGATTGAATGAGGTTATGCTAAGAATGTACTGAGATGAATTCAGGAGATCTGTTTGAAGTCCTACACACAACAAGTGCTTGGAATTGGTAACTCTTTTCTCCCTACAGACTGACTGCTGTTGGGAGAGTCGGGGATTCTATATAACGCTCTTGGGAGAGTTATAGAAATGATTGCAGTAATTTGCATGATTGACCTTTGAAGCAAGATCTGTTTTACCTGACTTCAGAGATAAGGCGTTGAGGCAGGGAGATGCTGTCACTTGCCCAAAGTCGTGTGGTGAACCAGAATCCCTTTCACTGAGAGCTCATGTATTTCTCCCATTCCACCCTGCTTCTGTACCTCCCTTCGTGTCAATTTCCACGGTCTGGCCTCTTTCCTTGTACCAGAGTCCCTGTAGAGTCAGAATAACTGATCAGATTAGAGCCTAGTCCCACAGAGGTGCTGAAAGCAGACCCCAAACACCCGTCTCAGCTCCCCAGGAGTCAGGCACAGTGTGGGCATCAGGGACCAGTGGCTGTTCTGTGCTCCTTCCATCCGCCAGTGGCCCTGCGTGCTGAGACCCCAGAAGGGCAGCTCTGTGCAGACTCCGAAGTGGTCAGGCTCTGAGGATCGGCGGCTGGGCCTCTGCCAGAGATCATAGAAGTGCATGTTCATGAAAAACGTAGGCTCCTCTTGCTGAGGGCAGAGACGTGGAGGAAGGGCTTGATGGATGGGACGTGGGAAAATTTATGAGTCATTCTGTTTGGTCTGGTAACCCCTTATGGATGACATTGGGCTGAAGCAGCCAGACTGCCCAAATGAGAAAGATCAGAATGATGAATTTGACCTTGAGTGATGGATGTCTTCGTGAGGGGACAAGGAGTCTAGGGCATGCCCGGTCAGTGCCTTGAATGTGCTTCTGTGGTGTCTGCCATGTGGACTGGCACTTTGTCTGTGTTCCCTGCCAGCCTCTGAACTCCTGCATTCCCATAGTGAATTTCCAGGGCCCAGCAGAGTGGGCCCAAAGGCATCAGCGAGTGTTTAGGGAATTTTTAATGATTTATGGAGCAGTTATAGTGAGCCAGACACTGTGCATAGCTTGATACGTTCATGATCTCGTTGGACCCTTTCACCTGCCCCAGGAGGAAATTGCTGCTCTCACTCCTGGGGCTTGGAGTGGTCTGCCCATTCAAGGTGCTGCAGGTGGTCAGGGCAGAGCTAGTTTGCAGAACTGGACTCAGAGCTTTTGTACTATCTTGCCTCCTGAAATTGAAGGACACATTCTGGTCCCCACCTTGCTATTTAGTAGGTCGTGTAGAAACCTAACCACAGTGTGTCTCTACTCTCTGCTCTGTAAGATGCGGATTACAAATCCCACCTGTCCTACAAATAGGACTGTTGTGAAAATCAAGCCAGAGGTTGCCTGTGTTGAATGCTCTATAGATCTAAATTTCATAACTAGTGTTATTTCAAGTGGGCACCAGTGGTGGGCAACAGATAAGGGAGTCATAGCTGAAGGGGTGACAAAGAGCTCTTAGGGAAACTTAAATGTGATACTGATTCTTCTCAGTAGATAAATGTGCAAAGAACATGATCCAACAAATCACAAGAGGAAATCCAGCTTGTTAACAAACATGGAAAATCACTAAAACCTCAGCTGTAATCAAAGCAAAGCAAATTAAGACAGGATGCAATTTTTCACCAGTCAGTTAAAGAATACCAGTGCTGGAGAGACTTTGGTTGAATGCACGCTTGCCTTTTCTACCATACACTGGCGCAGACTTTCTGGAAGATAATTTAGTAATGTGTATCCGGAGCCATTAAAGTGTTTAAACCCTTTGACTCAGTAATTCCATTTCTAGGAATCTCTCCTAAGGGATTACCCTAATTACACAGAGAGCCTTCTGCACGATGTAGTTCAAAACTGCTGAATTAAAAATTGGTGATAATCTAAAGAGGGTGGTTAAGGAAACTGTGGCACACCCAAGTGATCAGTTATTGTTCCATGAATGTTTGCCCAATTGCATGAGATGAACACAGAGACTGCGAAGAGCAAAGCAGGCCACAGGGTTGTACACATCGTGTGACAACCAGGTGAGAGATCCCAGATAGCTTTGCATAGAACCGAATCCAGAGGGAAGTTAAACAGAAACGTTAGCAATGCTTGTTTGAGGGTGGAATGAATAACCGTGCTTTAAACTCATTGTTTTGATAGGAAGCACGCACTTGTTTCACAGGGGGCAATATTGTGTTGTCTGCATTGACATGGGGTTGTGAATACAGACCTAGATGCTGCCAGAATAGAGGTGCTAAGCAAAGCTGGATCAAGGAGCTGCTCTCTCACAGTATTTTCATCTGAAAAGTTCATTTTGCAGAAAAGAAAGAGATGGTTTCTGACGATAAGCTGTGCTGGAAAATTGCCACTCGATTGCATTTTCTTCCTATCTGGAATTTTTTGTTTTGTTTCATATTTAGTTCCTATCACTTTCTCTTTTTTCTTGAAAAGTACCTTGAATATTTTTCTTCTGCTTATGAACTTAAGAGACAGTTGTATCAACTTCAATCATGATCAATCCCTATGCAAATAAAAGTGAACAAGGCTTGTCTCCCACCCTTGAGAGATAATCACCATCAAAGGTTCAATGTATATCTGCCCATCTTTCCCCACAAATATAGTGTCATGTAATTATAGCTTATTCTTTTTTTTTTAAGTTTGGGTCATAGTATGCATTTGCTTGTTTTTTTTTTTTAGTAAATTTTCTTGAACATTTTTCTATTTCTTTATAGAAGTTGTAGGCAAATGTTCCCTTTCACAAACTGTTGGCCAGAGTGTAAATTGGTAAAAAAATTTCAGATGGCAATTTAGCAATATCTATGGGCTTCCCAGGTGGCTCAGGGGTAAAGAATCTGCCTGCCAGCACAGGAGATGCAAGAGACTCAGGTTCGATCCCTGGGTTGGGAAGATCTTCTGGAGAAGGGAATGGCAACCCACTCTAGTATTTCTGCCTGGAAAATTCCATAGACAGAGGATCCTGGAGGGTTACAGCCCATAGGGTCGTAAAGAGTCGGATGTGACTGAGTGTGTGCATGCTACACACACACACACACACACACACACACACACACACTATAATAAAAACCCCTTATCCTTGTTGACCTCATTCCTGAGACTGTGCCCTTCAGAAACACTCTGCTATGGACGGAATGTTTGTGTCTCCACCCCCAGCCATCCTAATCATGTGCTGTAGTCTTAACCTGAATGTTGTGGCATTTGGAGGTAAGAAGGTAATTCGTCTGACTTGAGGTCATGATGGTGGGATTAGTGTTCCCAGAAGAAGAGGAAGAGACCCAAGCTCCCTCGCTCTGCCATGTGAGGGTACAAGAAGGCTGTAGTGCCAGAATCTGCTGGCACCTCGACCTTGTACTTCCTAGCCTGCAGAATGAATAGAGAAAAGCAAGTGTTTGTTGTTGAAGGCACCCACTCTATGCTGTTTTACCCTGATCTCATTAAGGTGGTGAGCTCTTCACTGCAGAGGCCGGGAACCATTCGTTTGGGTCTCTTGAATCTAGTGAAAGTCAGGAGTAGATCATCATTTTTCAAAGTGTATTTGTTGCAATCATAAAGGAAGTTGCATGGCAATCCATTTCTCTGGCCAAACTATGAAACGTTGGCAGATTGTTTACAGAGCCTTCAGTGTGCTGGTGTGCACTAGGAATTGTCAAGAGGGGCATGAAAAATGCAGTGGTTCCAAACTAATCTGACCACTGAATCCTTTCCCCAGAATATCTTGTAAACCTAGGGTTCCCCAGAACGGACCTTGGACAAGAAACTTGCTTGACACCCTTTCTACTTGTTATGTTCAAATTCTGTGGCTGGCCTAGAAGGTATCTTTCTAAGTGACCTGTCTCACTGTCATTATCCTTCCTGTGTATTCATGAGCCAGAGCTGTGCCTTTGGAATGCGGGGATTCTGCTGTCATCTCCCTTTCATGGCCCCAGCCTCTCAAGGCACAGGCTGTGACGGGCAGCAAAGGACAGTGGCCATGATGGGATACCGTGGAGCATCTCCATTGCTGTCTGGGTGCCTAACAGAAGTTGTCTTCTGGGAGGGCAATCCTGCTCCTGTCCTCAATTCCTCCAGTGCCATGAGCTACTGAGGATCAAGAATGAGGCTGCTCGTTTCTGTAGTTTCTGGAACTCATTCAAGCGACCTCTGGAGATGCTGGTTGGAATCCTGAGTGCCTGACTTTTCTCTGCCCTCAACTTTTTTAAAAATTAAACTTTTTATTTTGAGAGAGAGTTTCACATGCAGGTATAATAAATAATACAGGAACCTAGTGCAGTTTTATCCAGCTTCCCCCAATAGTAACATCTTGCAAAGTTATAATTCAATATCACTACCAGGATATTATCATCAATACAGTCAAGATACAGGATATATGGACATATGGATGGACTTTGAGGGGACTATGCTTAGTGAAATAAGCCAGAGAAAGACAAATACTGTCTGATCTCTCTTATGTGTAGAATGTGAGGCACATACACAAAGCAAATGAAACAAACAAAAAACAAGCTTATAGATACAGAGAACAGATTGGTAGTTGCCAGAGGTGGGGTGGGTGTGGGGAAAAATGAGTGAAGAGTGTCAAAAGGTAAACATTTAAAAAAAAATTTAGGAAAAGTAGTGGAAAATCCCATGGAGGAGGAGCCTGGAAGGCTGCAGTCCATGGGGTCGCAAAGAGTTGGACATGACTGAGCGACTTCACTTTCAGTTTTCACTTTCATGCATTGGAGAAGGAAATGGCAACCCACTCCAGTGTTCTTGCCTGGAGAATCCCAGGGACGGGGGAGCCTGGTGGGCTGCCGTCTATGGGGTCGCACAGAGTCGGACACGACTGAAGCGACTTAGCAGCAGGAGCAGCGGTGGTGATGGAGAAGTGGTATCTTGGACTATTAAAAAAAGACACATGCTTTTCTGAGCAGTTTTTGGCTATTAGGAATAATGCTTCTGAAAACATTCACCTGTGGGTTTCTGTGTGAGCATGCTTTCATTTCTCTGGGATAAATATTCAGGAATGCAATTTCTGGGTCATATAGTAGTTGCATGTTTTGTTTTATTTTGAAGAAACTGTCAGTCTCTTTTCTAGAGTGGCTGTACTATTTTATATTCCCACCAGCGCACAGATGATCTAATTTCTCCTCATCATGAGTATTTGATGTTGTTACTATTTTTTATTCTAGCTATTCTAATAGGTGTGTTGGAGAAGGAAATGGCAACCCACTCCAGTACTCTTGCCTGGAGAATCCCATGGACAGAGGAGCCTGGTGGGCTACAGTCCATGGGGTCGCAAAGAGTCGGACACGACTGAGCGACTTCACGACACGCCGATGAATAGGTGTATGGTAACACAGCACTGTAGTTCTAACTTGCATCTCCCTTGTGACTAAGATGTTAAACATTTTCTCACGTGCTGTGCTGTGCTAAGTCGCTCAGTCGTGTCCGACTCTTAGCGACCCCATGGACTGCAGCCCACCAGGCTCCTCCGTCCATGGGATTCTCCAGGCAAGAGTACTGGAGTGGGGTGCCATTGCCTTCTCCCTTGGTTTCCATAGCTGTATAATAAGTCTTGAAATTCTTTGTACTTTCTTTTTTTCCCCTTCTTCAGAATTGTTTAGCGATTCTACTTATTTTGCCTTTCCAAATAATTTTTAGATTAATCTTGTCTATATCTAGAGAAAGTCTTCTGGGATTTTGATAGGAATTAGACACAAGAGATGTGGATGGATCCCTGGTTTGGGACGATCCCCTGGAGTAGGAAATGGCAACCCACTTTAGTATTCTTGCCTGGAAAAGTCCATGGACAGAGGAGCCTGGCTGGCTATAGTCTGTGGGCTTGCAAAGAGTGGAACGTGACTGTATGACTGAGCATGCGCACAGTTAAATCTCTACATCAACTTGAGTACAATTGGTATCTATACTGTGTAGAGTCTCCCAGTCTATAAATGCACTGTGTCTTATTTATGTAGATCTCTTTCCTTTAATTTCTTTCAATAGCATTTGGTAGTTTTCTGCATAAAAGTCCTATACATGTTTTTCTTTATTTGTTTAGATTATGCTTAGGTGTTTCATTTTTTGTCAACAATAAATGGCATTTTATTTAAATTTCAGTGACTATATGTTCATTGCTAGTGTATAAACATGATGTTAAAAATTTTATTGGTATAATTGGTTTTGTGTGTGTATCATACCATGTGGCCTTGCTAAATTCACTTATTATCTCTATTTTTTCTATATTCCTTGTGGTTTTTTTACAGTGAGGTCATCTGCAAATGGGAGGAGTTTTCTTCTCCTCCTGTCTGAGGCCTTTTGTTTCCATTTCCCCCTTGGTTGCACTGGCTGGAATTTCCAGTACTGTGTTGCATGAGACTGGTGAGAACAGATATCCTAACTTTGTTTCCTGAATAAGTGAAAGAGGAAAGCATTCAACTTAATTTTGCCATTAAGAGTGATGCTAGAAGTAGGTTTTTGGGTAGCTGTTCTTTGCCCAGGGAGGAAGTCCTCTCTATTCCTTTTCTGGAGAGTTTTTATCATAAGTGGACATAGAAATTTGTAAAATACTTTTTTTGCATCGATGGATATGATCATGTGAACTTTCTTCTTTGGTCTGTTAATATGGTAGGTTATTAAATGATTGATTTCCAAATATTGAAACATTCTTGCATCCTTGGACTAAGCCCTGCTTTGTCATGTTGTATAATCCTTTTTATATATTACTGGAATCCATCTGCTAACATTTTGTTAAGGATTTATTCTTCTATATGCACCAATGATATCAATCTAATGTTTTCTTCTTTTGTACAATCTTTGTCTGGTTTGGTTTCAAGTACTGATAGCTCCATAAAATTAATTGAGACAGGTATTTCCTCCTATTTTGGGGGGAAGATATTGTATAGAATTAGTGTTAATTGATTTTTAAACAATTGATAGAATTCTTCAGTGAGAACATTTGGGGCCGGAGATTTATTCTTGGGGAGTTTTAAAACTATGAATTCAACTTCTCTAATAGTGCCAGGGCTATTCAGATTATGTTTCGTAATGGATACGTTGTGTGGTTTGTGTTTTTTGAGGAATTGAGCCATTACATCTTCCGTTGTCAACTTCAGATGTATAGAGTTGTTCACAATAGTCCCTTATTATCTTTTTGATGTCTGCAGGTCTATAGTGATATCCTAGTTTCATTACTGATACTGGTAATTGTGTGTTTTTTTTTTCTTTGTCAGCCTCACTAGAGGTTTGTCAATTGTATTGATCTTTTCAAAGAACAAACTTTTTAATTTATATTTTCTACTTGTTTTTCCTGTTTTCAATCTCATTGATTTGGGGTTTTAGCTTTATTATTTTCCTGCTTCTTTTGGGTTTACTTTGCTTTTCTTTTTCTAGATTTTTGAGGTGGGAACTTAGTTTATTGATTTGATACTTTTCCTCTTTTCTAGTGTGTGCTTTTAGCTTTATAAAATTTCTTGTCATTATTGCTTTAGCTGTGGCCCACAAGTTTTGATATGCTGTATTTTCATTTTCATTCAGTTAAGAATAATTTTTGGTGTGGTTTTCTCTGACCAATGGACTACTTTGTAGTATGTTGTTTGGTTTCCAATTGTTTAGACATTTTGCTGTTACTTTTCTGTTATTAATTTCTAGTTTGAGTCTATTGTGGTCAGAGAATGTACTCTCTAACATTTCATTTTTTGTGTGTATACATATGTAGTATAATTTTACATATTATGGATAGTAGTAGACTGTTGACTTTTTAAAAAAAAAACCTTTTTATTTTGTATTGGCGTATAGCCGATTAACAACATTGTGATAGATTCAGGTGGACAGAAAGTCTCAGGTGGACAGATGTACATATACTTGTATCCATTCTCCTCCAAACTCCTCTCCCATTCAGTCTGCCACATAATGCTGAGCAGAGTTCCCTGTGCTATGCAGTAGGAAGGATTTCAATTTTTGCAAATTGGTTGGCATTTTTTTTATGACCCAGGGTATGGTCTATCTTGGTATAAGTTCTCTGGGCACTTGAAGAATGTGTGTTCTGCTGTTGTTGATGGAGTGTTTTGTAGATATGTATCAGATTCTGTTGGTGGATGGTGCTATTAGATATTTCTGTACTGCTGATTTTCCACCTAATCTTTCCATCAATTGTTGAGAGAGATACACTGAAGTGCCCGAGTATAACTGTGGATTTGAATATTTATCTTTTCAGTTCTATCACTTTTTCTTTATACATTTTCCAGCTCTGCTGTGTGGTACATAAACATCGGGGATTGCTGTGTCTTCTTAATGGATCGACTCTTTTCAGTACTTAATATCCCTTATGTCTTTGTAGACTTTCTTTGCTCTAAAGTCTACTTTATCTCATAGTAACGTTATCATTCTTGCTTTCTTTCGATTAATGCTGGTGTAATATAACATTTTCCATTCTTTTCCTTTCAACCCCTGTATTGTTATCTAAACGATATTCCCACAACAAAATTGATTTTATTTTTGTAGACCGCATATAATTGGACTTGGTTTTCAATCCACTCTGCTGATTTTTCTTTTTTAGTTGTATTTAGGCCATTTATATTTAATGTCATTATTGATATATTTTGTCTGCCATTTTTTTCTGTTTGTTTTTCTGTTTGTTTGTTTCTCTTTCTTTTCCTCCCTCCCTCTTCTTTGCCTGAACATTTTTTAGAATTCTATTTTGATTAATCTGTAGTGGTTTCAAGTATATTGCTTTGCTTCGCCTAACTTTTAAAGTGATTGTTACAAGTGTGATTCTGTCTCTCTCTCTACACACACACACACACCCAACCATATAATCTTGTTACAATATACTGATGTTGACATTTTACCAGTTCAAATGAAGTGTCAAAATCCTACCTCTCTTTTTTTAAAAAAAAATTCCCACTGTGTAATTCCCTTGTCTTACATATTGACATACATTTAGAAACACATCAGGCAATGCTGTAATTTTTCTTCCAGGTTCAGCATAATTTGTAATGCTTCGTAGAGAAAATATATTGTTTGCCCATATTTTTGCTTAGTGCATTTCTTCCACCTTTGTGATATTCTAAGGTACTTTCTTTTATTGTTTGCTTTCTGTTCAGAGCACTTCCTTTAGCCATTCTTAGAGAAAGTTTATTGGTGAGAAATTTTCTTAGTGGTCCTTTATGTGAGAATGTCTTTATAGTTCCATAATTCCTGAAAGACATTTTTAATGGATACGAGATTCTGGCTGACAGGTCTTCCAGCACTTCAGACATGAGACACTTGCTTATGGCTCCCATGTTCTCATGAGACATCTACTCTCATTCAGATTGATTTCTACCTATAGGTAGGGTGCTGTTTATCTCTTTCTGCCTTAAGTAATTGTTTTGTCTTTAGTTTTCAGAAGTTTGATTAAGATGAGTCTTGACACGGATTTACTTGGGGTTTTCCTATTTGGAGTTCACTCAGCTTCTTAAATCTGTAGATTTAGGTCTTTCACCCAATTTGAGAAGTTTGCAGCCATTAATTCTTTAAGCAGTTTTTTGCACCCCCTCTTTCTCCTCTCCTTCTAGGACTGCAAGAATACAATTGGTAGACCTATTTCGAATCGTCTCACAAGTCCCCGAGGCTATATTCCTTTTTATATTTTGCAGTCCATTTTCTCTCTGTTGTTTAGACTGGGTAGTTTCTATTCTTCTGTCTTTCAGTTCATGGCTCTTCCTTCTGGTCCCTCCATTCTGCTGTTGAGCCCTCTACTGAGTTTTATTTTCAGTTATTGCATTTTTCAGTTCTCAAATTCCATTTGGTTCTTGTGATATCTTACACGTGTTTGCTGAGACTTTCCGTTTTTTTATTCATGTCAAGTATGGCAATTTCTCAATGAGGAATCATTTTCCATGATGGCTGCTTTAAGTCTTTGCCACACACTTTTCTTAACCACTTTCATGATCTCAGTGTTGTGTTCTTTCATTGCTTGAGTTCTTCCTGGATCTTGGTAAGAACAGTGATTTTCACTTGAATGCTGGACATTTGTGGCTATTATACTATGAGGTTCTGGGTCTTATTTCAACCTCTGTTTTTGTTTGTTTCTTATGACTCCACTTTCAGAGAAGGCAATGGCACCCCACTCCAATACTCTTGCCTGGAAAATCCCATGGACAGAGGAGCCTGGTGGGCTGCAGTCCTTGGGGTCACTAAGAGTCAGACATGACTGAGCGACTTCCCTTTCACTTTTCACTTTCATGCACTGGAGAAGGAAATGGCAACCCACTCCAGTGTTCTTGCCTGGAGAATCCCAGGGACAGGGGAGCCTGGTGGGCTGCCGTCTATGGGGTCGCACAGAGTCGGACACGACTGAAGCAACTTAGCAGCAGCAGCAGCAATATGACTCCACTGTAGGGAGAAGCTAGCTTTCTCATTACTGCCAATTGAGAGTAAAGTCCTGATTTTCCTCTTGGCTTCTGTTAACACTAGAGGTGAGATTGTTGGACAGATGTGGCAGTTTAGGCTCCTCCCGAAGGTCTCACTTGACCCCTTCCTGGCTGGGAGAAACAGGAATGTCCCGTTACTATTCCCTACCTGTGCTAAAACCATAGGGGTAACCTCTTTACTCCCGTGGTGGCTAAAGCCCTGACTCTCCCTTGAGCTTCCTGTAACATCACCAGCTGGGGGAAAGGGAGCCTTGTTACAGCCTGGTGAAGGTGGGCCTCTAGGGTCTCTCTGTGCCTTTGTGGTCAGAGGGTGGGTGGGGTCACACCTTTTTCTGGGGTGTTTGGCTGCAACAGAGTGCATACTGTCCAGAAGTTTTCTATCTTTTTCAGCTGCCCCCTTTCCTGGACCTTTGGCTAGAGAAAGCAGGCTTTGTCTTTTTTCGGCCTGTGGCTGTTTATGGGTTGTCCAACTCTTCAGCTCCAAAACTGGAATACATGAGACAGAAGGAAAACTCAGGGATCTCATCACTGTCTTCCTTGGGTTCCAAGGTTCCTTGCTGGCCGACTTTCTCTTCACTGTTCAGATTCTTCTTTGGTTTCTGTTTGGGGATTTTAGTTGTACTTAGGAGGAGGAATAGAGGAGAATATCTCTATTCTATTTCCCCAGAAGCTAAAGTCTAGACTATGTCCTGTCCTCAACAAGCTGCTTTTGGTTGAGCCAGAGTTCCTTCCAGTGATCCCAAATTTGTCCTGGAGAAACAGAGTCACTGTGTCAAACCTAAAGTTTCAGTGCTCCCTGGGACATGTCTGCTGTTCTTTAAGCAGGGAGATACAAAGTTCGTTAAAGCACAGTTGCTCATTTCTCTGGCATGATTAATGCTAGAATTCATTTGCATGCTAAACAAGTATATCTGGACTCCAAGAAAACTATTTAAGGATCTCAAGTGGAGGATATTTATTTAGTTCTGAATTAACAGTTGTGATCTCTCTCTTTTTTCCTTTTTATTTGCCTTTTATCCCATTGTTGTCTTTTAATTAAACAATTCTTTCACAGGATGTTCTTTCATTGAGAATTATTAAAGATGTAAGCCCTTCTTTATCAAAACGTGGGCTGTGTAATTGTGTACACTTTACATTTGACTCTGGGGAAATTTTAGAATTGTGGGAGAGAAGGTGCTTCATTAATTGATTGAGCAAGATTGTGCCTTTAATGGAAACAAAGCCACGGAAGTGTTCGTGGGGCTGGAACAGTCCGCAGTTGTTGGTGAGGACAGAGGCGGCCAGTGTTGGGGGCTCTGCAGACAGTTCCTCCTTCTGCACTGACCACACGACGTGTGCTGCATGAACTGATGGAGGGCGAGGGGGTGGGGAGGACCGGCCTCTGCAGGGGCCTGAATGGGAGCTGGTGGCTGTGCTGCGGGCCTGAGTGGACCTCTGAAAACGTAGACTGCCTTTTCAAGGTGGGGTGTCCGTAGTCCAGGGGGGTGGAGGGGGCTGAGGCAGACGGGGTGGAAGGATGAGTGGTGGGTAAGTAGGGACTGTCTTCTTTGTGCTGTCTGGGCTGGCTAGGCCGTCATCACTGTGATGCTGGGAGGCCCTGTGGTCAGGGATCCAGGGGAAGGGTAAGCCCCGAGGTCACCTGCTGTTAATTAACAAATTAGTTGGTTTTTATTGGACAGTCAGGAAGTGGTTGGTAAGAAAAAACAAAGGAGCCCACCTGGACTCTCACTTGTCAGGAATTTACAATCTTGAGGGGGAAACGGGAAGCACACACATGCACAGACACACACATGCGCAGACACACACACACACGCAGACACACACACACACACACACACACCTTTGCATGTAGAATCACAGCTACAAGTAGCTGCAGCGTGTCACAGGTGCACACAAACACATCCACAGAAACGTCCAGACCTCACCTATGACTTCACCCACCCAGACACACACACACACCCAGACACACACACACACACTCAGATCTGCATGTAGGTTCAGCCAAAAATAGCCCTAATAATACATCATATGCACACATGCTCGCACACACACACGCACGCACAGACAACCCCAGACTCACACAGAAGACCCCACCCACCCAGATACACATAGACTCACACACACATTCCGTCTTCCACGTACGGAGGTAATGTAGTAGGTGGCGAGGCCCAGACAGGACGTGCATAGAGGCGTCAGGCACTTTGATGGCTCCAGGCCTCACGCCCTCTAGGTCAGTATATTCATTGTTTACCCCTAAGCTGTTGCTAAGCTAGTCTCTGGAGGCTCAGGTGTCCTGTCTGCCCTGACATACACATGGCAAAGAGCACAGGAACTTAAAACAGTTATTGCTCACATGGAGATGGCTCGTGGATTTGCGGTTAGTTCAGCAAACTTTTATTGAAGCTCAGCTGAAGGCCCTGTGGAATGTTCTGGGCACAAGCATATGAAATAGATGAGGGTCTTCTCCTCCAGGAGTCTCACAGGCTTGTGTGGAGGAGCCATGCCCAAGCCTAGGGGCCCCAGGCTGGTGCCTGGCGAGCACACATACACAGATGCTTGCACAGTTTCATTTACTTCCTATGTCCCCTGAAGGCTCTGCAAGACCCTCAGACAGATGTGGCTTTGAATCCCAACCCTGTGTCTGTCTCACTGTGTGCCCTGGGCTCGCTCAGTTACTCATCTATAAAGTGGGGGTGGTAATTCCCATCTCAAAGTGATTTCCTGGTAGATCAAATGAGATGATGGGTATGAAAGTGCTTGGCAGATAATATTCATTCATTCATTCATTCATTCATTTTACAGATATTTTGACTCTTTTTTGCCCAGTACTGAATCTGGGTACTAGGGCAAAAATGGCAGACAAGTTCCTTCATGGGCTTATCAATATAATGCTGCTAGGAGGAGACAGACAGCCAACAAATAAGGGAATAAACAGAGCAGGGGATGTGACAGAACATCTGGGTGGTCAGGGAGGGCCTCTTGGAGGCATGACATTTGAGCTGAGACCTGAAGGATGAGCTCAAGCCAGTCCTGGAGAGATGGGGGAGCAGCAATCCTGATGGAGGGGACAGCAAATGCAAAGGTGATGAGACTCCAAAACGCTTGGTGGGCTGGAGGGACAGAGAGATGCTCAGTGGGGCTGGGGCATTGAGAGCCGGAGGTCAGAGAGCTGAGTGATGATGGGCCTGTTGGCAGTGGAGGAGAGCCTGGGTTCTGTCCGTGGGGTGACATGCTGGGGAGTGTCAGGACCCTTCCTGTCCCCCAGCCTGTGCCTGGCCCGGCACCATGGAATGTATGATCAGCAGGGAGTGTGGGGTCGAGGTCCTCTATGTGCCTGCAAGCCTATGCATCCAGGGACCCAAAGGGACAGGGAGACCACTGGGTGAAGGCGACTGTGCCCAGCTGCCATCAACTTCCTTGATGGGCATTCAGTGAAGGAGACATTCCCTGTGATTCTCCGTTTGTTCTATGAGAAGCTCTGGTTCTTTGAGCTTTGTCTCTTGGGGGCAGGCCAGCGGTTACCTTTAACTCCTGGAGAGTAGCTCCCATGGGCGACAGTGGGGCAGGGCTGTACGCTCCTCACTGGCCTGACCATCTGTCCTCTCCTGACTGTGCTCTAGGGGTGTTTCTACTTGTACTCTTGGTTCCACTGTTTCCTCACACTTGCCTGCCTGCCTCTGCTGGTCCCATTGTAATTCTCATCCTTGAGGGGTGCTTTTGAGGGGTGCTTTTGAGGGCTGGCATGGCAGGGCCGGTGGAATGAGCAGAGCGAAGCAGAAGCTCATGGGCAGGCAGATCCGAATGGATCAGGACGTAGCAGAACTAGGTGAGCCCTGAAAGCCCAGCAGGACAAACCGAGGACCCTGGGCGCTCGCTGGCTCCCTAGATGTCCCTGCAGGGTGCTAGTACCCTCCCTACCCCGTGGCCCTAAAAGGCAGCGAGAGAGGCTTATCACAGTGCTCCTGCCTGAAACGCTCTCCCCGGGAGACTCCCTTTCATTTTTGTTTATTTTAAAAATTGTGATAAAATATACACAATAGTGCTCTGGTCAAGAGTTCACTCAGGTTTTTCCGTGAGATACTGGTTACTATTCTAACCTCTTTCAGGCACAGTTCAGTGCCGGGTCAGTGCGTTTTTGTGCAATAATCGCCACCATCCATCTCCAGAACTTTTCCATCTTCCCAGACTGAAACTCTGCACCCATTACATGTGAATTTTATTTGTCTCCCACTTCCTGGAACCCCTGGAAACCACCAGTCCACTTTCTGTCTCCATGATTTTGACTCAGTACCACATAGAAGTGGAAGTATTTATATTAAGCATATAGC
Organism: Bison bison bison; assembly: GCF_000754665.1. Lineage (NCBI taxonomy): Eukaryota > Metazoa > Chordata > Mammalia > Artiodactyla > Bovidae > Bison > Bison bison. The sequence goes on along the minus strand of NW_011494913.1, from coordinate 3,277,951 downwards.
AGTTGTCTTTTTGGGACTGGCTGATTTCACTTGGCATAGTGTCCTCAGGGTTCATCCATACTGAAGCTTGTGTCAGAATTGCCCTCATTTCTAAGGCTGAATATTCCACTGTGTGACTAGACCATATTTTGTTTATCCATCTGTGCATTGAGGAGAATTTGTGTTGCTTCCGCCTCTTGGCTTTTGTGAATAATGCTGCTGTTAGCGTGGGTGTACGGGTATCTCTTAGATCTTGCTTTCAGTCCTTCTGGACACATACCCAGGAGTGAAACTGCTGGATCATATGGTCATTCTAGTTTGAATTTTCTTAGGGACTGCCATACTGTTATCCATCGTGATTGTACATCTTTGCATTCCCACTGCAGCATACGTGGGGTCCAATTTCTCTATGTCCTCATGAGTATTTATTTTCTGTTTTTGTCTTTTGCTTTTTTTAAAGAGAAGCCAACCTAGTGGATGTGAGGCCTTCTCATTTTTCCAGACCCAAGTCAACCACCACCTCTTTCTGGACGTCTTCCCTGGTGTTGCCAGCCTAGCAGGGCATCTGTCCTCTGTGCTCCCTCGGCCCCCTGTGCCTCCCGTGATTGGTCTGTGTGTACAGCTTCTCCCTAACTGGCCTGTGAGCAACTAGACGGATATGCTGTGAATATTCAGTCCTCATTCCCCCTCTTCATCCCACCCCCATCCATGCCAGGGTCTGACGCTTTGACCCACAGGAGGTGCTCAGGACATCTTTGTGGAGTGAATGCCCAGCACCTACACCCAGGCTGGCCTCCAGAGTCTAACAACGGGACTCCAGACTTAGGAGAAGAGCCTGGTCACCTCCCCTGGGGTTGCTCACCCAAGGACACGGGGAGAGTTTCTTATGGGTTCTGGCACGATCCTAGAAAGCAGTGCCACTTCAGGGTCTTATAGCTGGAAAAGCAGAAGCACAGCTGCGTGTGAGCGGAATTGGTTTGGTCTGCACGGGTGTGAGGCGTTCAGGCAGACAGCGGCACGAGAGGACCGTGCCGAGTGGAGGTCATTGGTGGCACTGATCGAGGTGACCGAATGATTCCTGAAGCTAATGGTGGCCGATTTGTCATTCTTCTTCCCAGTGATAAAGATGATGATATAACTTATATTCCTTGTGATTTAGTGACAGCCCCTTCATTTCTTAGAATGGCCGAGAGACCTGGAGCTAAAGGTGGGATGGTCTTTTACTATCATCTGAGAAAGCAGCATAAGTGGGAGCTGTCCTTATCACCAGCAGGGATGTCTGCCTCTGAAAGGAGATTTAAGGAGCAGACTTCTTGACAAGGATTGTCCCATTACAGCAAGGAAGGGAATTAGTGGGTGAAAATTAAGCACCTACTGTGCAGACCTTCAGTGCACTTTATTGTGGCCTCACAAGAGTGCACGAGGTCGAGATGGGAGCCAAAGGACGCTGAGCCTGGGCAGCTGGAGACAGTGGCAGTGCCCCTGTGTCTGTCTGGCTCAGGGCCAAGCCCCGCAGAGTCCCATGCTCTTCTCAGAGACAGACTCTTTCTCCCGGCGAGTGATGCTCCATGAGGCTGCATGAGAGGATCATGTTCCAGGGAAGAAGAAAATGCTGCCTTACATTCCAGGTTCTGGTGGCACTGGGCTAGGTGTTTCCATCCATTTACACTCAGCCATTCACTCAGGCATCGCACCAAGTTTCCTGAGCCCCACCAAGTTTGGCTTTGTGCTGGCGGTGGCAGGGGGAGGGTGGTGACGAGAGGAATAATGCACTGTCTTCTGTCTCTCTGAAGCACCTTTCTGGTGGAACAGAAAGGCAGATAAGCCCTTCCACTGCACAGGCATAAAAGCAGAAATGGAAACAGTATTCCGGAACCATGAGAGACCAAACTGCTTCCTCAACTCCTCCTGAATGTGCCAGGGAAGCACTGCACAGGCAGGGGCGTGAGAGCTGGGGGTCCAGGGCAAAAGCGAAGGAAGGGGGCAGGGCAGTGGGAGGGGGACAGTGTGTGCACAGATAGAGTCGTGGTTTGGGGAACCCTGTGTGGCAGGAGCAGAGGGATTGGAGGTGGATGGGGAGCTGAGGTAGGACAGTCAGGGTGAGCCTGGGTGGCTAAAGCCTTGCTGTGTGTCACCTTAGGAGCCTCATGTTTGTCCTGTAGGCAACTGGGCACCAGCAGAGATTGCGAGGAGGGAGAGGAATTCCCTTGAGTGAGTTTTCTTCAAAGCTCCATCTAGCAGTCATGTTGGGGATGGACTCTCATCAGAAGGGGACCCGTGAGAAGCTCTTACAGTGGCCCAGGAGAGAAATTGGGGGCAAAGGAGAACATTCCAGAAGCATGTTTGCATCCACATCCTGGGTGAATCCAACTCCCCAACCCCTCTGTACTTACAGCTGAACCTGGGCAGTCAGATGTGGTTGGAGGAAAACACACAGCCAGGCTGAAGCTGGTCTGTGTGACCTGGCTGCCACCTCAAGTGACCCTTCCTGCCCCTCCACCAGGCCACTCATTCTCCCACTCTGGAGAAGAGAATTTCACAAGTTTCCTCTCTTCAGTTCTCCAAAAGTTCCTCTATGCTTATTTTTTGCTGATGTTTTTTTCTTTTTGAAAACTTATCAGACTTTACTTACTTTTCAGAGTAGACTAGATTTACAGAAAAGTTCAGCAGAAAGAATAAAGTTCCACATACCCCTCCCTCTTCTTCCCAACTTCCCCTATTAATATCCTGCACTAGTTAGGTACATTTGTTACAACTGGTGAGCTAGTATTGGTACATCATTATTAACCAAAGCGAACAGGTGACATTAGGGGTCACGCTTGGTGACAAATGTGTAATGACATGTATAATCATTATGATGTCATACAGAGTTGTTTGACTGTCCTAAATATCCTCTCTACTCTCTCTTCATTCCCCTCCCCCTGCCCTAACTCCTGACAACCACCAATCTTTCTACTGTCTTCATGGTTTTGCCTTTTTCAGGCTGTCATATAATTGGAATCCTACAGTATGTATGTAGCTTTTCAGATGGACTTCTTTCACTTAGTAATATGCATTTAAGGTTTTTCCATGTAAACCTTCATAGCTTGAGAGCTCATTTTTTGGTGCTGAATAATATTCCATTGCCTGGCTGTACTACAGTTTATTTATCCATTCACTACTGAGGGGCATCTTGATTGCTGCTGCATTTTTGGCAAATGTCATTAACGCTGTGATAAGCATGATGACTTTGCTTTTTAAATCATTGGGAAACCAGAGCAGTGAGGACAGAGCTGATCTGCGCACTCGGGGCCACCAGCCCTGGTGGAAGCCCACCAGCCCCCATCATCAGTTCCCAGAAGCCTGGGTTCCCTGCCCTACTGCTGTGCGTGAACACCGTGTGGGCCCCTTGTAAAGCCAGCCCCTTTCGCTGGAGACTGGAAGCCGTTCTCTGTCACCTTCTCTAGAGAGAAACTCTTAGATCCTTTAAGAAAAGCTTTTTTTTTTAACTGGAGTATAATTGCTTTACAATTTTGTGTTGGTTTCTGCTCTACAACAGCATGAATCAGTGATACGTATACATATATCCCCTCTCTCTTGAGTCTTCCTCCCATCCCCACGTTCCACCCCTCTAGTCATCACAGAGCAATGAGCTGAGCTCCCTGTGCTGTACGGCGTGTTCTGTCTCCTTTTTTCCCTCCTTGTTCCCAGTATGTTATTCAGTTTAAGTTCAGTTCAGTTGCTCAGTCGTGTCCGACTCTTTGCGACCCCATGGACTATAGCATGCCAGGCTTCCCTGCCCATCACCAGCTCCCAGAGCCTGTTCAAACTCCTGTCCATCGAGTCAGTGATGCCATCCAACCATCTCATCCTCTGTTGTCCCCTTCTCCTCCTGCCTTCAGGCTGCATCCATCTGCCTCTTTGTGCCCAAGGGTTTTTTCTGGAACCTCAAAGACTGTGCTCTGCTTGCACTCATAGCAGGCAGAAGCTGCTGGGGAATTAGCACACCTGGAAACGGCCCTCCTCTGAAGATGGATGGCAGCTGGGGTAAAGACACCCTGTCCGCTGTCCCACAGGTGGTATGATCCTCAGGCCTGCATTGTGTTCAGATGTTCCCCACAGGAGGAAGCTCCAGCCATTGTGTGGAAGTTTCCTGATAAAACCCCATTCCTGGCTGACTTCCCTTCCCTGTACCACTTCCCTCTGCCTCCCGAATTAACCCCTTTCACATGAATCTGTGTCTTAGAGTTTGCTTCTGGGGACCCAAATTCAGACACTTTCCAATAAGGTGATGCTCACTATCTGAGCACTGCTCCTGTGTGGTCACCAGTGACCTCCATGGGCCCAAGCCTGGCTCATTCCCATGGCTTCATCTGACCCCACTTCTTGCAGTCTCTGGCTCTGACAATTACTTTCTTGTGCTCAGAATATATCCTCACTTGGACTTTGGGACACTGTCTTTTTTTTATGTTTACTTTTCTGGCCCATCCTTTCATAGTCCTTTGTTGGCTGTTTTTCATCTTCCTGACCCCAGCACTCACTGCCAGGAAGATCAGCCAAAATATACACAAAGGAAATAACACACTGCAAACAGAGCAGGGGTTAATTTCGTCCGTGTCTTTTAAGTCGAGGAGGGTGGTGACTATGGAGCGACCAGTATATGCGAGGCACTTTGCATCATTAAGTCATTTGATCCTGACGACAACCCATGGTGGAGGTGCTGTTTATTGCTGTATACAAAGGAGGAAATAAAGGCTCAGGCAGATTGAAGAGAGGCTTGGTCAAGGCCTGTCCTCCAGGGGTGGTGCTAGGATTCAGACCATGGACTGTCCCACTCCTTCCCCCATGAGGAGGCAGATGTGGCCTGAGACAGCCGTGCGTAAAGTGGGCCCTGATTTCTTTCCCGTCTTTCTCCCCAGCTTCCTGGTCTGATGATTGCCTTTATTCCCTCCAGCCCAGTGCCCCAAGCCCTTGATTTGGTTGAGCCGCTGAATAAGCCCCAGAGAAAAACAGTTGATTAACTCATCAATGGTGCGGAGCCCCAGCC
>NW_011494913.1:3272746-3272846 GCF_000754665.1 Bison bison bison | reverse complement strand
AATCTCCACATACAGATGGCTAACAAACACATGAAAAGATGCTCAACATCACTCATTATCAGAGAAATGCAAATCAAAACCACTATGAGGTACCATTTCA
>NW_011494913.1:3241633-3272646 GCF_000754665.1 Bison bison bison | reverse complement strand
GGCGGCCCCCCAGCCACTCGCAGGAGGCCCTTGCCCCTGCTGTCCGGAGCATTCAGCCTCCATCAGGGAGATTGAGGCTGACTTAGAAATTCCTTTGCAGAACTGTGTTTGGAGGGTAATCAGCCCCCATCCAGGCCACTTGTTGAAACAGGGCTGAGTGATTCAGAGGTGCTCCAGACAGTCCCTATGATTTGGTCCACGTCATTGAGGCTGATAATGGGGCTTCCCCGAAGTGACGGGACCTCATCCCGACACTCACTTCCTTGAAATGTTTTCCTGTGACTGGTGAGGGAGCATGAGGCATTGAGAAGAAGCAGAAAGAAGGCCCTCCACGCCATGGGAAGGGAACCACAACTGCTGGCCTGTCGCTCGGTTTCTTGGGGCTGTGATGCCATGGAGGCACCTGCGCCCTGGCAGGGGGTCTGTGATCAGATCTGTTGACCCCCCGGAGGTGCCCTGAGTCTACACAGCTCCCAACACAACGCCTCGTCCAGTCAGGCTTTCAGTCATGTACCAGTGTGTACCAGCGAGGAATGCCTTGCTGGCTCCCCTCATGCCACTGCTGCTGAGGGGATGGGAGAAGGCTGGCATGGTGCTAGAGGTTTAGTGGCAATGCCCAGGGCAGTGGGGGTGGGGGTGGGTGGCTCGGATTCTGTGGGGAAGGCTGGCTTCAGATGTATGTCTGCTTCTCTCAAGTCCTTGCACATGGCTCCCATCCCCAAGCCAGCTTGGGGCCCAGAGTCATGCCTGCAGCTCTGTGAACAGTGGGGACAGATGCTGTTGGAGGCAGAGCTACCTGCTCCCATGTCGGTCCTACGTCTTATTCCTTGTTCAGGGGTGGTGCAGGACAAGAGACAAGACGTTCAAGAATATAAAGGCTTTTGAAAAGAGTCTGAGCCCCTGATTTACAGGATAGGGAGGAGAGAAGGGAGGAAGAGGGAGGCAGAACCCGGGGAAGGTGTGTGGAGAGGCTGCTGCAACCACAGGGACCACCTGCTCTGCCTTTCGACTGTGCCCAGGGTGGCCAGCTGCTGACCATCCACGAGGGGACATTTGTGATTTACAAATTGTACTCTCCCGGGTTTTTGCCGTGAAGCAGCAGCTGTGCATCTTAGCAGGAAACTGGAGGGAGGCAAGAAGCCCAGGAAGAGAGGATCCTTGCGCCACGGAAAATTCATTTCAGGGCTTTGCTAAGCATATCGTTGGAGTCATCTGCCTCCTGGTCTTTGGAAAAGATAACCAGTGAAATTGTGGCTCTTTTCTAGCTGCAGAGCTGAAAATCAAGGCCTGTGTAATTTACTCTGAGACAGCCTGTGGGTGCTTAGGGTGAACCCTGCCAAGGAAGAGGTGAGTGCTGGCCGAGTCCCTCTTTAATCTATGTCTTAGGGAGCCCTGGAGCATTAAAACTACTGAGTTGGCTGCGCGTCAGGATGTTGGCTCCTGCAAGCGCCCTGGGCAGCCTCGGGGGACCTTCGTGGTCAGCTTTGGAACCAAAGCTCCCTGGGCTTGCCGCGTAGCCCAGGTCAAAAGCACTATTATTCTTGTTACTTAACAACCATGCAGAGGAGTGTGGGGTCTGAAGCCAAAGTTTCTTCCCAACTGTGGATTGTCTGCTTTCCATTCATTCTTGCCTCCCATCCTGACATCAGTCTCCTAGGATATGTCCTCAGAGGGCTGCAAGAGCACAGTCTACATGTGGAGACGGCTTAGCCACTGGCCACATGGGGGTGGGGCAGACGCCTTCTTCCTCTGACACAAATCACCAATCCCAGTTATGCAGTACCGGCTGTAGTGGAGCTCTCTGCAGATGGAGACGTGGGAAATAGAGGATGTGATCCTGTCCACAGGGAGCAGGGAATGCTTTGTGGATTAGTGTGGGGGGGCGTCCCAAGTAGCCCCAGATCATGAGTTCCAGATGGGACAGATGAAGCTTTGTAAATTCGATTTTTTTCATCTACCCAATACCAAAGCTACAATATTTGGAAATATCCAGCTAACTGATGGAAATTTCCCTGCTTCTCCAGATGTGTGGTTTTGTGAGTCTGGAGCATAAGGAATAGATACAGAACAACAGCTCTATTCATATTTCCCATTGGTAACTTACTTGTAAAGGAAAAAAGTCTTCGCTTGTTAAAGGGATTTAGGAGACATTAACACCTCCAGAGATTTCAGTAAGTGAAATTCTGAATAAAATGATTAGCAAAGTAGAGACTCTGCACACATCTAAGCAGACTCGTGCGTGTGAGCATGTGTGAGCCCATGCGCCTTTCTCTCCATTCTGTAGACAGTGTGTGCTGTGCAGGAATCGGTATGTTTTGCAGGATGCAGTGGTGTGGGTGAAGTGAGGACAAGTATATCACTTGCTTTCCTACACTCTGCAAAGCAGTGAGCATATATTCTTGGTGCAGACTCACATCTGAGGCCATGAAAAAATATGGACTAGAAAGATGAAAACTTGTGCCCAAGAACACACAGTCGTAATGTGAGAAACGAGAATATTGATCAGATCGGAGATGCCTTGTGTTAGGTGGGCTCCTCGAGTGGGCATACGGCTGGATTTTAGTTTTTTGATTCAGCTTGAGAACTTATGCTTGCCATGCTAAAAGAAATGCACGGATCTTGTTTCTGACATTTTATTTTATATTTTTGTTTTCTTGTTGCTCTGATTTTATATTTTGGGATGAGGTCTGTGCTTCCATTGGTGGTTACTTTCCTTAGGAGTTCGGAGTGAATAATCTTGTTTTACTTCCATGGTGCTTTACTTTTTTAGGTCTTTAATGACCTATGCTATTTTAAAAATGTATCTGTATTTCCTGAAACAACATACGTGTATTTTGTTACCCAATAGAAATGAGAGAGAGAGAGAGAGGGAGGGAGAAAGGGAGGGAGATCATGATTTTTCTGGTAAGATGAGGAAATAGCTATTTCTGTCTGGAAAAAGAAATCTACTGGCCTGAAAAATGGCCAGGCATTGTCTTGTCCACGAGTCTTCTTTTAGCAACTTAGATGTTACAAATTGCAGAGGTCTCTCCTGGCATCGGGCCTTTGGTTAGTGATAAATCCTCATTTACAACATTTTCATCTTGGTCTGAGTCACTGTAGATTTTTTGGAGGGAAGTTGGCTGAGGTATGGATTGTGGCAGGCACTGTCTTAAACTCGAAAGTCCAAAATAGAAAACTTAGCTTGTCACTACCCTACAGACAACACTTCCATGGTTCTCCACTGTCCCAGAGTACCGTCTATTCCTTTAGCCCCCGTGGGGTCCTCAGAGAGCTGCCCACCCTCCTCCGCCTGATGCCACCGCTCCTCTTTCCTTCCCCTTCCTTTCCAGCAGCACCAGATGACCGGTGGGCTGCCCTCCTCACTGCCCTCTGCCTTCCACTCCTCTCTCGCCTCTGTATCCTTCACGTCCTTCAGGGCTCACCCAGGTGCTGTCTCCTCCTGGTAGCCATTCTGAGCTCTTGCTCCACTGACTGGGGAGGCTTCTTTCATGGCAATGCTCCTCTCATGGCAATCTGGGCTTCCCTCTGTTCACTGGCTACCGTCTCATACTAACATTACAGACCGCTTAGGAGTAGCAGACGAGGAACTCCTCAAGGGCTGGGTCTCTGTCCCACCCCCTCCACCCTGCCTTAGCACACATGTAGCTCAGAACCCAGCACATTACAGGTGCTCAGAAAATGTTTGCCATAACTTGTGAAACAGCGAGACAATCAAACCAGTTAATCCTAAAGGAAATCAACCCAGAATATTCATTGGAAGGACTGGTGCCGAAACTGAAGCTCTAATACTTTGGGCTCCTGATGCACAGAGCCGACTCTTTGGAAAAGACCCTGACGCTGGGAAAGATCGATGGCAGGAAGAGAAGGGGGCGACTGAGGATGATATGGTTGGATGGCATTGTGAACTCAATGGACATGAGTTTGAGCAAACTCCAGTGTAGTGATGGACAGGGAAGCCTGGTGTGTTGAAGTCCACGGGCTCAGACACACTTTTGTGACTGAACAACAGCAACAACCTGTGGAAAGAAGGGTGTCAATCTCTGTTTAGTTGAAAGCATGGTGTATGAGTTTATTGGAATGGGGTAAAAGTAGAGTAAGGAGATGACTTCGATTTGAAGATCCAGGCCGCTGTCTGCGTTACCTTTTCCTGAGGCTCTTGCTCACCATCCCCAAACACCTGAGAAAGTTTTGTGGACCCCATTTCATGCATGAGGGACCTGAGACTCAGTAAGTTGCTGAGTTGCTATAGTCTGACTGGCAGACCCTGCCCCAGGTCCATATACCACCACCTGCTGCCTCTGAATTCTGGGCACTTATGTCAGACCCATAAGTGCCTGACATAGGTGAAGCCTGTTCATTGTCTGGACAGTGGACCAGTGTCTCTCCTGTCTCAGAGAGGAGCTCCCTCAGAACAGGCTGTGCCTGCATGTGCCCACTGGGAAGACGCTCTGCTTGAGTTTATTCCTAAGCAATTCTTCTTGTGCATGTGTCAAAATCAGGCCAAGTGATTACAGATATTCGTACAAGTTGACTCAATACATGTAGTAGATAAACTGAGGCCTGCACATCTAGAGGGCTCTTGGGTTTTCAGATTCAGCTGCACCTGTCAGCTCAGAATTGAGGGGCAAGGTGCAGAAATTGGCCCCTGGGCATGCTGATAGCTGGATGGCCAGACACTTCCTTCATTATGGGTTCCCATCTGTTAGCCTAAGAGTTCCTCCAAGAACTCCAAGAACAAAATCTGATCAATCCCATTCATCTCTATATCAGCAACGCCGAGTTCAGTGCCTGGCACAGTCAACAGCCACTTTCTGGTTGCGGTGCCTGGGCTTCTCATTGTAGTAGCTTTACTAGATGCGGAGCAGGAACTCTGGGGCAAATGGGCTTCCATAGTTGCGGCATGTGGGCTCAGTTAGGGCACATGGGCTTGGTTGCTCCAAGGCATGTGGAATCTTCCTGCACCAGCGATTGAACCCGTGTCCCCTGCATTAGCAGATGGATTCTTTACCACTGAGCCACCAAGGATGTCTGTCAATGACTGTTTGATGAGCAGTCACTCCAGTGCACAGATGAGTGGATGGGTGTAGGAAGGGGTCATGTCACCAGATTTGCCTTCTTTCCTTGCTGCTCTGGGGATTCTGAAAATGCTGATGGAAGTTTCCACATGTCCTCTGTGGAGAAAAGGGAGCTTGAGCATCTTTTGGGATTTCCTTTACCTCGTTCTGGTCCAGACACCATGTGGGTAAGGGCTCCTGGCGAGGGTTTTGGGGGAACTGTGGGAACAGGTAGGATGGGGAACCTGTGCCCATCCCAGCCTGGCCAGATTGGAGTTTGAAATAATCACCCTAATTTGAGCATAAGACCCCAAGGACTCTGCTGGGAGGAAAGGCTTCCATGGGAAAGATTTGGGTCTGGCGGGAGAGTCTCTGGTAGAGGCGAAAGTGAGAGTGTTGGTTGCTCCATTGTGTCTGACTCTTTGCAACCCCATGGACTGTAGTCCGCCAGGCTCCTCTGTCCATAGCATTTTCCAGGCAAGAATACTGGAGTGGGTAGCCATTCTCTTCTGCAGAGCATCTTCCCAACCCAGGGATCGAACCCGGCTCTCCCACTCTGCAGGCAGGTTCTTTACTGTCTGAGCCGCCTCTGGTGGAGGTCGGGCTGGGTAAAGGGTGTGAGCAACGAGGCGCAGCTCAGCTCCCGTCCGGGTTCGTGTTTTGCTCCACTGCTCCTTGGCATGCTGGCACTGACTACCCCTAACCCCTGCACCCCTGCTGAGGCTCTCTTCCAAGCCTGGATACTGGTTACTCCTCTGGTTAGCCCTGCCAAGAGAAAATGACTGAATTTCCAAACCCTGCTCTGAACTCTGAGGAAAAATAATAAGGAGGTAAGCATGGGGTACATCTGGTGTTCTTGGGGCTCATAACCAGGTTTCGATTCCATATACCTTCTGAAAAATGGTCCTTGTAGCTCCAAAGCTGAGAGCAGTTACCATTTCAGGACCCGTAGTGACCTGGGTGTTTCCTCTTGGGTATCCCTGTTTCTCCACATTCAAGAGCAAGTGGTTCACTTATGGCTACTGTGGGGGAAGGATGGGGGAGAGGGATAGTTAGGGAGTATGAGATGTCCACACTGCCATATTTAAAATGGATAACCAACAAGGACCTACTGTATAGCACAAGGAACTCTGCTCAATGTTATGTGGTGGCCTGGATGGGAGGGGAGTTTAGGAGAAAATGAATACATGTATATGTATGGCTGAATCACTTTGCTGTGCAGCTGAAACTATTACAACTTTGTTAATCAGTTAGACTTCAATATAAAATAAAAATTAGAACTCCAACTATAAGAAAAGAACAAGTGGTTCACTCTCCTTATCCATCCAATACCCCCTTAGGGCTTCCTGGGTTTTCTTTACCAGGAATGCCTTTATCGATCCATCAGATCTCAGTTGAGGCATGAAGGAGTGCTCTGGCCAACAGGAAATGAAGATACTGCTGGGCCATCTTGCTTCATGACTTCCTGGGCATTTTTCTCGCTAGAAATGGGAAATGCGAGCTAGGCCTTACTGATGAAGGCTTTTGGCTGTTGAGGATGTCAGGGAAGGAAGTGTTTTCACTCGTAGTGCACTCAGTAAGCTAGCTCTGTGGTTAGAGCAGTACCCTCTTCCTGAAAGCCAGGGTCTACTTAGAATCTGCCCACATCTAGGCTGAGTGTACTTGGCAGCCAGGACCATGTCTACAGTAGCAAACGTGGCTGGAAACCTGGTCCCATGAGCAGAGCTGCCTCCTGCCTGTAGCCATCATTTGGGAATCACAAGTACGTAAAGACATGTACACTCCAACCTTGTACCCCTTTCCTGGCCCTCCATAGCCCAACCTTCCCCAGTTGTGCACACACTCTTCCCCTTGCCACGGCATCCTCAGGAATTTGTCAGATCAATCAAGCCAGAGGCAAAGGGCTGCAGACCAGACTGGAGTTTCTGACTGTGGCCATGGGGGCTAGGACTTGCTGGATGCTAGGTAGGGCAGTGTATGGATGCAGAAAGGTGACCTGATGAGATAGAGGCTTCTCCCAACTCCTGCTGCCGTATGTTCCTGTCAGCTCTGAGATCACGGGGACAGTAATTAATGCCTTACAGGGCTGACATTGCACCGTTGGCTTGTTTGGCTTGGAGTTAGGCTATCTGCCTTCTTAGGAATGGCGGTATCCTTGGACAGCACTATCTGAGTAGGTTGCTTCTTCAGAAATGCTCATCACAGAGCGTGTTCTAATTAAGCTAGGGTATGTATGACTGTCGCTTATAGGAGCTTTCTTTACCGTCACAGGAACTGTGAGCTCCTGTAGGCTGGAGCCCCAAGGAACATTTGCCTCAATCTGTGGACCAGCGAAATATACATCCTAAATTAAAATGTAGAATATGCTTTACAATTGTGAACCTGAGAGGCGGCAAACAATTGGTTTCTTGCCAAGCAATAGTGTAGGCTCTGCTGGGGCTGTTGGGAGCTTACAGAGTGGTGATTTGAGTCCCTCAGCTCAGTGCTGGGGAAGTTTTCTTTCTTCCTGCTGATCTGTCAGCTCTCAGCCTCATGTATCTTGTCAAATATGTATCTTTATCAAGCTCTGTTCTCTTTTCTGCTGACTCCACACAGAATGTGGTAAACATGGGGAAGCAATGTGGTGTCATGGAAACAGACCTGCTCTGACTTCAGCATCAGCCAGTCCTGGGCCAAGTCTTGCTGCTGCCATTTAGGTTCCATGTCGCCTTGGCCAGGTCCCCCATTCAGAGCCTCAGTTTCCTCACCTCAGTGATTCCGTGATTCCATACCTCGCAAGTTTACTGAGGAATGTTAGAGAAACAGAGTATAGAAATGTCTAATAGCACCCTGCACTTAACAGGGATCAAACACGAGTAGCTCTGACCATCTCCTGAACTCAAATCTGGTTCCCTGGAAGCTGAGTCTGGCATTGCACAGGTGATGTATCCTGGGGCAGCTCTCAGGTGAGGTCCGTCAGGGGAAGGAAGGATAGCAGGAAGGAAGCAGGATAGCGCAGGGGAAGAAGTTGGGGCACAGCTGACATGTGACTTCAGCCTCATCCCAAGAGAAGCTTGGAGGGGGAATTGCACCACAAGGTTACCCCAACTTGAAGCAAAAGGGCTGGAGGTTTGTGTCCCATCACAGTCATCCATTGTTGGCTGGCTCCAGGCCACCTGCAGAGGGGGAGGTGACTTCCCAGGGATTTCTGAGTGAGGCAGAGCCCGCATGCATAGCTGCTGGGGGGATGGGTACAGCAGTTGGTAGAAGGAATCTGGGTCAGAGAACCAGTGACATCTCCTACATTCCCCTTGACTATTTTGAAACCTCTTATCCCACGAGTTTTTGTAGCAGTTCAAAGTGTAAGTGTGCTGAAGAAAACTTTGCCTTCAAACATGCCTGATACCTAAAGCTTATTCGAGGCGGGAGGGATGTGTGTCAACTTCATCAGCCTTTGGGGGTGCAGTCTGTGAAGCACTTCCTGCTCACTATATCCCTGGGCACTAAACTCAGGCTTGATGCCAGTGGGCAAACCCTACCTGCCAGGCAGCTGTGAGGCACTGGAGATGCTTCCTGCTGCTGACTTGGGATCACTTCCAAATTGAGAATCTCCCCAGGCTTAATTGGCCAACCCTGCAGTGTGTGTGCGCCAAACAGCGGGCTCCATGCTTCTGGAGCCACCTCTAATCAGCAATTGCTAAGGTTTATTAACACCTTGGTGCTTGGGACGACTCAGTGTACACTCCCTTGTCTGCAGGATTATCTCACTCCGGGAAATTTGAAAACATTAGATGTGGAGCCATCTTGCATGCCTCATTAACTGTTCAAAGCATGTGTGGTTTGAGGACCACTGGGGGGAAATCTATCAGCTCCATGTTACTTTAAAGAAGGGGTGATTGATAGGTTATTCCTGCAGCACCAGGAGCTCCTGGGCAAGGCCGACAACCGAGCCTGAGGCCCTGCCTGTGCCTATGAGGTGTTTGTACCCAAAGGCAGCCCCAGTGGGGTCTGGGCTGTGGCTCAGGGTGTTTGGCATTTAAGCACACTGTCACTCTGCCATCATGCCAATACACATGACCTTGAAGGAGAGGAGGTGACCTCATGACAGGAAAGAACACACAGAGGTTTCTGAGTTCAGCAAACTTGGGTTTGATCTCAGCTCTGCTGCCTACAAGTTGTGAACTTGAATGTGTTCCTCAGTCTCCTCCTCTAGAAAATGGGGATACCTCTGTTATCCTTTCAAGAGATGATAAATGTAACCCCCCTTGAAATATGGCCTATGGGAAAGTTCCAGATGCACACTGGCTGCTCAGCTGTTAGTGACAGTTTTCATTATTGCTGTTGGATTTTGGATCTCAACTTGGGTCTGAGTTGTGGAAGGTCTGTGGTCCCTCTGGGCATGTCTTTGCATCAGAGCTACTCATGGAGGACCATCTCTGAATTTCTCCCTCCAGGAAGGGACTGCGGGATTGAGAGGTTTGATGAATAACTTTTCTTCCAAATCTTACATTTCAGTCAACTTAGCCTCCTGCGGTGTGTGGGAAATTGCACCATCTTAATATTTCTCTCCCCCCTCTTTATTCTGTCTTTTCAGAATGTTCTGTCAATTAGAAAATGCTTGTCAGTGAAGTGACTATTCGGGAAAACAACCTACATGACTTCTGCAGCACTTGAAGAATTTAAAAGAATGGAAGGGGATTAACGTGCAGGGGAAGGCATTGTTAGGAAGGAGAGCTGCTATTCAGCACTGTGTGCTAGTCTGTGCAGTTTCATTAATAACACCTTTCATTCTATAGCCCCTCACATCTAGAAGGATCTTGAGTGATTAACAGATGCTGTGAATAGGAATTACTTCATCTGCTGCTGAAATATTGCTTCTCCTGGAGCTGCTGGCAATTGATGCTCGACATCCTTGTCATGTCAGAGGGTGGGGCTGAGGCTGCCTCTCACTCACTCTTGCTTCAACAGATTAGGGGCACATAAATGGTCACCAGGTGAGTTGATTCAGTGCTCAGACAAGCCCCCGAGTCCCTGACTGGGTCCTGGCTCTGTGCTTGATGCTACAGAGGGAGGTATCAAAATTAGCCCTTGCTCAAGAGAATCTCAGTGCATAGGAAGTCCGAAGGACAGGTGAACAGCCCAGGGCTACATGGCAGGGAGTGCATGTACCAGAAGGGTAATGAGTGTGATCAGAAGCTGGCACAGGGCTGAACTTTGCTGGAACTGAGGCTAAAAGAATGGAGGTTAGGGGTTGAGAAGGCTGGCCAGCTGCTTGGGTGAGATCCCACCATGCTAGAGCAGAAAAGCTCATATTTGAGTGGTCATCAGAATTTCCCAGAACGCTTGGAAGTGCACAGATTTCTGGGCTCCATTCCTGGTACTTAGAATTCATATTTCTAACAAATTTCTTCCCTATTGGCCCAGCGAGTAAAGAATCTGCCTGCAATGCAGGAGACACAGGCGATGCGGGTTTGATTCCTAAGTCAGGAAGATTCCCTGGCGGAAAAAATGGCAACCCACTCCAATATTCTGGCCTGGAGAATTCCATGGACAGAGGAGCCTGAAAGGCTACAGTCCAAAGAATTGCAAAGAGTTGGACACGACTGAGCGACTGAGCACACACGTTTCTAGGTAATGCTGATGCCTCTGAACGGAGGAACACACTTTGAGAACCACTCTGCTGGAGCATTTAATTCAGGAGCCAAAATCTTAGATGGACAAGAGGCCAGCGGGGGAGGCTGGGAAGTGGCGCTGGTGGGGTCCATGGCCAGCCACGAAGCATGTACCCCCTGAAAAGAAAACAGCTGCTACTCAGCCACAGCCTGTGATTGCCATTTGGAAATGTGCTGTGAGCGTTATTAGATTCTCCACTTGGTCTGGATAAAGTCTGGGAATCTCAAAAAAATTTTATGTCAAATGTCCTTATTTTTACATAGGTCTGAGAAAGTACATCTACATCCTTCCTGGGGCCAGTGAGTTTTTAGTTTGTGATCTTTGTTTTTAAAGAACGAATAGGAATTTATCAGGTGGCTGGGAAGGGAAAGAGCTTTTCATGCAAAGGGAACCAATCTCATGTGCAAATGCTCAGAAGCACAAAATACCCTGAGCCTGGAAATGCAAAGCCTTCTGATTGGAGCACAGGGTGGATGCCCTGGATGGGGGAGGGGAGAGGTGGAGGAATTGAAGGGAAGCAGGCAGGGAACATTTTGATCTGGTCTTTCCTGGCCAGATTTGCTTGCTGACCTCAGCTCTTCTGTGTTCTGGGATAGATTGATATGCGTTACAGATGGCCCAGCAGGCTGGTGGCCACTGTGGACTTGGTGACCACGTGCAGAGTTCTGATGCCTCAATCCTTGGTGTGATGCTTCCCATCCAGGCCAACTCCCTGGAAGAGAGTCTGTGGGTTATGGTGATGCCTCTTCTTGGCAAGGGGCCTCTGTCCCTGTCTTAGGAGAGGGGCTTAGGGACCTACCTTCCACTGAGGTCCTGAGAAGGTCTTTGGGTCAGACAGACTCAGGCTGGGGCCTTACCTGTACCACTTACTGTGTGACTTTGAACACATTGCTAGAACTTTCTCAAATTTGGTTCCTCAGCTATAAAATGGGGAAAAGTATTGTAAGCATTAATGCAATTATTTTTAATGTAAACATGCCAATAGATTATTTTTCTATGTTATTTGCTTTTTTAGATGATTTTGCATTATCATGGTAGGAAAAAATATAAGTATTATGTAAATAGATAAATATATATAAATAATATATAACTAGGGATAAAGAAAAAACAAAATTAAAATTACCCAACTTTCTTCTATAGTACCTTGAAATAAACATCATTAACATTTTGATATTAACATCTGATATCTATTCTTCTAGACCAGGGTTAACAAACTCTTTCTTAAAGGGCCCCAGAGTAAATATTGTTTGCAGCACATATGGTCTCTGTCCAAACTATTCAACTTTTCCCTTGTAGCCTGAAAGTAGCCACAGAAAATTAAATTCATAAATAAATGAATGCGGTGTTTTCTAATAAAACTTTATTTGTAAAAACATGACCAAAGATTGTAGTTTGCTGACCCCTGTTCTACACTATGGAAATTACACCTTATATTTCAGAATCAGTTCAGTTCAGTTTAGTCACTCAGTCGCGTCTGACTCTTTGTGACCCCATGGACTGCAGCACGCCAGGCTTCCCGGTCCATCACCAACTCTCAGAATTTACTCAAACTCAAGTCCACTGAGTCAGTGATGCCATCCATCTCATCCTCTGTCGTCCCCTTCTCCTCCCACCTTCAATCTTTCCCAGCATCAGGGTCTTTTCCAAAGAGTCAGCTCTTCGCATCAGGTGGCCAAAGTATTGGAGTTTCAGCTTCAGCATCAGTCCTTCCAATGAATATTCAGGACTGATTTCCTTTAGGATGGACTGGTTGGATCTCCTTGCAATCCAAGGGACTCTCAAGAGTCTTCTCCAACACCACAGTCAAAAGCATCAATTCTTCGGCGCTCAGCTTTCTTTATAGTCCAACTCTCACATCTATACACGACCACTGGAAAAACCATAGCTTTGACTAGATGGACCTTTGGTGGCAAAGTAATGTCTCTGTTTTTTAATATGCTGGTTGGTCATAACTTTTCTTCTAAGGAATAAGCGTCTTTTAGTTTCATGGCTGTGCTCACTGTCTGCAGTGATTTTGGAGCCCCCCAAAATAAAGTCAGCCACTGTTTCCACTATTTCTCCATCTGTTTGCCATGAAGTGATGGGATGAGATGGCATGATCTTAGTTTTCTGAATGTTGAGCTTTAAGCCAACTTTTTCACTCTCTTCTTTCACTTTCATCAAGAGGCACTTTAGTACTCCTTTGCTTTCTGCCATAAGGGTGGTGTCATCTGCAGATCTGAGGTTATTGACATTTCTCCCAGCAATCTTGATTCCAGCTTGTGCTTCATCCAGCCCAGCATTTCTCATGATGTATCCTGCATATAAGTTAAATAAGCAGGGTGACAATATACAGCCTTGATGTACTCCTTTCCCAATTTGGAACCAGTCTGTTGTTCCATGTCCAATTCTAACTGTTGCTTCCTGACCTGCCTACAGATTTCTCAAGAGGCAGGTCAGGTGGTCTGGTATTCCCATCTCTTGAAGAATTTCCCACAATTTGTTGTGATCCACACAGTCAGAGGCTTTGACATAGTCAATGAAGCATGGAATGGTTAATACTTTTTCCTTTTTAATCTGATTGTTCCCTTTACAATATAGGACAATATAAATATATACTCATTTGTGTTTTCATGTCTAGGAGCTGCCAGGTACTTCTCACCATAGCGGCCTGGATAAATAAATTATTGGACATTCATAATTGATGTAACCAGTCTAGAAGTGTTGGATGCTTTTCCAATTCGTTTTTATTAAACACAGTACTGAGGCTAAGCTCTGCCTTATGTCTTTGCACACTTGTCCCGTTTTGAAATCACCTCTTTAGAGGCCAGCATTGTAGAACTTCAAGAAGCATTCACTGATTGCTGTGGTCTTTCTCTCTTAGGCTCCTGCATGGTGTTTCTCATCCACCTCTGTTCTTCTCTATCTAGTTCAGTCAGGGGCTGGGTGGCTCAAGTGGGAAGCAAAACACAACTTTATCCTCCCTGAACTAGAATGTTAATATCCTCTCACTGGACAGATGGAGAAACTAGAGAGAGAGGGTTTGACTAACTCATCATACCGTGTGCGGGAGCCAGGGCTGCAGCTCGGCCTGGAAGGGAGGGTGAGCATCTTGTACTTGAGAAATGGGAGCCCTCAAGGACAGACTGTGGAGGAGGGGTCTGGGGGTGACATCAGTGCCAGGTTGTAAATGCAGAACTGATGGCACTTTGAAGGTAGCAGAGGGACAGAAGTAGTCTGAGACCACAGGCTTCAGGGAGGTCCTATATGATGGTCATGAGGGGCCTGAAGGGACAAGTGACCATCTGGAATGCCAAGGGAGGAGTTTGCCTCTCCTTGCTAAGTGGCAGGGAGCCCTGTCAGCATCTGATGAGCCCCTGGCTGGGATTTGAGGAGTGGGAATCTGGCAATAGGAGCAGGACAGATTGGAGGGGAGAGCCAGTTTGCAGGGCCACCTTTTTGAAGGCTGATGTCAAATGTGAGGTGGCCTCTTTCAGGACAGAAATAACTCCGCAACAGGAGCAATCCTTGGATGGGATTTCCTGCCAGTGGAAGGGAGCAGGGAGAGAGAAGAGTCAGAGGCATCGCCTGGGCTTCTTGCCTGAAGGATGCGTGGCCTGGCCTGCCAGAGTGGACATAACTCATGGGGGAAGTGGTTGTCAGTGTTTGGTTCTCATGAGCTGCCTTTGAAACCTCTACATGGTGAAGATGTCTGCAGGCATTTAGATTGGAGAGTCCCAGGTTCTGCAGAGCAGTGAATGAGGCCCTTAAGTCCACCTTCAGGAGAGGGCAGGAGGATGAGGGAGCGGAGGCACCAGGATGGTACCTCCTTCCTATGCAGGAGGCCACAGGAAGGATGGTGCTGGCATCAGGGGACGTGTGGGGCCCCTGTAGAGTGGGGGCTCACTGCCCCTCCCTTGGGAGCTTTGGGGAAGGTGGACTTCTGAGTCCACTGATCTCTTGGTGGCCAGAGGTGAGTGCTCAGCTCACTCGCCTCGCAGCTCTGTTAGGAGGCACCTGTGCAGAGGGCTTTGGCATCCATAAAGGAAGGAGCTGCCAGCTGACGGGAGACAGATTCGCATGTCAGCCCATAGAGGACCCAACGAATGGAAGGGGCTACCAGACACAGGGCTGCCTGTGACCTGGAGGCTGTGCGTCTTGAACCTGGGTGCCGTGCGCTCAGCTGGGGGAGATGGAGACACAGTGGGGTTCTGCTCACCCTGAACTCCCGAGCATGCTGTGTGCCACAACAGGAGGGCAGGTCCCTGAGGCCAGGGCTCTGCTGTGGTGGCCCTGCAGTGCTGACGCCTGGGGACATCAGAAGCACTTAGTGACAGGATTTCAGAGTGAGGCAGATTCAGCTGAAGCCCCAGTTTGTCCTTGCGCCTGTGTCCATGAGCCAGTCAGCCTCCAGGGCCTCTCTGGACCTGATCCCTCATCAGTGAAACAGGGATGTGTTATCTCCAAGGTGTGGGCATGTGTCTGGAGTGTTCTGGCCAGTGGGGCCAGGCTGCTTCTATCTGGTGGGTAGAACTGGGTGAGATTCCATCCACTCCTTGTAGCAGGCTCCCTTAAATGCTGAAATACAAAATAGCTCCCCACAGAAAGTGCTTTTTGCATTTCCCAGTGGGAAGAGCCTATATTTAGGGGAGAGGGTCAACTTGAAGTTGAACATATAAACTCTTCAGGAGGTAGATGAAAGAGTTAGATCTCTATATATAGTCCTGGATTTATTAATTTAGTGACATATACATATTTAAACTCACATGTTATGTAAAATAGTATGATAATTTAGAAATCCTGCTTTCTTTTCCCCTCTTACATTTGATGGAGCAATTTTATTCAAAGCCTCTTCTTCGGCAGCTGTGCTTCTATCATTGCCTGAACCGCGACAGGCAGTGACTAACCTAGTTTTTAGGGCACAAAATCTCTGCTTCCATTGGAGTTGTTTGACGTCCGGCAGTCTGTGGATCTGTACAAAATGCTGTCACTGGAGATTCTATCCCAAGCCACCTGCACTCATTTGCATAATATTAGAAGAGTTTTTTCCCTTTTGTTCTGTAGGTATATTCATGCTCCCCGCAGTATAACTACTTATGGTATTGCTTTTTAAAGTGATTTGTAGCAGGATTGTTTAGAAAAACACCCCCAGCTTGCTATTCTAAGGTCATACTCAGGAATAATTACTAAATAGGGGTTAAATAGCATTGCCTCCTTTTTTTAACAGTTCCATCAGGAAACCTCTCATAAGCATCCAAAACTTGAATTGATTGAGGTCATTTCAGGCTAATATCTTTTCCCCAAATGGTACTTTGTTTGTTAAAATAAAGTCAGTGAGAGAACTGCCCTTAATAGGAAAGAGTTTGTCATGAATTTGAATATAAGTTCACTCACTCTTTTTTTGAAGGGTAATTTTGGTAAAAATTACCCTTGCTGCTTACTTGGCCCTGAAGAGTAGCCATGGATCTATAGCTATGTGTTGAATTGAATGAATGAATGAATAAATCTAAGGATTTCATAAATGAAACTCTTACGTATGGCACAGTGCCTAAAACATAGGAGTTGCTCAGGAAAGGCCAATTCTTTCCCTTCTTGTCAGAGTCCCACTGCATCTTTCCTGGCTCTCTGTTTAGGGTGTGACCAACGGGTCACCTTTGCCTACCTTCTGTCATTCGTGATGTTGTCAGGCCTCCCAGAAGCAAGGTCCCTTGGCGTTATCCTGCATGGTGGGATGCAGGACCTGGATGCCACACCTGCCTCCAGCATCCCATCTGCCATCCTCTGTCCATCTACCCACTTGGTCCAGATCCCCCTTGCACATGCTGTTCCCTCTGCTACACACGCTTCCTGCTGTGTGGCCCCGCTCCTCATTACTCCTCCATCCACCTCTGTCATCCTTTCCTCAGGGGGGTGTCCGACCTCTAGATGAAGTTAGTCCCCCTGCACCCCATGTTACGTTCTAGAGCCAAGTACCTTTCCTTCCCAGGTTGTAACTGAACATGCATTTGGGTAGCCAGTTGATCGCTACATGTCTCCTCCTCTGGATTATAACTTCTCCCAGGGCAGGGACCTCATCTGCCTTCACAGCTGCGTTCCCAGCACTCAGCATTGTGCCAGACACACAGCAGGTGCTCAGAACAGCACTGGCTGGGCTTTTGACTGAGTGCGTGGTGCTTGCAGACGAAGTTTGATGGAGGAGAAGTATTAGTCAAATCATAAAATCTTGACTTGCTTTGGGTGTCTTGAACACCCCCTGGCAGAACTCTGGCAGATGTTGGCTTCTGTCTGTTTGCGTAAATAGGGTGAGCTCCGGGAATAGAGGCAGGTGGGTGCTCGGGGCCTCCAGCTCTGGGTCGGGGTCTCCAAACAAGGTGCCATTTCTTCCTCTGGAAGGAATGAGTTGGATCTTTCAGTGTAATCAGCCAGTTTTGGGATAACATGCAGCCGCCAGTAGGGGCTGAGACTTACCTGAAAAGATTCTTGTACTGGAGGAGCTGAAATTGTGTGCTAATGAGAAACCAGTGGTAGAGTGTAGCAGGGAGGTTGGATCCCAGAGCTCCTGAATCAGCGTGGCTAGAACTTGGGGCCGGAGTCACCACCAATCAAGTAGAGAGCCAAATAGAAATGCACTGCTTCCTGGCTTTCTCCTACCTGTCCTACCACGCACGCAGGTGAGCATCCAGCCTCTCCTCCTCCCTTCCTCCCTACCCCATCTTTCCCAGCCCTCTATTGCAGGGATCTCCTTCTCCCTTCCTTCCTACTCAATCTTCCCCCAGCCCTCTAGTCCAGGGGTCGCCTCCTCCCTTCCTCCCTACCCCATCTTCTCCCAGCCCTCTAGTCCAGGGGTCTCCTTCTCCCTTCCTCCCTACCCCATCTTCTCCCAGCCCTCTAGTCCAGGGGTCTCCTTCTCCCTTCCTCCCTACCCCATCTTTCCCAGCCCTCTGTCCAGAGGTCTCCTTCTCCCTTCCTCCCTACCCCATCTTCTCCCAGCGCTCTAGTCCAGGGGTCTCTTTCTCCCTTCCTCCCTACCCCATCTTTCCCAGCCCTCTGTCCAGGGGTCTCCTTCTCCCTTCCTCCCTAACCCATCTTTCCCAGCCCTCTGTCCAGGGGTCTCCTTCTCCCTTCCTCCCTAACCCATCTTTCCCAGCCCTCTGTCCAGGGGTCTCCTTTTCCCTTCCTCCCTACCCTATCTTCCCCAAGCCCTCTAGTCCAGGGGTCTCCTTCTCCCTTCCTCCCTACCCCATCTTTCCCAGCCCTCTGTCCAGAGGTCTCCTTCTCCCTTCCTCCCTACCCCATCTTCTCCCAGCCCTCTAGTCCAGGGGTCTCCTTCTCCCTTCCTCCCTACCCCATCTTTCCCAGCCCTCTAGTCTAGGGGTCTCCTTCTCCCTTCCTCCCTACCCCGTCTTCTCCCAGCTCTCTAGTCCAGGGGTCTCCTTCTCCCTTCCTCCCTACCCCATCTTCTCCCAGCCCTCTAGTCCAGGGGTCTCCTTCTCCCTTCCTCCCTACCCCATCTTTCTCAGCCCTCTGTCCAGGGGTCTCCTCCTCCCTTCCTCCCTACCCCATCTTCTCCCAGCCCTCTAGTCCAGGGGTCTCTTTCTCCCTTCCTCCCTACCCCATCTTTCCCAGCCCTCTGTCCAGGGGTCTCCTTCTCCCTTCCTCCCTACCCCATCTTTCCCAGCCCTCTGTCCAGGGGTCTCCTTCTCCCTTCCTCCCTACCCCATCTTTCCCAGCCCTCTAGTCCAGGGGTCTCCTTCTCCCTTCCTCCCTACCCCATCTTCTCCCAGCCCTCTGTCCAGGGGTCTCCTTCTCCCTTCCTCCCTACCCCGTCTTCTCCCAGCCCTCTAGTCCAGGGGTTGCCTGTACACACCCTGGTTTTCCCTTCCTTTGTTTTCCCTTTCGTCCTTCCTATCTTCCCTCCTGTCTTCTTTCCCTATCTCCCCTACTCCTGGATCAATTTTTCCTGGTTTCACCCCCCAAATAGATTGACTTGTACTCAAATTTTTGTCCCAAGATCTGTGTCTGGGAACACCTAAGCTAAGACACCATGCATCCTCCGTTTCCCAGAGCAAAACTCCCAGTTAGAATTGTTGCAGTTCTCCTTCATCTATCTATTCAGTCAACAAATATTTGTTGAGTGTAAACCGTGTTTCTGGCACTGTGTTAGCTATTGAACGTACCAGTGTGAGCAAAAGCAGACGTGATTTCTGCTCCCATGGGGGTTGCTGGCTAGTGGGCAAGACAGACGTTAACTAAAAAATTACATCAACAGGAATATAACTTCAAGATGCATTAAAGTACCGTGAAAGAAAGGGATGTGGTTCTATGAGAAGGTAAATCTGAGGGCGCTGACCTGAACTAAAGGGCCAGGGAAGACTCCCCCGCTGAAGTGATACCTAAACGATACCTAAACTCAGGGGAAACAGTATGTGCTGAGGCCTGTGTAGGCGAGATATGGCTTGGGGACTGAAGGAAAGCCAGGATGCCTGGCAAGATGCCTGGGACCCGTGAGCGAGGGCAAGAGGGAACAGGCAAAAGGCTAGTAGAGAGGGTAAAGGCCAATCTGTAGGCTCTTGTAGATTATATGGAAGACTGTGATCTTTGTTGAATAAAAAAGGGAGTCATGGCTTGGTGTCGAGCAGTGTATGGGCAGTTAGTAGGGTGGGGATCTTGGCCATCTTTTTGGTCACTGCAGAAGAATGTGAGCTCAGATGCTGGAGAGTGTGGCATGTTTAGGAGGTAACACAGAAGGCGGAGTTCTCATCTACTCCCTTCCTAACTTGAATCCTAGATAACTCCTGGGGCAACCTCCAGAGAAGTGATCCTAGGAAAGAGCTTCTTGAAGGCCCGGTGCAGAGGTTCTATCCTCTGAAGAGCTTTCTTTAAGGCTCTTCCTATCCTCTCTCCCTCTAGACCAGAAGCAATGATCTTTTCTGCACTCCCAGGACTGTATACACCTCTGTGGGCCACCTACTACTCGACAGAGGGTTCCTTGAAGACTGCAATCATGCCGTGTTCATCAGAGTGGCCCCAGAGTCCTGGAGACAGCCGCCCTTTGCCTCTGTGCTGAGTGAACTTCATCTTCTCTAAGAGTTTCATCACAGCCTAAAGGCTGGGGCAGTGCTCCAGCTCCAAGGGAAGCACGCACATCATCCTCTGATGCTTTGTGGCATCTGAACTGAGGCTCTGTCTTTGCATAGCAGATGGGCCCCAAGCCCTCGGGGCTCCTGATTACTGTGTGGTTTGCAAGCTCTTAGAAGTAGCTGCCAGGCCGCCATATGCATGGCCACAGCCAAACGGCTTCCATAAGCTATAGCCCTTGCTACAAGTGCCTTGTGTGGCCTGGAGAAGCTCTCAGGATGACCCAAGGACTTCCAGGTGGGCATTCTTCTCTGCTGCTGCCTTTATGATGCTGGTGGGCTGAAGCGGCCTCATGTCCTTAGATGCCTGCTGGGGACCTAGGTCTTATCGTCTGCCCACGCCGTGTTGGCTGTGGTCCAGCAGGCTGATTCATGGAGAAGAGCTTGGGGAAGGAGGAAGATGAGGTCAGAAGTCATGAGCAGCTCCTATGAGTTTTGGATCCCGAAACTCGTAACTGGGACGCTTGGGGCACTAGTGTGGGGAGCAAGAAAAGACTTACCAAAGGACAATTCTTTCTTGCTCTCATTATGCTTTGAGAGACGGAGAAGTCTAGTGTGGACCAATGAGCATTTCTCTTGGGGCTAGGCACATTTACTCTAGTCTCTTCTTTGCCTTCACGTACAGCCTGACCTTGGACAACTCATTTGGATCAACCAGTTTTCACCATTATCATCTATGTAACCAGGGAATTGGAGTTAATGCCCTCCCAGTCTGTGTCTGGCTTTGGAATTCCAGGGGCCTCGACATTTAGGATTTAAGGATTGCTCAGGACAGAGGGCAGCCCAGTGGGTGTGGTTGATGAATTCCTAGAATCAGGGTCTGTCTGCTGTGATCACAGCCCCGAGGCTGGGTGGGAAGTCATGAATGGTTCTTTAGGGGCACAGGCTTTGGGTTGTCCCTCTGTCACCTGCTAGCTGTGAGAGCTTGCCTTAATCTGCTCTGGCTGCCATAACGAAATGGGGATTAAACAACAAAAATTAACTTTCTCACGGCCCTGGAAGCTGCAAGTCCTGTATCTGGGTGCAGGCATGGTTGGGTTTAGTGAAAGCCCTCTTCCTGCCTTGCAGACAGCCACCTTCTCACTGTGCGCTCTCATGGCAGAGGAACAGAGAGACAGAAAGAGTAAGTGAGCACCATTATTTCTTCTCTTAAAGGCAATCATCCCTTGAAACTAGGGTCCTACCCTCATGACTTCATTTCATGCCAATTACTTTCTGAAGGCTCCATTTCCAAATATCAACACAGTGGAGAATGGGGTTTCAACATGTGAGTTTGGGGCGAGGGGACACATTCAGTCTGTAACAGGAAAGTTTCTCCTTTCTCAGGTTGAGTTTGGTAATAACAAGGGTACTCACTTGTACCCAGCTGTCTATTGCCATAACAATTCAATATAGCAGCCTATCCCTAAACTTAGAAGTTGAAGATGACAACTGTATAATATTTCTCATGAATCTACGAGTCTCCTGGGTGGTTTTGTTGATCTGAGCTGGCTTGGCGGATCTTGGCTCACTTATGTCTGTGATCAGCTGGATAGCTGGCTGGCTTAGGGTGGCTTTGGCTGGGATGGCTCTTCTCCAAGGGGCCTTTCATCCTCCAGGAGGCTACCCCAGGTTTATTCTCATAAAAGTAGCAGAATTCTAAGAAAATGAGTTGAGCAAGGGATCCTGGGATCTAGACTTAGAACTGGCACAGTGTCGTCATCTCTGATTCACTTCTTTAGCCAAAAAAAGTCAAAACCTTTGCCCCAAGACAAGGGATGGAAATGAAATATAGACTCCACCTTTTGATGGGAGAAATCACATAACACAGTGCGTGGATACAGTAAGGAGTGGAGAAGTGGGACCGCTTTTACAGTGAGTCTCCTACTTCTTCAGAGCCTTGCTGTTAGGTTAAAATGAATTTATTTATGTTATTGCAGCACCTGATAAATAGTGAAAACATGATAAATGATCAGTGCTATTAGATTATTATTAGACTGATGACTTTTCACAACAGACAGGCCAGCCACTTTATGCAGCCGGGGGCCAAAGTGAGAAGTACTTCAGCCTTTGCAGGGCATGCTGTTCCCTACTTCAGACTCACAAGGAAAAAGCTGTGGATACAGGAGGGGGCCTTGCCTGGAAGGGAAGTCAGCAGGATATTGGTCTTGACCTACTATTAGAGTTGGGGAAGACCAGCCCGGGTCTGCATGTGAGCATCAAGTCATCTTTGATGGCAGATGTGGCTCAGTAGACTCTCAAAGACTAGCTCATGCTGTGCTTGGGCATGTGCTGAAGGGGTGGGGAGGGGTCTCTGCTTCTCAGGTGCCTGCTCTGGTTTCTTCTTGCTCTCCCCCCACCATCTCGCTCTCTAGCAGACAGACAAACCCACACTGTGTCTCCCTGTGAATCCTATTGATCTGCATCCCTGGGCCTCACTCATTCTGTCATCTGCCTGGGATAAAAGCCCTTCAGACTCATCACCTGAGTTTTGAGAAGACATTTCTGGGGGTCATGAGAGTTAAATAGTTTCTTGGTTCTTGGACTAGGCTGAAGGACAGAGCTTCATGGGCTAGTATTCTGGTATCTTTTCATCTGTCAAGTTAAATCTTAGGCAGAAGGCCTATTTGTGAAATGTGAAAAAGTGGAGCTACTCTTTGTGTTTGAGTGTGTGTGTGCGCGTGGGGATGGGAGGACCAGAGTGTGGGGCAAAGCCTCAAAACCTGCCTGCTCCTACAGTTTCTGAGGAAGCTTTTGGATTTTACCATAGTGTGATTTTAAAAATTATTAGAGTAGAGAAACTAGGCAAGTGATGTCCATTAAGCTAGCGCTCTTGGATATCAATCAACTAAGCTGAGGTTTTCTTTTTAATAACTTTTATTGTTTTTTTATTACACAAGTAATACATATTCATTGTAGAAAAATTAGAATATATTAATATGCAAAAGAATAGAAGTGATCCATAATTCCAGTCCTAGAGATAACTGCAGTGAATATTTTAGTGTATATCTTTGCCAGCAGAGAGTAAACATCTTTTGGTATGATCAAACATTCAGCGACATAAATTTGGTGCCTGCTTGGCATTCCATCGTATGGGAAGCCATGATTTATTTAATGAATCGTCTATTGTCGAACATTTGTGTGTGAGGTTCACCTTTGTAACACATTCTTGGTGATTTCCTTAAAAGAGATTTATAAATGTACAATTGCTGGGGACAAAGGGTATTTTTTCTGGTGGCTCAGTGGTAAATAACCCACCTACAATGCAGGAGACATAAGAGACGTGGGTTTGATCCCTGGGTCAGGAAGATCCCCTGGAGGAGGGCCCGTATTCTTGCCTGGAGAATCCCATGGACAGAGAAGCCTTGGCAGGCTATAGTCCGTAGGGTCACAGAGAGTCAGATATGACTGAAGCGACTACACACACATACTTTGCTCATGAAAATGTTTTGAATTATGAAATTTATATAAATTTGTGTATACATATGAGTTTATATAAAGTATATGTATATAGTAGCCCCCTTTATCTATGGGGGATACATTCCAAGATCCCCAGTGGGTGCCTGAAACAGGATAGTGATAAACCCTGAATATATTTTACTGTGTTTTTACCTGTACGTACACATCTGTGATAAAGTTTAATTTATGAATTAGGCAGTGCTACTGCTGCTAAGTTGCTTCAGTCATGTCCGACTCTGTGCGACCCCATAGACAGCAGCCCGCCAGGCTCCCCCGTCCCTGGGATTCTCCAGGCAAGAACACTGGAGTGGGTTGCCATTTCCTTCTCCAATGCTTGAAAGTGAAAAGGGAAAGTGAAGTCTCTCAGTCGTGTCTGACTCTTAGTGACCCCAGGGACTATAGCCTACCAGGCTCCTCCGTCCATGGGATTTTCCAGGCAAGAGTACTGGAGTGGGGTGCCTTTGCCTTCTCCGAAATTAGGCACAGTAAGAGCTTAACTAATAATAAAATAGAACAATTATAACAATATACTGCAACAGAAGTTATATGAATGTGCTCTCTGTCTCTCTCTCAAAGTATCTTATTGTACACACTTAATGCCTTTTCCATCTTAACCAGCACTTATTTATCATGCACTGTGGCTGTCACTTTTGTAGTTTAAGGTGTGACAGCAAAACTAACATGAACTTCCTTTTCCTTCTTCACAATTTCATGGATAGAAGATTTGCTCTTACTGCAGATCTTAGCAAACTCAGCATATGATTTTTTTCTTTCCTTATTAAACTGAGACCTTTCACCTTTTCACTTAAAGGAAGCAATTTATGGCTTCTCTTTGGTGTATCTGAATTGCCTGCATCACTACTTTTGCATTTGGGGGCTATTGTTGAGTAAAATAAGGGTGACCTGAACACAAGCACTCTGATAGTCTGATGCTGTCAGTTCACTTTAATAATGATCTGATCATCGAGATGGCTAGTAAGTGACTAACGAGGTGGGTGGGATATGTTGGACAAAGGGATAATTCACATCTCCTGCAGGATGATGGGACTTTTTCATGCCACTAGAATTACATACAATTTAAAACTTATTAATTACTTCTGGAATATTCCATTTAATAATACTGGACTGTGGTTGACCATGGGGAACTGAAACCTTGAACACTGAAGCCAAGGATAAGAGGAGACTATTGTAGTTAGAAGATGCTAGAATTCGTATTTCTTGTGTATTATTTCTTCATGATCCCAATTATCTACACTTGGCACTTCCATTTCAGTCCTACAGAGTTTTGCTCATTTCCTTTCCTATCGTTTGTCTCTTTTATGTCCTTATCTCTGTAGTTCTCGAGTTTCACTTTATTTTGTAGTCTTTGTGATCTAGTCCACTGGCATTTATCTTTTGAAAAAAATGAGCATATTTATTTAATTTTTGAATAGACAGTACATTCCCATGACTCAAAAAGGAAGTGTAGGGAGAAAATTCTTCTAAGCTCCATTCAGCTCCATTCCTTCCCAGGCCCTCAAATATAAACACAGTGTTCATTTTAGGGGAGTTCTTCTAGATTTTCATAATGAACTGTAAGCAGTTATGACTATAAACTCACATTTTCCAACCTCTTCATGCGAAAGGGGATGTACAATGCATCCCTCTTCTGCACTTTGGTTTTTCACTTGATAGCACATCTTAGAGATATTTCTGTAGTATTATGTGAAGAATTTGCTCATCCTTTTCCCAGCTGCACAGTATTTTATTGTATGGATGTGCCATTACCTATTTAACCAGCCTCCTAATGACAATATTGGGCCCTATCCAGTCTTTTGCTGTCAAAAATAGTGCTTCAAAAATAATGCTGTAATTAGGTCAGTTTGCATTTTTCCAAGTATCAGATAAAGTTCTAAAAGTGGAATTGCAGAGTAAAAGGATTTTTGCATTCGTAATTTTGATAGCTACTGCAAAATTCCCTTCCAGAAGGGCCGTGCCAATTCATCCTCCTACCAGCAACATATCAACATGCCTGCTTTCCCATAGCTCTGTCAACAGAACACGGTATCAAACTCCTGGATATTTGCCAATCTGATGGATAAAAATAGTGTGGGAGCATAGGTTTAATTTGAATTTCTCTTTTGAGTGAGATTAAGCATCTTCTCACAGGCTTAGGAGTTATTTGTATTTCATTTTCTGTTAATCATGTGCTTTGCTTATTTTTCTATTGGTTTTTGGGAGCTCTTCATAATTAGAGATTTTATCCCTTGATCTCTAGAATGAGTTGAACATACTGAACCCAGTTTGTTGTTTGTTACTTTGCGTTTTTTCATGAAGAAGTTTTTTTGATTTATATGTAGTAAAATTATTGATTTTTTTTTTTGGCTTCTGAATTTTAGTTCATAACAAAACATACCCCAATACAAAGTTTTAAAGGATTTTCTTAGATGTGCAATAGTATGTTAGTTTCAGGTGTACAACATAGCGATTTACCATTTAAATACATTATGATCACCACAGTAAGTCTAGTAACCACATATCCCCATACAAAGTTATTACAGTGTTACTGACCACATCACTTATGCTGCATGTTACATCAGTATATATATTTTATAGTGGAAAGTTTGTACCTCCTAATCCCCGTCTCCTGTTTCATCCAGCTCCGCACCTCCTTCCCTCCGCTGGCACCCATTTGTTGTCTGCATCTGAGTCTGTTTTCATTTTGTTTTGTTTGTTCATTTGTTTTGATTTTTAGATTCTACACGTGAGTGAGATCACATGATGTTTGTCTTTCTCTGTCTGACATTTCACTCAGCATAATGCCCTTCAGATCTACTCATGTTGTCTCAAATGGCAAGATTTCTTTTTTTCTAATGGCTGAGTAATATTCCAGTGTGTGTACATATGCCATTCCTTCTGTATTCATTTATCTATTGATGGACACTTAGCTTTCTTCCATGTCTTGGCTGTTGTAGACATTGCTTCAGTGAACATGGGGGAACACGTGTGTTTTGAATTAGTGTTTTGGTTTTGAGGGGTAAATACCCAGAGGTAGAAGCGCTGGATCATAAGACAGTTCTGTTTTTAATTTCTTAAGGAACCTACCTACTGTTTTCCATAATGGCTGTACCAATTTACAAGCCCACCAGCAGTGCCCAAGTGTTCCCTTTCCTGCACATCCTTGCCAACATTTGTTATTTATTGTCTTTTTGATGATTACCATTTGCGTTTGGGCTTCTCTGGTGGCTCAGTGGTAAAGAATCTTCCTGTAAAGCAGGAGATGCAGGTTTGATCCCTGGGTCAGGAAGATCCCCTGAAGAAGGGAATGGCAACCCACTCCAGTATTCTTGCCTGAGAAATCCCATGGGTAGAGGAGCCTGGAGTTCATGGGGTGGCAAAAGAGTCAGATATCACTTAAAAACACTAAAATAGATATCACTAAACAGATATCACTAAAAAACAACAATAACACATCTGTGCTTAATTTTTTAAAAGTTTAAGTAGATAATCAGAAATAGAGACTTATAAAGTGTCACTGCCAACTTGTCGCCCCTCGTAAATGTCCTGACTTGGTTTTCCAGCGATCCCTGGATATGTGTCATCTGTGGAAGCACATCGGGCTTTCTTGTGACAATGCACTGGACTTTCACGTGCACGCAGCCTGTCATTTCCCCAGTGCCCGCGAGGTTTTGGAGAATTGGACAAGCAGGCAATTTGAGATTGAGTTCTGGCCAGTGCTCAGCACACATGCCCTTGCTCCGTCTGAAGAATGGGAAGAGATTGTCCCTTTTTAAAACCAACCACGTAAAGGCAATGTGGATGTTCTGTGTAATGTGAGGGGCAACGTGGACATTCTATATAATGTGAGGGGCAATGTGGACATTCTGTTACAGGAAGACTGGCAACCATGTGACCGGCTTGAGAGGGTGATGAGGAGAAGAGTTGAGCTTCACGGAGAGATGAAATATGTCTTAAGAAGATTGTTATATTTCTTAAGGGTTTGGACAAGTAAGATTATTAGGATGGAGTTGCATCCCAGTGGTAGTCAGAGCCAGGCAGTGCAGCCAGACCCACCAACAGGCCTGGTGGTTTGGAAAATGCATGGCAATCTGTGGCCGCCCTGATTCCCACGGGTCCCCCTGCTGCCTAACGGCAGGGTTGTCTCAGTGCCAGTGGGAAGCAGTCCCTGCCTTGTTGAGGGGCCAGTTGTGCCTGTCCGTGGTTTTTAATACCAGACTTGCTTTCTGTCTTCTGGCTTAGTCACTCACCTTTACTACAAACCACGCTTTTCCTGGCCACACAATTGCCCTTTCCCCACAGTCCTCTTTATTCAGGAATAATATCTTGATGAAGGAAATTTTACAGCTCAAAAATTTCTCTGTTGTTAGCATGTTGAGTCAGATCAAACAGAATAAAATTTGATATGAATCAGTGCAATGTGTAAGAGACCGCCTCTCCATCCCAATGATCCATTGGAAGTCAGTGGGGTAGGGTGGGAGTGGAGGGTGCAGCTGTGCCTGCTGAATGAGGGGCGATGTGTGGCGGTGATACACCCAGGATTTGTTGTCACCACACGGAGTTTACATCTCACCTCTGCTGTTTACTAGCTAATGGCTTTTGGGCCAGGTTGCTTAACTTCTGTGAACCTCAAGGTCCCATCTGGAAAACAGGGACAATGATGATATCAAGTTTGTGAAAAGACTGAGGATAAAGCAGCACATATGAGGTGTCTGGCACGAGGCTTGACATACAGAAGAGCTTTTTTTTTTTTTTTTAAATCTCCCATTCTCAATTCTTGCACGGATTCTCTGCGAGAGATGAGTTACTATTTCCACTTTACAGAGAAGGAAACTGAACCTCAGAAAAGAGAAGGAATAAAAGATGCATTCCCAGGTCTGTAGGGCTCTGAATCCTGTGAGCTTTTTACATCTCCTGCAGAATTCCATATTATTATTATTATTGACATTACAAACAAGGTCAATCTTCAGTGCGACATGTCAGGAATAAAAAGTAATGTGGCTTTAGGCCACATGGAGCCACACAGCTCGCAGTTCTCTGTCCACCCTACCTCCCAAATGGCACCTGTACCCACAACCACTCACCCAGACTCTTCCATCGGGAGGGAGAAGCTGTTAGCATCAACCAGAAGCTCTGCTGTGGACACCAGGCGCTGGACTTTGAGTCCATGCCGCTGGCCTAGCCCCGTTTTCCCCCACTATGGCATAATTTCCTAATCTCATTGTGTATTCTGCCTCTGGGACTGGGGGGTCCTGACTGGCCTCCCCTGGTAGTCTCTTTAACTTAGAATATTAGCTCGCAGTGGTTGGGGTTTCAGTATCTTGTACCGCAGAGGCCCCTGAAAGCCTTTACAAAGCTCCAAAGGAAGTGATTGTGTTAATAGACTCAGACTTCCAGGCCGTAGCTGCCTCTCTGCCCTACTTTTGCCTAAGACGGGCATTCAAGTGATCCTTCAGAGGTCAAAGAAGTCAATGTTTCTATTTTAAAAATATAGTTGTGTGTATATATTTATGTGGCACTCTGTTTAACATGCCCATGAACTTGAAATGCATGCAAATTAGAGGCCTTAACTGGTGACCTTTGATCCTGGAGCCCCAGAATAGTTTATCTTTCACACTAGGCATTCAGAGTGTGCTTCGGAACGTGAGGCAAACCTACACATGTGTTCATTTGTCTGCCAGGATGATAAGCTTGAGGTCAGGGCCAGGGGAGCAAAAAGCGGGAGCTGACGGAGGGCACGCAGCCAACTCATTGCCACTTGGGGGTGTTTCCAGTGAGGACAAAGCAGCCATTATTTTCCTTCTGGGAAGTTCTGGTCAGACTGAGAACAAAACCCCCAAATACCTACATCAGCACAGTTTATGCTTAAGTTCTTGCTAGCTCTGAGAGCAGAAGCCCAATATTACAGAGTGCTCCCTCGCTTGTGGTTTTGTGGCTGTTTCTGTCTAATTGCACATGTAATTCCATTTTCCAGTCTTGATTAAAACTCATTTTTCTCCCTGGAAACCACGTCTGCAGTGCCTCTTCTGTACTACGGAGGGCATTCAGGTGGCTCACGTGTGGATGAAAGGCCATCAGGACTCGGCTAATCCGAGATCACCGTGAAAACCATGTCCAGCAATTACTGCTGGGTTCTCCTTAGTCCAGAGCTTCTTTGATTGCCTCAGTGCTTAAAGTTGCCTTCATCACAGTTTAAAGGCAAGGAGAGGGGCAGGGTTAGGAACTCTGTTTAGGTTAGGTGATACAGCGGAGCTCCCCCACAAAGCCCTAATTAACCATGAAATTGTACACATCGCCTTGGTAGTAACGAGTCCCTTAACATCTCCATTCACTGGGAGTAATTGCATCATTTCTCAGGGCTGCTGCCATGTCCTAGGAAAGGGCCAGCACTATTAATCACCGAATGCAGAATAAGTGATTTTTAGCTTATGTTTTAATAATGTGCGCCCAGCTAGGATGCTTGTACTCATGGCTTGGCTCCACTCTGCGCCCGTGGATTACTGTTCAGCCTGTGGCCATACTCCTTTCTTCCATCAGCGCCCAGGTAGCTCAGGAGAATAAGCTATTTAGATGAGTGGGTTTCCTGCTGGGGAGTCGTCTTTGATGATGAATTCAGGTTTGGTATTTTTAATCATTAAGGGTGAGGCTTCAATGAGCTTAACGAAAATTAATTGGTTCTGAATATGAGCAGCTAATTAGTTTTAAGGCGATCCTTTGTTCTGATGCTCAGCGGACATGGTATTGAGCAGGGGGAAGTTTTGCAACCGTTGTTCCAGTGGCCTGTCTTGAGAGAAGTGTGAGTGCGAATAGGACTTGCCCTTTGCTATCAAATCAACAGACCCGGGTGGTGCCCACTTGACCGTTTGCTGACCACACAGCCTGTGCGATGATTTGACCTCTCTGAGGCTCCATGTCTCCTGTGTGCAACGTGCTTAATGATTTTCAGCAGTATTGCCGAGATTTAATGCATTTACATATATGTAAGGAGCTTGCATACATGTGATCAATAATTTCGAGTTATATGGAGGTAATTGTCCAAAGATGAACACCTGGCGTGTCCTTCTTTGACAGAATCACTTGTCAAGGTAAGTCCTCCTTCCTCCTCCTCTGGCATGGGGAGGGCAATCCCGATGGAGCAAAGTGAGTTTAGGGTTAACTGTTACGATCTTCATCAAATTGGCTCTTTGGGGGATTAAACTTTGAGAAGAAAATAAAGAAATTCTTAACTGTCTACCTAATGTGGTCATGTCAATTATAACCGAGAACTTCCCCACTGGCCACTCTGTGCCTTGAGACCAAGGTGAAATGTCCCCCAAACCCCTGCCCAAGTCCACGGCCAGTGGAAGTTCAAAACTCACCGAGAGATAGTGGCATATCTCCAGAGGTTTTCCAGTCTTCAGGCTTCTTTATCTCTGAGCCAGCCTCTGCTGTTCACCATGTATTCAGAATGGGAGACTTAGCCTTCCTCTGATTGCAACAACCAGAACAGTCCCCTAGTCAGCAATCATCACACCAATCAGTTATGAGATTGGTAGGCTTTCTTTAAGGTTTGCTGATGGCGAGAGGGCGTCAGTGATGGTCAGCCATCACTCAGTCCTTAGCCTTCCTCCTGCCATCTTGCTCTCTCTTCTCTCCCTCTCTCCATTTCTGCTTCTAATCCTTTCCCTCCAAGACTGTTCTAGGAGCCCCACATGCTTCTCCTCTAGTACAGCTCCATTCCCCTTCCTCTAAAGCTTGGGGTCAATCAACTCAA
>NW_011494913.1:3237713-3241533 GCF_000754665.1 Bison bison bison | reverse complement strand
CAATCAACTCAAATATTTATTGGGCAACTTTCATGTGCCAGGCTCTCCTCTCAACACAGGGAAAAAAGACTTACAAAGCCTTGCTCCCATGAAATCTACAGTCTAGTAGAAATTATTTCAGCAGAAATAACATTTACAGAGATATCTGGCTTCTCATGTGGCCAGATACTGTTCTAGGAGCTTTATTTTTATTAAATCATTTAATCCATACACACCCAGTGGGGTAGATTCTATTCTTGTTGTTCAGTCACTCAGTCGTGTCCAACTCTTTGCAACCCATGCACTACAGCACACCAGGCTTCCCTGTCCTCACAATCTCCTGGAGCTTTCTCAAACCCATGTCCCTTGAGTCAGTGATGCCATCCAACCATCTCATCCTCTGTTGTCCCCTTCTCCTCCTGCCCTCAATCTTTCCCAGCATCTGGGTCTTTTCTAATGAGTCATCTCTTCTCATCAGGTGGTCAAAGTATTTGGAGCTTCAGCTTCAGCACCAGTCCTTCCAATGAGTATTCAGAACTGATTTCCTTTAGGATTGACTAGTTTGATCTCCTTGCTGTCCAAGGGACTCTCAAGAGTCTTCTCCAGCACCACAGTTCAAAAGCATCAATTCTTTGGCTCTCAGCTTTCTTTATGGTCCAACTCTCACATCCATACATTACTGTCCTTATGTTGGGAATTCCTTGGAGGACTTGATAATAGCATCTCTGTGATGTGATCGGTAGGTTTTCTTCTTTTGAATAAGGTTTTCAATGGAGGGAAGGTCTCAGGAGCCCTGAGGGAACTGGCTGGGGTGTCATAGACTCAGTTGATAGGAAACAGAAAGAAGCAGGGTAGAGAGATGGAGTTGCTTGTGTGAATGCCTAGTTCTTCATTTCTAAGCAAATCATGTGTCCTCTACAAATTAGCAATGTTTCAGGCCTTCCTGACTCTTCGGAAGGACTTGCAACTAAAACATAACCAGAGTTAACACTCGCTGGCATGTTTGAAATGGTTAGGACAACGTAAGTTCCTAAGTCTTTGCATTGTGATTATTGAGGAGGGGAAGGAGGCAGTCAGGCTGTGTGGATGCTTGCCTGAAATTTGAAAAATAAACACCGAATGCACTGGCGTGTCATTGATTCCTTTACCCCTTCATTTAGCAAACATTTCTGTCACATATTACATGCCTGGCACTTGCCAAGGAGCTGGGGTAGAGAATTTAACCCAGCATAGTTCAGCTCTTGACCTTGACAATCTTATTGCCTTAAGCAGTGTTTGTGTATGGGAGTCTGATAAAACA
Source organism: Bison bison bison (assembly GCF_000754665.1). NCBI lineage: Eukaryota > Metazoa > Chordata > Mammalia > Artiodactyla > Bovidae > Bison > Bison bison. The sequence goes on along the minus strand of NW_011494913.1, from coordinate 3,240,254 downwards.
GCTATTTCTCTAGTGCTCTGTTGAAGAGATGTGAACTGGTATTGTATAATTATATACTACTTGCTTTCTTAATATTGAACATATGTTGTACATGATGGTTATTAAGTATTTAATCGTACGAAATATTTTATTTTCATTTTCTGTTGTCATATATTCGTTCTCACTGAAATTTAGAATCTCATAGGTTCATAGCACATGGGATAATTTCCCTTGTCAGTTAAGATCCAGCTATTGAAAGTTTCAGAAAGTATAAGTTTTTGTAGATTGGTGAAATTCAGTGTCAGGGCTGATGTGGGATCAGAAATGGAGGATGAGAAGAAATTGTTTCGGAAAGAGTAGTCGGAAATCTGGTAGTTGGATTATTTATGATGCAGTGTACTGTTCTGGAGGGGTTTTTTATTGAATTCAGTTGAGCTGTGAATTTGCCAGAAATCAGATTGAAGCTCCAGCTGGATACAGAGCCGAGGTAGGTCACCCATAGCCTGCAGCCTGCCCACTGCGCTGTTTCCTGTGGCTCCAGGCCCATCCAGTTGGTAATGAGGGCAGGGGTCAGTGGGCCGCGGGCAAGAGGCCTGGACTTCAGGACACTCTCGCGGGGGGGCCTTGGGCTCCCCGACATCCTCAGTGCAGGGTCTCAACCCCTCTGCTGTCAGGAAGGTCTTCCTTATGTTGACTTAACTCCACTGGAATGGAGACGGAGAACTTTATTTGTTTCTGCTCCCAATTCATTAATAGTCTGATGGAGCTGCAGAAGGGGAAGGCTAAGGGTGTTTAGCGAGGAGCGAGTCTGAGGGAGGGGCCCTGCTGGGTGCCTGGGCTGGAGAGCTCAGGGCTGAGGGAGGCAGCTCCTGGCTGGGACTTTCAGGTGTGCTTACGGTTGCTGGAGCATGTGTAATGCTATTCTCCGTTGGTGGACTTGACATTTTGACGGCCTCTCGGGAAGTCTTTCCTTTGTGCTGGCATCTTGGGCTTTCTGAGCAGCTCAGAGATGAAGAGGAAGATGCTCGGAGTGCAGCTTGGATGGTGCAGGAAGGCAGGACCACCTGCTATCCTGGACAGGTTCCCACGGAGTTCTTTGGAAGGAGCCTGGTAGAACTTGAGGTTGCCGTTCGCCTGCCGCTCTGGTGTTGGGAGCATCTCCAGCTACTTTCAAACCTCCAGGCTCCTAGAAACTTCTTGGACCATTGAACAGACCTTCCAGCTGCACAGAAGCCTCTGCTCACTGGTTGGTCCTGGGAGGCAGGGCAGCTGGGGCTTTAGCTTTCTAGGTCAAGTGCCCCTTCCCTCTCTAGCTTTGTTCAGGCACTGCTGGCCCCATTCTGCATCTGGAGGGGTCTCTGTCCCCCAGGGAGGCTCCCACTCTTCTGGAAGCTGTGTGTGGTGTCCAGAAACCCAGAGGCCAGACTACCAGGCCAGGCTGACCTCCTCTGGCTGAGGAAAGACTCCAGGCACATAGACAAGCATCCTCTCTGTCCTGGGGGTTTGGAGACAGTCATCTGGAAGGGTTAGGACTCGGCCAGCTGCTGTACTAACAAAGCCCTTTATAGGATGGTCTGCAGCCCTCACGAGCCCTGTCTGGCACCCTCACAGTCTCCTGATTGCATGGCCAGACTGTTTGTGGAGCCGGTTGACTGGCCCTTGTTTATGGTGGACCTGCCCTTGTTTCTGGGCTGAGACTGCTCAAAGGGGCTGCCATTGGACAAGATGATTGGCTTTGCTCGGTCTCTTTGGAGAGGTCCCCAGGATAGGGCTGGAATCCGAGGGGAGGGTTTAGCTACTCAGGCAGGAGGGCCTGGTGGGCCGATCCTGCTGTGACAGGTGGCAGGTTATCTGTGGTGAGGGATGGTGTGTTAACACGTCCCATGAAAAGGGGTGGGAACAGAGTTGGAGATTCATCAGGGCTGCAGCCGGAAGCTCTGCCCTCATGCTTCCTTAAGAGGACATAGCTTAAGTGACTCTGGGGAAGCCAGGCTGCTTCACAGGGGTCCCGTGGTGGCCCCACCAGGGGAGAGAGCAAACTATCATTGCTCTTTCTGCCACCCTATTTCAGGATGCCACCTTGTAAACAGCACTGGCCAAGGAGGTCTCCAAATAAGGTCTTCCCCATGGGTCACAGGACAGGGCATGGCTCGTGGACTTGCACCTCAAAGGCCTGTGTGTTTCTTTCTGAGCCCCTGGTGGTGGTGATGGTAAGGGCAGACGAAGGTTCTGTTCTGTTGTGGTGGTGTTTGCAAGACTTCAGGCCTTGCCACCACCACTGACACCCTGGGAGAGGAGATTTTAGTGGATCTGCTCTATATACCATTGGTTTCTGGTGTTCTAGGAGGTCTCCAAGGGAATGAGTGAGTGGAGCATGATTCCCCTTCCTCTAGGATCCAGGGATGGTTGGCTCCCCAGCATCAATGAGCGGCTACATCACAGATCACATATGTGGGAAGCAAGAGAGAGGCAAAGAGATAAGCAGCAAGAGTGAAAGGAACTAAGAGAGGAGGTGGCAGAAGGAGGCAGAACCGCAGAGGGAGTGGGCTGTGAGCAGCATCC
>NW_011494913.1:3223621-3237613 GCF_000754665.1 Bison bison bison | reverse complement strand
AGCATCCAGTCCCTCTGTGGTGAGTACATCTCTGCTGTACACTGTAAAGGCTTGGGTCCTGCAGCCCAGAGACTACCTTGGCCCTGCTCTTTCAAAATGTTCACGTCCTGCAGCATTTGACGCCCCAGTGAAGTAGGATGGATACTCACTGCTTCTACAATGCTTCCTATTCAGTAGGTAAAAGGCTCAGTCACTGTCCTCCAGGGGCTCACGGTCCACTGGGAGAGACCGACAAGTCAGCAGATAATTACTACTCTGAGAACAAGTCTGTTCCTGACACACGTTCTGGCTTCCAGGGGCTAATTATTCATACTGGATTCTTCTGTGAGTTCTGGACCATGGAGAAACATACATAAGAGTCAAATAGGGATTAAGATGTCTGTTTTACTGCTGAATTAAGACCCATTTTGGAGCTGAGGTCAAAATGGGTTTTCTGCTATTTCCTCTCAAATGCACCTGTTGAGCCTTACACATGGAGACGGTCAGCCCGCAGATCTGACCTTCATTCAGACACCTGTCTTGGGCCCCAGTCCTTACCCTTCTACTCATTCTTGCTGGCCACTCTAGATATGTGAGCCAATAGGTAGCAAACTCCTGCCTTCTCCACTAGCAGGTAAAACCTTTCCCTTCCTAAAGTGAGGAACCTGTGAAGGGTGAAAGGAAGAACAGCAGCTTTTTGTTTTGTACATTTAAGGGATGATGTTTCTTCTTTAGCATCTGGGATAAAGCATGAGGAAAGCGAGTAAGATTTTCCTCATCATGATCTATTGACATCGAGTGGGAAAACTCAGAAAAGGGTTTTGAAGGGTGAAGAGGAGTTATCCAACTAAGGTTGGGGAGAGAATTTTGAGTGGAAGGAACTACATGTGTAAAGACACAGCATGCAAAGTGTAAAAGTGTTAGTTACTCAGTCATGTCTGACTCTCTGTGACCCCATGGACCATAGCCCTCCCGGGTCCTCTGTCCATGGAATTCTCCAGGCAAGAAGACTGGAGTGGGTAGCCATTCTCTTCTCCAGGGGATCTTCCTGATCCAGAGGTTGAACCCAGGTCTCCTGCATTGCTGATGGATTCTTTGCCATCTGAGCCACCTGGGAAGCCCCAAAGACGCAGCATGGGGTCTGTTGTATCCTCCAGAACTACCAGAGTTGAGAATAGGGGTTGGAGGAACAGGGGAAGATGACCACAGAGATACCGAGAAGGGACAGTGACAAGATCAGTTTTGCATTTTGAATTCCCTTTTCAAGCTGAGTTAAGGAGGGAAGGAATGGAAGGTGTAAGATGAAAGAAAAGCGGAGCACTTGGCTAGGGGACAATGGAAGAGTCCTGGCAGAACACAATGAGAACCCGAGGAAACAAAGTTGGGGTGGACAGGGAGTAGGGGTGGGTTTCAGAACCATTCAGAAGACAGAAGGGATGGGGCTTGTTGACTGGTTGGTCTGTCATCTCAAGGATAACACTGGCTTAGGGTAGGATTTGGGGTTACAAATCTAGCCTGTTGAAGAGTAAGGGCTGTTGTGAGGTGACTCTATTCCAAGAACTAGGAAATAATAGAAATAAGAGCATCCTCCGAGTGTTATCACTTTAGCCAACACAGATGGATCTACATGGACATGCACAAGAAAGCATGGACTGGCTGCCTGAAAGAGTGAGTAACTTCTATATCAGGATATTCAGAAGGACTGAGAAGTGGAGGGTGGTCCTCCCAGAGACAAAGGCAAAGGAGAGCTGGCCGTGTCCCTCTGACCCCAATGCAAGTGAGGCGGGGGAAGCCCTGGGCCCGCTAAAGGTATGGTTTCATAACAGGCCATCACCAGTGACAATGGCACCTGAAAGCTAGTGGACTTGTGGGCTTAAGGACACGATGGTCAGCCCTGCAGACAATTCACATTCGGCTAACTCCACTTGTCCCATTGGGCACCCTGCTGCTTCTGAACTGGCAGCCTGGGAGATTTGCCTCCAGAAAAAGAATGCAGCTTGTCCTCTGGAGGCAGGAGGTCAACCCCAGGCTCAGTTTAGCCGATATTGTGCTAGACCAGCTCGCACCTGCTTGTGAGCGCTGATCGCGTGCATGTCTTCCCAGCTCTGCTGTGTTCAGTGACATCATGCTGATAGCTTGAAATCGGTCATGGTGGGAGTATTTATAGCATGGCAGATCCTTCAGCTCAGGGCTTCCGCCTCTCCCCTCCCACCACCTGAGAGCTGGTTATTAAACACTTACCCGCATACCACTGGTTAGAGCCCTCACTGCCATTCATTCATTGGTCTTTTAGTGTCTATATACATTTCACTGAACTTGGTGATTCCTCAAAGAGAAACAGTTTTGAGTTTCTGAACAAATAAAGCTAGACTATCCCTGGAAGAAAGGATGGATAAGGCGTCTAATCCACCAGCCCACAAGGCTTCCTAAGACAGTGCCCTCTTGAGCCTTCCAGTGGAATTGCATCTTGCAATAATAGTGGCAGGTTTTACTGGCCTCTTCCTATGGACCAGGCCCTGGTCCAGGCACTTGGCAGGCAGTCACACATCAGCCCTCACAGTAACCTTGCGAGGTAGGTAGCATTTCTATGACCATATCAATTTCTGGATGAGAAACCTGCCTAACACCAGGTGCTGCTAATAGATGGCCAAGTCAGGATTCTAGCCCCACAGTCTGATGGCCTTGATCATTACGCTCCTGAGTCTGATGGCCTTGATCATTACGCTCCTGAGGCCCAGCGTCTCTCCCTTCACACTACCTTGACTAATTAATTGTTAATAACACTTTTCCAGATGCCCGGTCTTGGCCGTTGACAGTCTGTTCCCCTTCCAGGGAAAGAAGTAAATCTTTGCGAACTCTTTTGTGGTTCAAAGCTTGAACGGTAGATTTGATGATATTTCTAAATGCCTTGAGCCCCTTGTTCCATCCCGGAAAGTGGTGTCAAAAGGGCACTTTTAGAATTCACTCTGATTGCATAAGTACGTATAATAATACATCTGTAATTTGTGACATATTTTCTAAGCAAAATATAGTAAGCCATGCTTCAGGGAACACACTGTGCTGCTGTACTAATTAATTTGTCAAGTTGTAGCTAATTATAAAATGCAGTGTTGCTTATTTTGATTTGTAATGTAGCCTGCGTTGTTTGAAGCCAAATGGGAAGTGGCAGTGTGTGGGGGACGAGGTTCCCTCCAGGCTGTCAGAGCCCTGGCCTCTGTTACCCACGTCATGAGCGTGTGTTCCAGCCCCGCTCGCCACTCCTGGAAGCCCAGAGGTCCTCTTGGACTCCAAGCTCCTCTGTCAGGCCATTCTTCTCCCACCAAGTGGACAGCAGAGGGCCCCCTGCTTGTCAGCTGCTGAACACACCCACCTGGATATGGTATTTTAAGAAGGGCTCATGAGGGAAATTCCCTAGAGGTCCAGTGGGTGGAACTCCATGCTTTCACTGTCATGGCTGGAATTCCATCCTTGGTTGAGGAAATAAGACCCTCACAAGCTTTGTTGTGGGGCCAAAAGAAAAAAAGAAAAAGAAGGGCTCACAAGCCCTTTCAAACCAAAGACCTTGATTTCCAAGCCCCCTGGGACTGAAAGGCCAGACACGGTCACTTCTGCGGGCCTCTGCTGGCCACAGAGAGTGTCAGGGGAACTGACTCTGGACTTCTGCCTAGGGTTTCTTGGGGTTGGAGGTGACGAGGATGTGGTCAAATTGCCAGAAGCCCCTTTCCAAGACTTCTGGGGCCAGAGGTCCTTAGGAGATTCGTCAAAATGCAGGATTTGGTGTTTGCAGTGAATCCTTAATGGAGAAGGCAATGGCACCCCACTCCAGTACTCTTGCCTGGAAACTCGCATGGATGGAGGAGCCTGGTAGGCTGCAGTCCATGGGGTCGAGAAGAGTCGGACACAACTGAGCGACTTCACTTTCACTTCACTTTCATGCATTGGAGAAGGCAATGGCAACCCACTCCAGTGTTTGAGGAGAATCCCAGGGATGGCGGAGCCTGGTGGGCTGCCGTCTCTGGGGTCGCACAGAGTTGGACACGACTGAAATGACTTAGCAGCAGCAGCAGCAGCAGCAGCATCAGAAGTGAATCCTGAAAGCTTGATTTTGTCAGCATGTTGAGAGGGACTCTTCTCATACCAAGGGAAGAGGGGCAAGTTCATACCAAGGAAACTTCCAGCTCAGGAAAACCCTGTGTGATCCCAGGCCAGACTACCTGGGGGGTGCAAAGCCATAACTCTTGCCTGCCCAGGAAGCCCTGTCTCACTGTGGGAGCATCACTTGTCTGGGCCATCACCCAGGACCCCCTGCCCCAGGCCTGGCATGCTCAAGTTGAGGGCCTTGGGCACCCTCTCCTTGGTACCACTTGCATGCGTGCCCCTAACTTCTGCCTCTTGGTGCTTCCTCCATGAGTTTCAGGCTTATCACTTCACTTCTCTTTTCCCAAAGTAATAGGAATACACTTGGTGAGGTGCCCTCACAGCCTTGTCCTTTGGGGTGGACTATAGGATGCCCCCTAGGCTTCAACCTGAGGCTTCCACCCCAAGTGTCTGATGATGTCAGTTTTCTGATATTTCCCCATATTTTGCTATCCCAATGTTATTCTATCAAAACAACTGCTATATTCGTTGGAGTGTATATCTCAGCTTATAAATATGTGCGTATTTACCTGTTCAATCTCTAAGTCACATCCAACTCTTTGCAACCCTGTGGACTGTAGCCCACCAGGCTCCTCTGTCCATGGAGTTTTCCAGGCAAGAATCCTGGAGTGGGTTGCCGTTTCCTACTCCAGGGGATCTTCTCATCCCAAGGATTGAACCCGCATCTCTTGTGTCTCCTGCATTGGCAGGCAGATCCTTTACCTATTTATTAATATTTATTTATTTATGCGTATTGTCTCCCTCTCAGACCGTATCTGTTTTGTTCATCAGGACACACCTGGTGTCTAGTCCAGGCCTGGCACCTAGTGAGTGCTCAATAAAATAGTTGTTTCGTGCACAGAAAGTTTAGCCCTGAGGGAGGACTCCAGGGATACCTCATGGACCTGCTGGACTCTGCAGGCCCCATTGATGGCATTTGCCTGGGACCTGTGGGCATCCAAGTGGGGCTGAGTCCCGCCCAGCACACTCCCTCCGTCAGTGCTTTCATAATCGAGAGGGTACTTGATGGAATTTAAAGGCTGCAAATGTAAAACAGACACGTGGGAACACTATTTTTGGCAACATACAATTAATCAACCTTTGGAACTCAATTCTGCAGGATATCATTGAAGCAAATAATTCAGCATGGCTAGGGAGGGGATCAGAAACCTCTCTGAATAAGAATAGCATCTGTTGGCAGGGAGCATCCCTTTCCAAAGAAATCTGTCCCAGGGCTGGTAGGCAAAGTCTTACCACCAGCTGTGATGGAGGGATCACAGGCCTATTAGAAGAAAGAGGATAAAATAAGAGGGGCTGGTGAGAGGGTGGGTGCAGCCACTGCCCTTTGATTGGCCATGGAGAGAAGCCCTGACTTAAGACAGCCCAGTTCCCAAAGGTTCTTGAACAAATAATCATGGTCCCTGACGGCTAGAACCTAGACTCAGTAAGCCCTCTCTGATTCCATCCTTCCATCCATTTATCTATCCACCCATCCACTTATTATCTATCTGTCCATCCATCCATCCTCCCACTTGCCCATCTGTCCTTACATCCAAGTGCAATGTGGGGATAAACAGGTGAAAAGATAGACAAGACCCTTGACCAAGAAACTCATGTCCACTAAGGGAGACCAAAGAGAAACAGACAAATGCAATGGTTGCATAATCAGTGTAATTACTGAGGACTTTTAAGAAGCTTTGGGAGCCCAGGGGACGGACTTGTTTCTAGGAACTGAGACTTCAGCCTGTTCCTGAGAAGCAGTGTGTTATAATGGGAAGAATGTTTGCGTTGGAACTTGTTAGAAATGGATTTTAATCCTGGCTCTGCCATTTGTGATTTGAGTGACAGAGGGCAAATTATGGAGCCTCTCAGAGCTTTAATCTTCCTCACCTTTAAAATGGAGACAATGATGTCCAGCCCAGTGCTATAAGGAATTGGTGAGATGTGGTCTGTGAAGGGCTCAGCTGAATACCTGCCATTAGTAGCTGGGTGTTAAATTTTGGTATCTTTTCCTCTCTTTGTCCTGTGCAAATCCTCTCTTTGGTTAATTTGTTTATAAAATACAGATCCTGTTTAAACATGTTTATATATCCCATATTTTACACATACATACTCACACACATCCATAGAATTTAAAACTCTCAGTTCAGCATTAAAGCTCTCCATTTTCCTTGGCAACTCAAAAGGACATCTGTTACCTTGATGCCATTAGCTGTGTTAGCACACGTATAAGTACCTCGTTAAAAAAAATCAAATATTAACACACATAGCGGAGCCTTGGGCTTTCTATTTGATTACTCTGAAGGGTAAGTTTACTTAATATAAGCAAATTTATGATTCTGAAGTTGTAAATTTGAATAGCACAGTTCCCAGAAAACTTTCTTCCCATAATCCAAGTGTAGACATAAAATCCGTATTTTCTGTAGAGAGACACCATGGTATTCAAATGGGGATGAGGTGATACCGGGTGATAATCAAAGTCGGCAGGAATGCTGTTAGCACCTTTTAACACTGGTGTCAAGATGATGAGAATTTGGAATGTGTTGCTGTGATAGGAAGTGATTTCCATTTCTCTCTCGTGGTACCCCCAGCAAGTGACGGGAGAGAGCTAGCATTCTCGCCTCCCTGGTGGCTGGTCCAGCGGGAGGCCCAGCCCCTTTCGAGAGGGCTTGGGGGAAGAGGGGAGAACCCATAAACATGGGGCCATCGGAAGGAGGCCATGATGTCTGTGTGTCTGGGGGCTGCTCTGGACTATTTAGGGTCCACGCTTCCGTGGACAAGGGTAAGGCCGCTGTCATTTTAACAAAGCTTCAGGAGATTTCCACAAAGGCCTACGTTGGATTTTTTTTAGTGAAGCCCAATTCCCATCTTGTCTGCACCAGATTTCTAGCCTGCCTTGGCTCTCCGTTTTCTGCTCTGCCCATGGACAGTGCAGAGGCTGAAGCATCATTCATATTAATGGGCCTCCCATTGTTTGCTGTTCTAGTTTTCCCTCTCCTTCTCAGGAGCCTGCCAAGCAGGGCATCATGTGCTCATGGGCCCTTAATAAATGTTTGATGATGATAATTAGATCATGGGCAATTTGTTACCATAACATTTATTTTTCACATTTTTTCTTAGAAATGGTATCTGTCTTCAGCTCTGCTTGACTCAGGACAGTGATTTCAATTTCTACAAAGAATGTGTCTCAGAGCGGCAATTCATTGTTGAACAAAGAGCAAAGGTTTTAGAGCCTCACGGCCTGGGCTCACATTCTTGGCTTTTCCACTTTCTGGCTGGCTGAAGTTAGACCAGCTTGAATTTCTGGCCTTGAATAAATGGTAAAGATGCCAGTGTATCTAAAGGCAATTCTGATTCGCTAACCTCGTTGAGTATAGAAAATTCTTTCCCAGAAGTGGGGAACTTGGGAAGTGGTCTGACTATGGATATATTTTGAAGGCAGATTGATAGCATTTGCTGACAGTGTAGATGTAGGTATTGAGAGGAATAGGCGTCAAGAGTCAAGGACGGGGCCTTTGACTTTGGTTTGAGCAATGAGAATGGAGTGGCCATTTCCTGGGGTGAGGATTGCAGAAGAGTGGATTTGGGAAATGTGAAAACTAGGAGTTTGGTTTTGGCCATGGTAAATTGGAGGTGCGCCTTGGACATCGATTTGGAGGCTTAGAGGAGTCAGTTGGGTTTGCCATGCTGGGGTTGGAGGGCGGTCAGGGCTGCAGATCCAGTGTCAACAGCATCCCACAGACTCAAAAAGCCAGGATACCAGTGAGACCCACAGGTGAGGCAGGAAGTGAAGGGGGAGAAGAGAAGAGAAGAGGTCTGGGGATTGGTCTCAGGAAGACTGATTGTAAGGACTGAAAATGGGAGCCTAAAGTAGTCTCTTTTCTGCCTCTCACCCCAGAGATTTCATGGGATTTTTTTTGACCTTTGACTCTTTCAGTTTAGAAGTCTTCTACTCAAAGACCAGGGATGCTTTCTAAAAATTGTGGATGTTTTGCTCATGATAAGGCAAACATTAGTTACAGAATTGTCATGTGAGGTGGATAATGATCCCTTTCTCATGGCTCCTGAATTCCTTCTACCAGACCAGGGATGCCCTAGGACCCTGACTGAGGGGTGGTGCCAAGGGGAGCCCTAACCCTTCTGACTGTGTTGGACTCTAGTAAGTACTAAACATCACTGTCTCCCCTTCTCTGGATTCAAGCTCTGCTCTTCCATGTAACTCTGCAAAGGAGTAGCTAAAGATACCAATATCTGAAGACAATTCTTGCTGTTCCTAGTCCAGACAGCACATGTCCATTTGCTGGCAGGGAGGTGAGGGCCAGTTCAGTGGACTGGCTCACCTTAAATCAGAGAGTAACTCAGGACAGAGGCCTGGGCTTCGAGCCCCTTGTCCTAGAACCCCAGTTCCATAACATTTCATTCCCTTCCCAGGATGACGGAGGTGGAAATGCCCCTTGAACCTAGCGTACAAGGACAGCACATGTATGTGTGTGCTCAGTCATGTCCAACTCTTTGTGACCGTGTGGACTGTAGCCCACCAGGCTCCTCTGTCCATGGAATTTTCTAGGCAAGAATACTGGCTTGGGTTGCCATTTCCCACTCCAGGGGATCTTTCTGGCCCAGGAAATGAACCTGTGTCTCTTGTGTCTCCTGCCTTGGCAGGTGGATTCTTAACCGCTGTGCCACCTGGGAAGTCCCCATACAGGGACGGGAGCTTCATTTATTCCTAGACAGGCAGTAGTCCTCAGTTTGACAGAGCAGGAAGCATCAGGGACTATGGGAGACAAGCGGGAGCGTGCTAAGATGGCTTGGTGTTGATAATTATACTATCAAGGATGCTTTGACTTGTCACACAGGGGGCATCGTTGGAGCCAGACACACCTGGGGGCCGAATGCTCACTCAGCCTCTCATTAGCTGTGTAATTTGAGACAAGTCAGTTTATCTCTTTGAGCCTGAATTTTCTCATCCATGTGACAGGGGATGTTAACTCCTACCTCAGAGGGTGGTTGTAAAGATCAAGTCAGAAAAAGTAGATAAAGGAGCCAGCATAGAGCCTGGTAGGAATCCGGCATGCCCCAGTGTTTATTCTCTTCCCTCATCTGTATGCAGCCAACAAGAAATTCATGATGATAAAAGTTAATGATGAATAGTCTCTGTAATGACTATTGTAATAATGTGAGGGTGGATTTCACATCAATAAATCAGTTAGGAAGCCTAAAACACAAGGTGGGGCCTGATGTGTGGGCAAAACAAAGAAGGTGTGTGTGATTGGGAAAGCCGTTAGCCGCTGGCTTTCCCAGAAGAAAGCTTGGAGAAGCAGCTCTAGACCCCTTCAGGATGATATGATCTGAGTTGGTGAACACAACACCCTGCAACTGAAGCAATATTGTCGCCATCCTTGAAAATCAGATACAAGTTTCTAGCGGCCCTATTCATTGTCGGCAAAAAGGGGAAGCACCCTGAATGTCCATTAACCATTGAGTAGATAAACAGAATGTGGTCTGTCCACATGTGGAATATTATTCAGCCATAAAAAGGAAGGAAGTACTGACAAATGCTACAATGTGGATGAAACTTGAAAACATGTGAAAGAAACCAGACATCAAATGACAAATGTGATTTGTTGTATGATTCCATTTATAGGCAATGTCTGGAATAGGCAAATTCATGGAGACAGAAAGCAGGTTAGTGGTTGCCAGGGCTGGGGAAGAGGAGCCCCAGTGAGTGATTGCTAACGGATACAGGACTTCCTTTTTGGGTGATAAAAATATTCTGAAACTAGACGCAAGTGACAGTCACATGATACTGTGAATGCACTGAGAGGCACTGAGTTGGGCACTTTAATGTTGCTAAATGGCGAATTTCATGTTGTGTGTATTTTCCCTCAGTAAAAAAAATAATCAGACAAGGGATTCTGGAATTTTACCCTAAAGGCTCTCAAGCAGGTTGCTATCTCCATGTGGAGCTCTTTTTCATGTCTCCACCTGCCCCTCTGTGGGCTAGGCACAGTCCAGAACGCTTCAGACACGATCTGCACAGCAGCTCTTATGAGGGTGGAGGTGTTAGTCCTGCTTCGTGGACCAGGAATGTGTGGTTGAGAAAGTGTCGTTCATTTTCTCAAATCACAGAACTAGCACATGCTGAACTGTCTTTCAGACCGACTATGTCCATCCACATTAGGGCTGGACTTGCCACCACAAGCACCAGCCTTTTGTTAACCACCGTAGTCACTGCCGTTTATCAAGCACTGGCTGTTTGTGGGGCTCCGTGCTGGGTCTCGGCTGCTCTCTCCCCATCTGGGTTCACTTCCGGGACCCCGTGCTTAGCACAGCATATGATCCCTGTCAGCGGGTAGAAACTGAGTGTGTGTCTGATAAACACGTGTCAGGCTTTTGTCCTAGAGATTGGGGACTTGGTGGTAGACTGCAGGCTGGATTGGTGGAATGGCTTTCTCTTTGACACCATTCATTGAGTGATTTCTACAGAAGTGAACGTGACTCCTAATTTCTCTGAAATAAAGCCCCTTGAAACCCCTATCCTCCTTTTCCTCGAGACTTGGCACCCACAGCATACCAACTGGTTGAAAATTATTTCTGTGTGCAGAAATGGACAATTTGATATTGTAAATTTTGAAAATTAACAAACTGTTGAAGGATCAGTGCTCTACAAGTGGTGGCAGAAAACGAGCATTTTAGCGTTTGCAAGAGCAATGTATGTATATGTGTGTATCAGCTATTACCCATTGAATACAAGCATCTGTCTACAACCCGCCATCTATATGCAAATAGTTTGTGGTGTGGTGCATATATTCCCCACAAACAGTGTGAAATGTATATAAATTATGCAATAATATAGATGTGGCACATATGTTAGTTTGAGCTGATTGTCGTCAATACTCTAGGCATAGATGGGTTTGTGATGGGTGTGTTAGCAACACATTTGCAGGCCTGGGAATGGCAGGGGAGAGCTGGGTAGCAATGTGGCCCAGGGAGGCGGCTGGCTGGCTGCCTCGGGGCATAGAGGGCTCAACCCCAAGGCAGAAGTCCTAGATGCACGATCCCCAGGCCAGGGGCCTGGCTTTCAGTTTCGCAGACCTGAAATTCAGGTATATGGGGGCCCTGGCAGAGGTAGAAACTGAGTGTGTGTCTGATAGATAAATGTCGGAAGAGGACACCAGGGAGTGAATGGGTCAGAGGCACGGTTCGAGGTTAACTGAAGTGCTGAGACTGGGTCATTCGCAGTTAGCAACCCAGTGTCAGCTGGGTAAGAGTCTCACCTTGGTCGAGTAACATGGACTGCCCTTGCTGACACAGTCCAGGGCATGGGCATCAGATTCTTCTCTGGATTCAAAACCTAGCCCTGGCACTTCCTGGCTGTGTGTGGGATCCCTGGGGGAGACGCTTACCTTCTCTAAGGGTCTGCTTTCTCTGTAAAATGAGGGGAGAACAGATCCTCTCTCAGGGTTGTGGTGGGAACCAAATAAATACCATACGAAAAGAACTTGGCAGGTATAATTAGTGCCCGTTGGCGCGTCCCATGACTGACTATGACCGTAGGGACGCTCCACAGGGGAAGCTGATTCTAATGAGAAGACTGGTCTCCCTATCAGAGCTGGTGACCCGATGGCCCCATCAGTGACCAATGAGGTGGGATGCAACCATCTCCACATTAGGGCTGGCCCCACATCACACAGTCCAGACACAAGGGAACTGATATAATCCCTGTTTTTGAGGACCTACTCTGTGCTGGGCACTGAGTGTTTTATATGCACTTTATGGCCTGTTGCCTCCCAAATGGAGAGGTGGTCCCATTACTATCCCTGGCCTATAGCTGAGGCAGCTGCAGCTCAGCAAGTGGAACTGTGTGCCCAGGTCATGGAGCTGATCAGAGGGAGCCAGGTTTTGAGTCCAGTCCTATCTGGGTCAAGAGTACACTGCTCTGTGGCCATCTCCTTCTATCAGGGCAGCCTCTCTCTGAAGAGTGCTGGCCACGTGGGGGTGTCTTTCTGCATCTTGAGCCCCTCTCATCACATGCTCTGTGTTTAAGGACATTTCAAACCACTGGTGCTCTATCAGGTTTCTGCTTATTGGAATTGATGTTGTAAACTCCCCAGGCCTGCATTCCTGGGTGTAGCCTGGTATAAAAACCCCTGGGTCTCAGGTGACGTCTTGGGATGCCTGGGCTCGTGTGCTCTCTGGGTGTTTTCCTCGTTCATGTCTTGGCAGATGGTGCTGAAGATCTCTCTCCTTCTCTAGGCTTCTTGTGCTGGGAGCTGGCAGCCCCCTGTATGCTGGGCCCAGCAGTGAGTGATGAGTCAGGGGTGGGTACCCAGAGAGGAAGCCACCAGGGACAAGAGGGAGATGCGCTCTGGCCCAGCAGGATGCTGAGGCTGCCGGGAAGCAGCCTGGTGGCCACAAGGACTTCTGGACTGCAGCCAGCCGGAGAAGTGGGGCCCAGAGCTGGGGACGTCATTTGCTGGGAGGAGCGCCCTGCGCCTGGCTCCTTACGTGCTCACCGTGTGGATTCCTGTCCCCGCCACCTTGTACTGAGGTTTCTCACCATGCCTTCTTATGAAACACAGGGTACCATTTAGAGCATCACATAGGTAAATTTAGCCAAGCGTATTTTGGGCCAATTGAAGTTGTAGGCATGCTGCCTGGGGAAAAAATAGATCTTCTCTTATTTGATGTGTGACACATGAGAGCAATGGAGAAGCCTGCGCACCCCATCCTGCACCCAATCCCGATTGCTGCCTGGGCTCCAAAGGCTGGCTCCCACATTCTGCTTCTCATCGTCACTTCAGAGATGTATAAATGTGTCGTTCCCACCAGATGATTGGGCAATCATAGAAAGGGGTGGCAAAGAGGGAGCAGGAGGGTTTTTCTGCAGGATAGTAACCAGATCTAGTCTCTGCCCACCAGTCTGGGAGCTGGGTGATTTCATCTCAGATGACCCATTCTAGCTGTTGCTTTGCCTCCCGTGGCTTTTGGGCCGTCAGGACACCCACCTCCTTCTCATTGTGCTATTGGAGGGTAGGGACCCTTGTTAGGGAAATCTGACAACTTATACCATCTGGTCCCCCTGGAGGTATAAATGGCTGGCCTTGGACAAGGGTGGGCCACAGAAGGTAGAATGAAGGGGAAGAAAGAGGAAAGCAGTAATTTAGCACAGTTAGTAACTGCATGCTTGTTCTGTGCTAGGCATCCAGACGTGGTTGTGATTATTACTTTCTTTTTTTTTTAAAGTACACATGAGCCAACTTTTAAAAAAATATTTACTTACTTATTTATTTATTTGGCTGCATCGGGTCTTAGTTGAAGCACTCAGGGTCTTTACTGTGTCACATGGAACCTTTGCTGCAGTGAATGGACTCTAGTTATGTGTGGGCTCAGTAGTTGTGGCTCGGGCTCAGTTGCTCCATAGCATGTGGGATTTTAGTTCCCCAACCAGGGACTGAACCATATCCCTTGCTTTGCAGGGCAGATTCTTAACCACTGGATCGCAAGGGTGGTCTTGTGATTATTACTCTTTTGTTTGTGAACTTGTGTGTTTGTTTTTTGCTGTAGCCTAAGTAAAAGCTGGTGCGGCACAGAAGTGGGAGGGGACTAATTTGGGTCGTGTATAGGGTTGGTGTAATTGAATGTAGGGAGAGAGGAGACAGGTGAGACATAAGACAAAGGCTGGGGTGAGGCCTGGGTGCTTCTTGTGTGAATGTGTAAGTGTACACTAAGGAGAAGGCAATGGCACCCCACTCCAGTACTCTTGCCTGGAAAATCCCATGGACAGAGGAGCCTGATAGGCTGCAGTCCATGGGGTCTCGAAGAGTCGGACATGACTGAGCGACTTCACTTTCACCTTTCACTTTCATGCATTGG
>NW_011494913.1:3219853-3223521 GCF_000754665.1 Bison bison bison | reverse complement strand
GCGCGAAGAGTCGGACATGACTGAGCGACTTCACTTTCACCTTTCACTTTCATGCATTGGAGAAGGAAATGGCAACCCACTCCAGTGCTCTTGCCTGGAGAATCCCAGGGACGGGGGAGCCTGGTGGGCTGCTGTCTATGGGGTTGCAAAGAGTCGGACACGACTGAAGTGACTTAGCAGCAGCAGCAGCAAGAAGGCGGCAGGAAGAATGTGTGGCCAGGGGGAGATGCAGAGTGCAGCCGTGGGTGTTTTGGGTGTGCAGGGTTGGTGTGGTGTTGCCTGCAGGTGTTTTCAGTAACCAGATGGTACTAAAAAATGGTGTGCAAGAGAGAGCCCTGGCCAGGAGGCCTGGGTCCATAGGTAGTTATAGCAGCAGTGGACATGTAGCAGGTTGTTGAGAGAGTCTAGGAGGAAAAGGACTCAGGGGCGGAGCCAGAATAGGTGAGCTGGGCGGAGGCAGTGAGAGGTCAAGGGCATCCTTGCAAAACAAGGTCAGAGAACGTAGCTTGTGCGGTTGTGAGAGTTCGTTGAGGTGATGCAGGCTGGGGTGCTTATCGCAGAGCACCAGACCCTGAATTGGCAGACTAGGCGCATGGCTGCTGTGGGTTTTGGCTTCAGCTGGTCTCTCCAGCCATCCTTGGGGCACACCTTTCAGCTTTGCTCAGATGTTAGTGGGTGGGGAGCTGGGACTTTTGACTACTTCCCTCAGGGCAGAGGAGACCCTGAGACACAGAGAATGAGGGGACCAGCCCAGGGCTGGATGGGAGGTTGGGAGGGCTGAAGTCAGTCTGCCTGGGAGGCAGTGGCTAAAAATCTATGGGCCTCCCCAGAATGTGACTCTGCTTTGAACCCTCATCTCTTAACCATCTTGCATATCTTGCAAAAGGTGTTTGCCAGACCGCTCTTTCCCCAAGTAGACTAGCAGCCTTGAACTAGCCATTCACGAAGACTTTGGGAAAGAAAGAACTTCAGAGCCACCCTCACTTTTCCACTTTTAATTGATTTTGGCATCATGGGGATAATGGCCATCATGGGCCAAAGCAGGCAGCGGATGGACTGTGGGCCTCCCCTTCTTGCCCTGTGGTCCTGCTCTGACCAATACAGGAGCCCCAGCCACATATGGCTAATCAGCACTTGAAATGTGGCAATGTGACTGAGGATTTTTAATAATATTTAATTTTAATGAAATTTTAAAAACCAACATTGATTCAAGCATTAGAAAAATTTTAGGTGTGTTTGGAACAACTTGATTACATGAGTCTACTTTTCTAAAGGTAAATTTTATGAAATCTAAATTTGGATCAAGTATTTCTGATGAAAATTTAGTGCTGAGATGTGCCATAAATGTAAAATACACATCAGTCAAGGATACTAGACTGTAAAAT
The DNA here is from genome assembly GCF_000754665.1 of Bison bison bison. Lineage (NCBI taxonomy): Eukaryota > Metazoa > Chordata > Mammalia > Artiodactyla > Bovidae > Bison > Bison bison. The sequence goes on along the minus strand of NW_011494913.1, from coordinate 3,222,136 downwards.
ATTAATAATTTTTTATTGATTACATGTTGAACTGATATTTTTGGACACATTGGGCTAAATGAAATCTGCCGCTACAATGAATTTCCCATGTTTCTTTTTAAGATGGCTACTGGAAAACTAGAAACTGGGGAGACCTGGCTTAGCTTCCTGTCTGAGAAGCCCATGGCTCTGGGCTCTGCTTAGAGAGTATGCCATGGGGATGGATGAGAAAGTTTTGCAGATTTGGAAGTCTGTACATCGACTGTAATTGCAGCTCTGGACTTTGGGTGCTGATGTGTTGGTGTAGCTCCATCAGTTGCGGCAGGGGGACCGCTCAGTAGAAGATGTTGCTAATGGGGGCGGTGTGCTTATGTAGGGGCAGAGGGTGGGTGGAAATTCTATTTTCTGCTCAGTTTTGCTGTGAACCTAAAAACTTTTCTAAAACTTTAGGCAGAAGAGTACGGAAAACAAACAAACAGAACACAATAAGACATCTCCGAGTGCTGTCAGTGTTTTGGGGGCAAAGATGGTTGCTCGGTTCATCACTAATAATCAGGGAAGGTGCCTGTTCATCAAAGCAGCTCATCAGCAGAGCATACTTGACGCTGCCCATCTGCACAGCACAGGACAGAGCTGCAAGCAGAAGCCGCCTGCCTTGTCAAGAAGGCTCTCCTGAGACTCTCACCAGGAAGCTCGGAGAGGCCCAGAAAGAAAGACAATCCCTTTTCTTACTTTGGCTGGTCTCCGTGTTGGAGACAAGGCCTCAAAGCAAACCCTGAGATCACAGGTGAATTCCATCCAAGCTTTGGCTGGCCTCCGTGTTGGAGACAAGGCCTCAAAGCAAACCCTGCGATCACAGGTGAATTCCGTCCAAGCTTCCATCATGGATGTGCTCATGGAATTCTAGGGCGACTTTCAGACCCTCTGATCCTCCTCCCAGGCAGGCTGGTCCAGGGCTAATGTTTGAGAATCAGGAGGTGAAAACACCTTGGAAAGTGGTCCCTGAGAGTTCTAGTGGGGATGCTAGTGTTCAATTTCCCCATCTCTGTGTATTCCTCTATGAAAACTCACCAGTCTTGAGGATTTTTTGCACTTTTCTGTTTATCTCTTCCACTTCAGTAAACATAGTTTCTTTAACGAAAGGCTCCAGAGTTAGCTGTCACTGTCTTCAGACCCATGAGGAGCCAGCAGAATGCGGTTCCCAGAATGGCTTTCCAGCCTCCCTAGGGAGACTTGGCTGCCTTGCTGGCTTTGCATGCTGGGGATCGGTAGTCTAGCTGAAATGACATGATGTTTCAGGATTGTACAAATGGCAGGGATAGAATTAATGATGACGGATGACAAAGTACTTTCTACTATTTTTCCTGTGTCTCTTACTTCCTCTGACCCACAGTCACCTTCGCAGACCTGACTTCTTTTTAATAGGCTGGAAATGGAGGCTTAGAAAAGTCAAGTAACTTCAGCAAGGTCACTCGGCAAGGATTTGACTTCAGTTCAGCTCAATTCTCCTGGGTCCCACAGGCTGCACTCAGGACCATCCAAGGGGCCCTGCAGGCTGGAGCTGAGTGGGTGGACTGCTCATCTCAAGCTGAGCCAGTTTGTCAGTGGCCAGGAACCATCCTGCCAGTCACAGGGGATGGAAGCAATCAACTCAGCTTTTGTTTTTCTCCCGTGTTGCCCTTCCTTCCTCCTGTCTGGCACTTTACAAATGACCGAGGGGTTTCCCCGCCTTCCGCCATCTAAAGTCAACCAATTTTTCTCCCACGTTGAAACAAGTTTGCTCATAAGAGGATCTGCACCGTCTCCCCTCTGACTGTGCGTTACTAGCCCTTGGAGGTGAGTGGGCAGAATGCTAAATGAGCTCCCTTGACGTTACACCTGAGACATGTTTGTGTTATAAATGGGTACAAATTGAGTTTGGTTTTAGGTGATGTATGATGTCTGCCACGTTTTCCCCTGTGGTAGGACAGCTAGAGGAGAGCTAATTTGTTTGGAATTGGGCGTTTCCAAGCCTTTGGTGGGTTGGGGATCACCGTTTCCCCTCTGTAATCACCAGGATGGAGCCAGCAGTGTGGGGTGCGGGGCTGTCAGTGAGCGGATCACTGCCACCAGCATGCTCTGCTCATGCTGCTGACCCTTGGCAGCCTGCCCAGAATGGCTGGTGGCCCTGACCAGATGTTCCTCTGCTTTCTTTTGGCCTTGGCTTTGAGTCAGAGAGATCTCTGAATCCTGATCTGCTTATAAGCTACTGTAATCAGAGGTGTGGCTTGTGGCAAGTCACGTGCATGCACCTGAGTGCTGAAG
>NW_011494913.1:3218321-3219753 GCF_000754665.1 Bison bison bison | reverse complement strand
GCTGAAGTGCCCTGGAGGTGTCTGGGAGGGGCACGCGAGCAATCTGACACGGGCCTGGCCAAGGTATTCCGTCCACATGGATGGTAAGAGCCGCTGGGTCGGAGTGAGCAAACTGGAGCAGGGCTTGGTTTCCTTCATGGGCAAGAAAACGGGAAGAATCTTGTGCTGTGGAGTCCTCCAGTCCCCAGGAGCCGACGGTTGCTGCCTGCTCCCTGATGGGGATGCTGTGACCTTCCTGGTGACAGCCTGGGGCTGAGGCACGGGGGTGCGGCTGGCCATGGTGGTCCCCGTGGGAGCCCTATCACATCAAGGGGACAGGGTGTCTGTGCAGAGGGCAGCTGTGAGGCAGGGCATGCAGTTGTTGGCACTGAGGTCAGGGCTCTGCAGGGGTGACTAGGCACCCTGCAGTGCAGGAGCTGAATCTGGTCAGGATGTGTCCCAAGGGGGCTTCTGGGGCGCAGCCAGGCCTGTGGCTCAAGCCGCCCACGTTCCTCCCTCTGCACTCTCATGGGGGCACGAAGGCATTTCATTAGAGATGCCTTCCTGTCTGATAGGAGCTGCTGTGTCCTTCATTGTCCTTGCAGTCTGGCATCTGTATTAGGTCTCGTGATCATGCATCCTGATTTGGGGTTTGCAGACGCCTCACTCTGCATCTGTACTATGTTTTGGAGGAGCGCCATGGAGGGCTGGATGTGCATGTGCTCTTGGGATTTCCCGAGTGCAGAAAGCATCTGGTTGCACCCTGAGGAAGGCAAGGACAGTGGATCGTGTCTGAACCCTGGGCCTGTGGCTGGCGGGAACGGTGGGACAGAGTGGCAAGACGGGTGACAGGCCAGTTTTGAGGTGTGTGTGGGCTATCTGTTCAGAGCTGGTGAGTTCCGCAGGCTGGGGAGGGATCACCTCTCTTTCCCAACAGCTCCAGCTGGCAGAGGCTCGGCCCAGATGAAGGTGTGGGCACCTGCAGTCGCGTGCCGTGTGCCCAAGCCAGCTGTGTGTGCTTGGCCTGGGAGCAGCAGTGAAGAATCCGGACCTGTTGGGGTGAGGGGCGGGCTGTCGTGCTTGGCCTGGGAGCAGCAGTGAAGAATCTGGACCTGTTGGGGTGAGGGGCGGGCTGTTGTGCTGTGCTGAGAGCGCCGCCTGTGCACCTGGATGCGGTCCTCCCAGGCGCTTTGGCACGGGGTGCTGTCTGTCGTGTTGGCTGCTTCTCACAGGCCTGTCTTATCTCTCCACACAGAGTTGTGTGAGGCCAGAGAGCAAGGTGCTGCCTCTCACATCCACCGTAGAGGCTCACAGAACTCTGACCGAGCTGGGTCATCTTTGGTATGTTTCTGTGAGAGGTTTCTGATGCCAGGGCTTGGTTATGGCTCGTGGCATAAAGGAGCTCATGAGAAGTGTGTGTCCGCATGGCTGAGAGGATGGCCATCCACTGAGT
>NW_011494913.1:3217597-3218221 GCF_000754665.1 Bison bison bison | reverse complement strand
AGTGGATGGGAGCAGCAAGCTTAAATACGATATCTATCGGGAATTCCCTGGTGGTCCGGTGGTTAAGACCCCAAACTTTCACTGCCAAAGGCCCGGGTTTGATCCCTGGTCGGGGAACTGAGATCCCACAAGGTCCGTGGCATGGCCTTAAAGAAAAGAAAATATCTATTGCCTCTAGAATCCAAAGAGGTCCACCTTGCATTGTGCCTCTTTATTAATGACCTGGTATACGAGGAACTGGAGAAGGAGATGGCTACTCACTCCAGTGTTCTTGCCTGGAGAATCCCAGGGACGGGGCAGCCTGGTGAGCAGCCGTCTATGGGGTCGCACAGAGTCGGACACGACTGAAGCGACTTAGCTGTAGCAGCATCTTGTTCTGTTTTCTAGAGCATATTCTTAAAGACCCCAGAACATTGGAACTCCAAAGAAGTTGACCAAGTCTGGCAAGTTTCTATACTTTCGTAGAAGTTATTGTCTACTATATATACATGTGTCTTGCCAAAGCACTTGGTACGTGTTTATTTCTGCTCTCCACATTGTATCAGCATGAAGTCATCAATGAATTAGCATGATGTTCTCCTAGATGATCAGACAGTCCGATTCTTGTGGACTGTGTAACCCAGA
>NW_011494913.1:3184824-3217497 GCF_000754665.1 Bison bison bison | reverse complement strand
AATTGATACGGTCCTCAGCACAGTGAAGCTAACTCTTTCTAGTGGTTTTTTGTTTGCTGGGTTAGAGGGAAAAATACCAATGGATCAATAACTGCGTACCAGGTGCTAGGGTCTGTATTGATTTGATCCACTAAGGAGACCATATCAGGAACAGCGGGACACAGTTGGAGTCATCACTTGATTAAGTTGATGATAATCTACTGTCGCTCCTTATGACTCATTATCTTCTGTGTCTGCCAACCTAGAAAGTTACATAAGGATGTGACTGGAATCCTTTGCTTTGCACTTTTCAAATATTTAATGATGACGCTAATTTCTCAGATTTCCTTGGGGATAGAGCAGTGTTTCTGTTTTCTTATTTTGACAGGGAGAGGAAAATGCTTTCTACTTCGCCCTTTCTGCCTTATTAGCCCTTAGTCGATTTTCGGAAAGTCAATTAGGAAGTTCATCTTATTGCTGAAGATTTCTAAATATTCACTCAGGAAATGGCCTGGGGCCCCTTGGATATTCTGTAAGGCTGACTTGGGTCAAAATTTGACTTTTTGTTTGACTTCCATTAGCCTCCATTCCAACTGATAGGCCCTATCAGCGTCCTGGTTTCTAGGAATTAGGAATAGCCAAGATCCATCATTCAGTAACACCCCGTGGGTTGTGGTATTTCCTTTTCTCCAGGGCAAAGCTATCTTGATAAATAGTTTCAGATCTCTTTAAGAAAGGCCAAGCAGAATATTCACAACACTTAATTGTGATGCTTCAGGGACAGTTTAGGTCCTCCTCTCATTTAAAGAGTATAGGATCATTCATTTCAAATAAAAATTCTGTTTCTATTTTTATAGCTTATACGAGGACTCTCCCCTTCTTCCCCAAATGATACAAATTAAGTAAGATCTTGGCGGGTCACCTGTTTACTTTTGTTTTGGGGACCTCAGAGTCAATTAATCCCAGTCAGCTATCCCAAGTGGCGCAGTGGTAAAGAATCCGCCTGCCAGTGCAGGAGACCCAGGAGACGTGGGTTCCATCTCTGTGTCAGGAAGCTCCCCTGGAGAAGAAAATGGCTACCCACTCCAGTATTCTTGCCAGGAAAATTGCATGGACAGAGCCTGGCGGGCTGCAGTCCATTGAATGGAAAAGAATTGGACATGACTGAGCGGCTAAGCACACACCCAGATCCCTGCAGATAAGAACGTTCTGGTAACACCTCTTGTCTTGCTGCTGCTTCCAGTCACCAAGCTCACTTTACCCCCAGTGTTTGGGTACTGCCACATGACCTCTGTCCCCTCTGTTGCAATCAGGGGTCCAGGTTTAAGACCACATTTGAACCAGAACTTTATAGCTTGTAGATGCCAGGCACTGAAATGTTTAGGCACAAGGCTGGTGCTTCCCTCACCTTTGTATTTATCAGCACTTGGTGAAGGGCATGGCTTGTGGGAGTGCGGTTAAGGGTAAGCAGAGGGAGATAACAGATGTCCGTATTCTGTGGTCTTTGGGCTACTTCATCTACATTATGCCAAAGCAATTCTGGCATCTCAACCTCATTTAGAGTAGATCACTGTTGGGTTTAGACTCCTGTTAAATAGTTGAGCAAACAATTAGAACCACTCCCAGCTGTTTGAACTAAGACATTGAACTTAGAAGTCTGGTGAGTGCTTTCATATCAGTGAACTAAGCCTGGTCTGAGATTGTCTCTCTCTTTGGTCTAACCCTCTTGGAGTCCATTCCTGTACATCCTTTCCTGGTGTAAATTAGCTAAGTCCTGCTATATTTGTGTGTGGTCAAGACTCTTCTCCCAGGCTTAATTTTGTAATTGTATTCCGAGAGAAGCTAGGATACTACTCTAGTTATAGATGAGGAAACACTGTGTGGGTCTGTGTGTGTCCTGTGGGTTTGGAGTGGTTGGAGCTTGATGAAAATGAGCTCCTTGTTTCAAAGTAGAAGCTGAAATCTTCCAATAAAGTAAGATTGTGCCAACAGGAAAGGGAGGAGGAGCTGTTTCAGCTGATAAGGGAGGCTGAGTGGCACTGGGGGTCTTGAGGCCACTTAGAGTCATCTTAAATTTTCCCGTTAATATTTGTTTCCATTATCAGCTCCCTGTCTGTTCCCAGTTAATGCCATCACTTTACCATAAGACACTTGATGACGTTTTAAATGCAACTAATACACTTGTAGGGCTTTAAGTTCAGAGATCTGAGTTTTTCTTTCTCTTTCTTTCATTTATATTATATAGTTAGACACCCTTCCTCCCCAACTCTATAGTTATTCATATCTTCATGCTTTTTGTACTGCTCTTTGGTATTTTAACCTCACTTCCCCAAAGTCTTGCCTTCGCTGTATCCTCTAACTACTATCTAATAAGCATCTATCGTTTACTAGGTATTATTCTAGGTGTCAGGATAGAGTAGAGGAAAACAAAAAACTGAGGAAAATCCCTAACCTCATGGAGTCCCCAGTCTAGCAGATATTTTATTTCAGATGATCACAGGTGATAATTTAATGAGCTATTTCATCATTGCAAAGAATTGGCTTCAGCTTCTCATTCCTGAAGCCTGGTGATAAGATTCTCACCACTTGAGTCCACAATGGGGCCAGAATATTAGTCCCAGATATCTCTTATTGTTTCTCGTTGAAGTAGACTATTAATTTGTCTTCACATATTCACTTTGAACACCTCTAATCTTCATCCAGGATGATTTTTTTCCAACAAACAAAAAGCAGAGGTCATCCCCTGCATCTGCTCTTTCCTGCCCCAAGAGGAAATTAAGATTTCCATTGAGTTTAAGGTATAGACCGCAATCTTAAGCATGGTCCTCATGGTCCATTTACCACCTAATTTTGCACATATTCCCCTTGACTGTTTGCTCCTCCATTCAAACACACACACACACACACACACACCTTCAACAGGTACTTCCTTTTCATTTTGCATAAATCAAGTTAACCCTTTACTTCCCAGCCCCACTCCCATCCTTGCCAACATGATCTGGTCCCCAGCACCTTTGCCTGCCTTTCATAGCCCTTGGTTCAAACTGTCATCAAGCTTACCGCATTACGACTACCTGATGAAGGGTCTCTCGCTTGGCAACAGGTGGGTCTGAAGAAAGCAAGTCGCATCTCTGTATTTGCTTACTGCCATGTTCCCAGCATGCAGCATGCTGTCTGGCACATTGCAGTATCCAGTGATACTTGTTTAATGAGTGAACAGCACCATGGTATCCATGCTGGTGACTGCTCAGTCTCAAATGGTAGTGACACCGTTGTCCCTTGGGTAAGAGGCCCTTTAAGGCTTCCAGGGGCAATCAGGCTTCCTGCAGGAGAGTTTAAGTTGTGAAATGAACTGGGTTTGTTTCTAAGTGGGTATTTGACAGTAGCCTGGGTCTTTTTGTTCTGGCTGTATTCTGCCTGCTATTCCAACCTGAATGAGGTAATTGTTGGTTTTAATTCACTATCTGGAGTCAAGGAAGTGGAAAGAGATAGTAATATTTTTGTCTCAGTCTTCAGAGACCATTGAGACGCAAGTTTTTAACCTTGTAACCTCTCTGCTCGTTTATCTGAAAATGATTATGCCCCAGCTTCTGAGAGTTATCCCCTTTTTGTTCCTTCTGGTGTCTGAAACAGAGAATTTAAGCAGCTTACAGACCTCAGCTTAGGTTGGGTTAGGGAATGTCTGGTTAATGTATCCATGTCCCTATCTTTCCTGTATTCAGTCATGTCTGACTCTTTGTGGCCCCATGGACTGTAGCTCACCAGGCTCCTCTGCCCATGGAAGTTTCCAGGCAAGCATACTGGAGTGGGTTGCCGTTTCCTACTCCAGAAGATCTTCCTGACGCAGAGATCTAGCCTACGTCTCTTGCGTCTCCTGCATTGGCAGGCGATTCTTCTAGCACCACTTGGGAAGTCCATCCAAGTCCCTAGTTCTTCAAAATTCTTCAGGAAAGTGAGAAGGCCTTTTCAGGGGAGGAGCGTAAACAATGCTTGGGAAACTGAAATCTAACAGCCTTTTCTGTTGTTCCAGCTCTATTTACATTCCTTCACGGCGAGGAGGTTACCTCCTTTATCATTGCTTGTTCATTTGTCCAATAAACTCCTGATTATCCGTCTTCAGCAGCGTGGCCTGGCTTTATCTCAAGCAATCGGTTCCAGCAGACAGACTGATTAGAAGCCATTTCCTTCCCCAATTCTGTAGCTTGACATTCCTGTTATCTTTTACCATCAGGACTGGAGAATTCTCTGCCTGGATGCATACATAAATAAATATGGCTGCCGCTAAGCCTCCATCCTCTGCCACTTAAATCCCAACTTATCTCATTCCAGGATGCTGGGGTAGATGTTTCATTTATGGCATTGGTTTGAGGAATGTCAGGAAGGACTTGCTGTTTTAGAACTTTTATGCCATAAACATTTATGCCCTTTGCAAGGATGAGACCACAGCATTTGTCTGACCAGGGAAAGATAGATATCCTTTCAAAGATTTTTTTTTTTCCCACTTAACTTTTAGACCACAGAATTGGATTAATTGTAATCCCTGGCTTATGACACGTTTTCATGATTAATATGTGTAGCCAGAGTTAGTTATGTAGCATTTTGAGTACTATATAATATTACAATGGGCTGCTATTGTAAACGATGTCTCCTTTTTAATCCATTCTCCTGTTGATGGGCATTAGGCAAGATGCCAAGATTCTGCTATTATGAACTCTGCTGCTGTGAACATTCTTGTGTGTGTTTCCTGCTCTACATGCACAAGTTTCTCCTGAAGTGGCATTGTTGAGTTGTCAGGGACTGAATGTTCAATTTTACAAGAAAATTACAAATTATTTTCTAAATTGACTGTATCAGCTCATTCTCCTACCAGCAGCATATAGGAGATGGCCTTGATCCACACACTCTGCAACAGGTAAAGGCTTCTTAATCTGTGTAGATAGAATATGCGTAAAATGGTATTTTATTGTAGTCTTTATTTGCATTTGCTGATCACACAGGAGAATAAGGATCTTAGAGCTGTATTGTTCACAGGTGTTTCTTTTTCTGTGAACTGCCCATTTATGTCTTTTGCTCATTTTTCTATTGGTTTTGAAGATTTATTCTTATTGATTTGTAGTTCTTTATATGTTATTGATGTATTAGTCCACTGTCTTTTATAATCATTTACAAATATTATTTTCCTAATTGCCTCTTTATTTTCTTTGAAAGTTTCCATAGATAAAGAGGGGTTCTAAATTTGGATACAGTCAAAATTTATCACCTATTTATTTTCTACAGGTTTTTTTTTTTTTTGAGATGGTGGCTTAAGAAATCCTTTTCTATCCCTAGATCAGAAAGACGTTTACCTGTAGAAGAGTGTTAAAGTTGGCTGTTGTCATTAAGTTCTTAATCCAACGACATTTTACTTTTATGTATGAACTGAGTTAGGGATTGAAATTCACTTATTTTCCCAAGTGGATACCATATTTTCTAACTCCATCTATTGAACAAAATTACTGAATAGTCCCTTATGTGTCCCATGGCCTGCTTCCTGTGTCATTTAGAACAGAGGTCCCCAACCTCTGGGATCTAATGCCCAATGATCTGACATAGAGCTGATGTAATAATAATAATAGAAATAAAATGCAATAAATGTACTTGAATCATCCTGAAATCATCCCCTTCCCCAGTCCATGGAGAAATTGTCTTTCGTGAAACTGGTCCCTGGTGACAAAAAGGTTGGGGGCCACTGATCGAGAGCATCTCCATATATCTACACTGTCTCTTTCAGGGCTTTGTATTCTCTTGTGCTGGTTAATTTATCTATTACTGGAGTAGTACCACATGTCTTAATGGCTATGGTTTCATAATAATTCTTGAACCTCTCTTCATCAGTCTTCTTTCTCACAAGTGTATTGGCTATTCTTTATTCTTTCATGTAAATTTAAGAATCAGCTTCTTGGACCCATGAATCCTGGTGGAATCTTGAGTAGAATTGCATTAAGGATACAGATAAATTTGGAAAGATTTTACACCTTCATAATACTATATATTCCTCCCAAGAGGATGGTATGTGTCTCCATTTAGTTAAGGTTTTCTTAGATCAGATAGGACCTTGTATTCCAACATTTCTCTTGCTGTCGTGGATGCCTTAATCATCTATTTTCTCTATAGTCATAACATGAGCTATGCCCGATAATTACACGATCCTGTATTTTGTCTTAATTCAATGTCTGCTCAATTGCTCAGTTACTCTTAGGTTCCCTTACATTTACCCCATTTGTGTTTCATTGCTGGCAGAGCCAAGTCACACCCACTATCTTGGCCCTTGCCATATGCTTTAAGGAAAGGCGTGAGATTTGAGCATAAAAGCACTTTGCCTGATGGGAGCTGTCGGGAAGTTATTTAGCTTTCTTGAGCCTCAGTTTTCTTCCTATAAGATGGAATTAACAGTAGCTACCTTGATGTTCTGACAATTGGTGGCTTCTTGTGATTCTTTTTTCAAGAATCCAAACAGGCGGGAATAAGAGCAACCCAGACAGGCCTTGTTCCATCTGCCCAACAACAGCTGCTCTAGGCCTGCCTCTGCCGGGCAAGAGCTGAAGGGGAGGTGTGTTAGTCAGAGAAACAGCACCAATGGGAGATAGGCATGCACGGCTCCGGTGGAGAGAGAGAGAAATTTTAAGGAGGAATAGGTTCACACAATTTTGGAGGCCAGCGAGACTAAAATCTGTAGGGTGGGCCAGCATGCTGGAGACGGAAGGATGAGCTGTTGTTGCAGATGAATCCGAAGGCAGCCTACTGGCCAAGTTCTCTCTTGCTGAGGTAGGTCAGCTTTTCATTCTATCCGGCCTTCCACTGATTAGATGAGCCCCATCCACATTATGGAGGGCAATCTGCCTTATTCAAAGTCCATTGATTTAAATGTAAATCTCATCCAAAAACATCCTCACAGAAACACCCAGGATAATGTCTGATCAAATATCTGGCCACTATGGCCTGACCAGATTGAAACAAAATGAACTACCCCAGGGGGGCTTTGGAATGCTCTTTCTTGTAATACTTTTCCCTCTTCTGTAATTACATTGTTCGAACATATATAAACATCAGGAAGAACTGCAATGTGCCTCCACATCCGTCCCACAGACAGGACTCTATAGAGTCATTAGGAGCGCAGATACAGGGCCACGTGGCCTGGGTTTGGATCCTACGTGGGTAACCGTAGGCATCCTCTCAATGTGTCAGTTTCCTTGTTGGTAACTGTGGGTAGATAGGTAAGTAGCACGTTACCCTCACAGAATCGTAGTGGGTATTAAGTGAAAATTCATGTGAAGCATAATCCTCTTTCTATCACTCACCTTTTAGAGTTAACGAATCTAAACATTATGATATGATCTGTTTCAGCTAAATATTTTTAATGAAGCGTAATATGCGTTGTTGAAACCTCCTTTGTTTCTCTCCCCAAGCTCATTTCCCTTTCTTCTTCCTTGAAGGAAGCATTGTCCTAAGCTTGGCATCTAATATGGCAGTTATATTTTTCTTCATTTTAACTACATATCCATTAACAAGAGAGAGCAATGTTTTCTGTGTTTCAAATGATGAAATGTGGTATCATGTTTTGCATAATATTCTATAACTTGCTTTATTCTCACTCAGCAATATGCTGTTGGGAACGAACAATTCTGAATATACAGAGAATTGTCTCATTTTAATGCTGATTAGATTCCTTATATGAATAGCTTACCTCCCTGTGCCTGTACTCCTGAAGCTTGCGGAGTTTCTCATGTTTTATCGTCACAAGCAGTGCTGTGAGGGACACAGCTTCTGGCTGTCTTTCTGCCCTTGTGTTGGGTTGTAGGGCATGGCAAACAGGTTGGAGGTTCCCTGGGTAGTAACACAGAACTCTCAGAAATAGTTGTACTTTATTATTCATACCCTGGCCAACACGTGGTTGGTATTGACAGACCTTAAAGTCTTTGTCCGATGACTTCAAGTGTGTCTTGTTATCACGTACTGCTCCCTGTTTGCTGATGTTTGAATATATTTTCAGACGTTCTTCCCTGGTGGATAAGTTGGTAAAGAGTCTGCCTGCAATGTAGGAGACCCAGATTTGATCCTTGGGTCAGGAAGATCCCCTGGAGAAGGAAATGGCAACCTACTCTAGTGTTCTTGCCTGGAGAACTCCATGGACAGAGGAGCCTGGTGGGCTACAGTCCATGGGGTTGCAAAAGTTGGTCATGACTTAGCGACTAAACCATTGGTTTCCAAAACCTTATAAAAAGGAAGCCACCTTCACATTTGATGTCTGCAATGGCAGCTTCCCCAGTGTACCTGGGCCTGCAGAAAGTTGGGAAGGTGGCCAGGCCCACCTGGGGCTCTGTGAGCCATCTGCGCTGGGTCTTGCTGGCTGCTAGTGACAATGGGAGCTTTGAGAAGCCACCTGAGCTCTTAGGAGTTCAGAGCAGTTGGGCTCCCCTGATTAGTCACTGAAGTATTATTCTAAGTGGGGCAGAAGTGCCAGAGAATTAAAAATACTTCTGTTTTTGGATAAGAAGCTGACATGTTCTCAGGACAGCAGGGCTATATCTGGATGAGCAGCTGTCGGCTGCCTCGCGGGCTCTCCCAGCCAGCTGATGTGCTAAGGGCTCCCCATTCTCCCAGAGTAAGTCTTGAGTAGATGAAGACTCAGGGAGGACTGCAGAGTGGCTCTCCACCATCATTAGCCCTCGGGCCTGGCGCAGCACTGGCATACTATAGCGGTGTACCTGCATTTGCTAAGTGAATGTCAGGTGTCTCTGGTTGCCCTGGAAGTTCTGGACCGTAATGGATAGGGGAGATAGAAGGCGGAGAAGATGTCTTTGTTCTTATGGGTTTGCTATGGACATGGTGAAGTGAATTAAACTAGTTATAAGGTAGTTACCCCCTCACTCTCCAGGAAGAATTAGGAGCAGCCCCTAGGTCCCAGGAAACCTTATGCTGACACCATTAGAACACTTAAAGCTGACTTTTGTCAGTTTTATGGCTCTGTCCTATTTGTCTTTGTGTGTGTGTGTGTGCTAAGTCATGCCCAGCTCTTTGTGACCCCATGGACTGTAGCTTGCCAGGCTTCTCTGTCCATGGCATTTTCCAGGCAAGAATGCTGGAGTGGGTTGCCATTTCCTCCTTCAGGGGATCTTTCCAACCCAGGGATCGAACCAGCATCTCTTGAGTCTCTTGCGTTGGCAGGCATACTCTTTACCACCGTGCCACCTAGGCAGCCTGCTGTATCCCCAGCATAATGCATGGGCATGGGGTGTGGAAGATAGTACTTGCTCAGCGAATATTTACTGAGTAAATAAATAAACCAACAGAGGAAGATGAAATGATCCTTGCCAACCGTGGTTTTGCAATGCCACTTTTGTTTCTATCTACTAAAAATGTTAAATTTCACAATCTTTTAATGTATGCATAATTCAACATAGTCCCTTTAAACAAAAGAACACAGCAATAAATATGGCTTCTTCCAACTAGAACACGTGGCTGAGTCTAGGGGAGTTATAAGGGTAGAGAGATCTGTTTATACCCCTCCCAGGCCCAGTAACTTCCATGATAATTTTGTGAAAAAGGCCAGACGGTTAAACAAAACTTTTGCTGAGACTTGGGAAATCAAAACACAGGAGAAATGCAAGTGCAAAAAAAAAAAAAAAATCATTAAATTTTACATCTGTGAGGGCTGGTTTGAAAACTTTGAATAGTGTTGCAGCTGGCATCATATAAGAACGTACAACTCTGGGGGGCTCTGTTTTTCCCAGGAACTCAAAAAGGTGATTCAAGATACGGAGAGCAGAGACTTCATGCCAGTGAGCTTCTTTAGAAATCTTTGCTATTAGTACATCAAACAAACAATGCCAGTGCTGTTACTGCACCTTTCGACTCTATTTTCTATGAAATCTTAATGTTATAGGTTAAATTGTATCACATCAAAAGGTCTATTGAAATCCTAATTTCCCATACTTATCCCCATACAAGCTGTAGCTTCAACAACCAAGCCATTTGTCAGATGTACACCCCATGTGAAGGAAATTTCTAGATCGTTGGACGCTAAGCTGTGTGTCCTTATTTGGAAATAGTGTCTTTCCAGATGTGATCAAATTAGAATGAAGTCTACTCAGAGTGAGCCCTAATCCAATAGGGACATCCGAGGTGGTGCTAGTGGTAAAGAACCCGCCAGCTAATGCAGGAGACATAAGAGACAAAAGATGAGTGTTCGATCCCTGGGTTGTGAAAATCCCTTGGAGGAGGGCATGCAACCCACCCCAGTATTCTTGCCTGGAGAATCCCATGGGCTATAGTCCATAGGGTCCAAAGAGTTGGATACAATTGAAATGACTTAGCATGCATGCACTAATCCAATATGACTGGATTATTCATAAGAGAGAAAATGTCGTATGATGACATGCAGAAAGGAAACGGCCGAGTAAAGATGGAGGCAGAGAGTGGAGTGATGGGGCCACAAGCCAGAGAACGCACGGGGCTACCAGAAACTGGAAGACGCAAGGCAGGATCCTTCCTCTGAGGCTTTGGAGCGAGCACCTTGTCAACACCTTGATTTTGGACTTTTAGCCTCCAGAGTTGTGAGAAAATATATTTCTTTTTATTTTAAGCCATTCAGTTTGTGCTTACTGTTATAGAAACTCTAGCAAGCTAATATATTTGAGGTAACTATAAAGTTTCAACAGTCAAGCCAATTGTCAGCTGTATAACCCACATTAGGGAACTTTCTAGATTGTTGGATGCTCAGCTGTATAGCAGAATCACAGACATCACTGAAGCTGAATTCCTGCATTTGTAGCAGGTACTCCTCTATTGCAAGGCCAGTCTTTCTTTTCAGACTCTGTAGACAGTAAATTTGAGGACCAGTGCTGTAAGAACTCACTAGATTCAGGGGAAAGTGGCTGAACAGTGCTTCAGGCTCGGGAGAGGGCCCTTACCGACCTGCTCCTTCAGTGCCTTATTTAAAAACTTCACTACTATTATTATTTTTGGTTGCACTGGGTCTTCTGCTGTGCCAGGGCTTTCTCCACTTGTGGCCGGTGGGGCTGCTCTTTGTTGTGGTTTACGGGCTTCTCGTTGCGCTGACTGCTCTTGCTGTGGAGCGTGGGCTCTGGGCGTGTGGGCTCCGGTGGTTGCGGTGCACAGGCTTAGTTGCCTTGTGGCACGTAGAATCTTCCCGGACCAGGGCTTGGACCTGTGTCCTGTGCACCGGGAGCGACAGTCCCTCAGCAACTTATCATTATCCTTCTGGGTCTTCTGATTTCCAATGAATTTTCTGTTTGGTTTATGAATTTTCAGCTTAAGAAGCTTTCACCCAAGACCCTGGAGACTGATTCCAGTCTGCCCCGGTGCCCCGTCTAGCGTGCCATCATGCTGTTGTTTGCCTTATTTTTGTTTACTGTTCCCTGAATGTTAACACACATAGAGATTTGTGATGTAACCGCCCCAATAAGGATACACAACAATCCCATAAAAACTCCCTTGCGCTCTTTCCTTTATAGTCCCGCCACTTCTCCACTCCTAACACCTGATCTGTTGTTCATCATGATCATTTTAGAATTTTCAGACTCTCCTGTACACAGAGTGAGACAGGAATGTAGCCTTTTGAGATGGGCTTCTTTGACTTAGAATAATGGCTTTGAGACTCATCTGTGTGAGCCTCAATAGTTCGCTCATTTTACTGCAGAGTAGGACTTTATTGGATACCATGGTATGTTTATCCATTCACCTGCTGAAGGACATTGATTTTCTCCCCCCAGTTTTGGGTGATTATGAATAGTGCTGCTGAAAGCATTTGCATTCATGTTTTTGTGTGAAGATTTTATTACTCTAGGTGTGTATCCTAGGCCATCTGGTTAGTGCATATTTAACTTATTAAAACTGCTGAACTTTCCCATTGTGGCTGATCCATTTTGAGTTAATGTTTGTATAGTTGTCAGGCTTAGTATTAGGTTCTCTCTCTCTCTTCTTTGGCATATGAATGTCTAGTTATTCCATCAACATTTATTGAAAGGACTATCCTTTAAGCATTGAATTTCTTTTGCGCCATTAAAATCAATTTGCCGTATTGGTATGGGTCTATTTCAGGACTCTTTCTTCCACTGATCTATTTGTCTCCTTTCACCAGTGTTGTCTTTTTAAAAATTTTTAATTGGAGTATAATTGCTTTACAATATTATGTTGGTTTCTGCTGTACAAAAAGTGAGTCAGCCCTGTGTATACATATATCCCCTCCCTCTTGAACCCCTCTCCCACACCCTCATCCCTACCCTCTAGGTCATCACAGCACTGAGCTGAGCTCCCTGTGCTATTCAGCAGCTTCCACTAGCTGTCTGTTTCACACAATGCTGTTGTTTAGTCGTGTCTGATTCTTTGCGACCCCATGGACTGTAGCCCACCTGGCTCCTCTGTCCATGGGACTTTTCAGGAAAGAATACTGGAGCAGGTTGCCATTTCCTGCTCCAAAAGATCTGCCCAAACCCAGGGACTGAACCCTCACCTCCTGCACTGGCAGGCAGATTCTGTACCCCTGAGCCACAGGGGAAGCCCCGTGCCAGTGATTCTGTGCAGTGCTACGCGCTCACCTCATCTTGCCCACTCCTTCCCCTGCTGGGCCCCCAATTCCATTCTCAGTGCCCATGGCTGTATTCCTCCCCGCAAACAGGCGTATCAGTATGTGTGGTCCTGGTTACTATCCTTCTTGAAATTGGATACAGTGACTCTTTCAACACCTCTTTAGAAATTGTTTCAGCTATTCTAATTCATTTGCCATTCAGTTTATATTTTAGAAACAATTTCTTTATATTTAAAAAATCCTCCCAGGATTTTGATCAGAATTACTTGAAATCTATAGACTTATTTGGGGAAGAACTGATATTGCTACATTGAGTCTTCCAATCTGTGAACATGGTTTGTTCTTCTACTTATTCAGGTTTTTGATTTCCTCTCTCGTATTTTGTACAGATGCTTCACAGTTTATGCTAGCTTTACAACTTATTTCTTATTTTGGAGCTATTGTAAATAGTAGTGTTTTAAAATTTTGTGTTTCAACTCTACATGACTAGTATATAGAAATACAATTGGTTTTTGTGTGCGGACCTTGTATTCTGCAAAATTGCTAAACTTAATTTTTGATTCTAAAAATTGTTCTGTAGATTAATTAGGACTTTCTACATACACAGTCTTGTTGGTTGGAAATAAGTCAGTTCTGTTTCTTCCTTCCCAGTCCATGCGCTTTAATTTGTTTTCCTTACTTTATTGTACTGGCTATGACTTCTAATAACACTCTATTTGCCTTTTCTTGTCTTAGGGGGAACTTTCAATCTTTCAATATTGAGAATAATAGCCATAATTTCTGTTGTTGCTTTGTTTGATGTTTGTTTTTTGAGTTTTGTGGAATTTTTGGTGGAACTTAGGTGGGGATCTGTCTTTAGATTCTGTTCTCAGTTTTTAATATCATGATTAGGATCCTGTCTATGCCTGAACACTCAGGAGTGAGTCCAGGAGTTCATAAACAACTTGATACGGCTACTTTCCTGAACTGCCTGTGACATCACCAGAGTTTTCCAGTTCCTGGGGAGTTCCCCTTTGAAAAGTTCTTTCAGGCACGTAGGTGTGACCTTCGTGATCTTGACTTGCTGCAGACTTTCTTTGCTGTGCCTGCCTCTAGGACCAAGTGGTAAGAGGAACAGAAGATAAAAACTTGGTAAATTGAAAGCCACTCTTGTTGTGTTTCAAACTCTTGTCTTCTTCATATGCTTACCATTATTTACTTTCCAGATTCCTCTAGTAGCTGGTGTATGCCGCTGTCCAGGCTTAATGGTTACATTCAAGGGGAGACTCATGGTGGGCTGTGCCTGCTCCATCATGTCCCATCAATGCTTCCTAACCAGATGTTTGCTTCTAACTCAGCTGGAGAGTGTTTTTTCACTTCTGTAGGGTTTTTTTTTTTTTTAATGGCGCTCTTCAAGTGGTGTTTGCAACCTTTCATCATACCCAAGCCTGGAGACCCTTAAACAATGTAGCCATGGTGGGAAAGTCCCTGTAAACTGAGGCAGAGGCAACAGATGGGGTGAGAGGATCCAGGCACTCACCGGCTGGGGATTGCTCTGCTAGCTCCATGTGCTTAGAACACTTGGTGTATCCAGAAACAGAATACAGAATAGCCAATAAGTGGCAAATCAGAGGGTTGGCTCTTTTTTATTTTTTTGAGTCACAAAATGGAAAGAGGGCATAGAAGTTATATATATCTGATTTACAGAACTAATTTTAATTAATTGTAGTGGTGTGTATTGGACCTAAAGTTTGTTGCAAAAGAATGAAGTGAGAAAAACAAATATTGTATATTAATGCATATGTACAGAATCTAGAAAAATGGTACAGAAAGCACTGGCTCTTGATACCATAGTGCTTTGTTCCTAGATGATGCCCCTACGTGGAGTGGTTGGAAGTGAAGCTTCAGTTTCCTATGGACACAGTGTTATTTTCTATGGGTGCAGGATTCTACTTCTGGAAAATCACTTTGTAACATAATACGCCCCCTCCCAGTCTAACATGAAATAAGTGAAAAGAATATAAAACATAAATAAGTGCCTTTGAAAACATTTATGGTGAGTTTGGGAAGCCAGACAGGGTCTGTAAAGGTTAATTTCACATTTGCATCTATTTCAACCAATCCTGGGTTGGGCTAGCAGAAATGTTTAAAAATGTAAGCCCAGTGGCATTTGGACTGAAGATAGCATTTTCTCTACTTAATAAATCTTACACATGAAGTGCTTTTTATTCCTCCAAGAACCTTAAACTGCATTAAAAATAGGGGATTCTTGTCAGTAGAAGGCTCCCTCTTTAAAATCAAAGGCTTCCTTTCCTAATCCTGCCTGGGCAGCTGAAGATAAGGTTCCAGCCATGGTTCCTAATGTAGGGTGGCCATCAGGATGACCTCAGCACTGAGCCCACTGTCACAGGTGCACACAAGGGTGCAGAGCACACAGTGGTTCACCAATAAATGAAGCGCATGCCTGGTGTCCTGGCCAGGACAGACCTCTTTTTCTCCATTCCTGAGTTTCCCATCATCTCTTGGGTTTGGTTGGTTTTATAGGTACATAGAAGCGGGGACCTGGGACTCGTGTGGTCCTCAGCCTCTGATTCCAGGTGTGCAGTACAAGGGCAGAGATGTCTTGTGCAGGGATTGTAGTTGTTGACAGTTACTGGTGGACTTTGGGCTGTTTCTGTCCTGACTGGTCAGCGTTTCCCCTGGACACTGCCCTGCATTGCCTCTGCCTGCTCACAGACGCTGCCACTGCAGTCTGGCAGGCCAGACTGCCATGCTGTGGGTCACTGCACAGCATCTGCAGGCCCAGATGGAGGGCCTGTTTCTCAGCTGGAGGAGCTGTTTGGGGGGCACTGGGTCGAGCCTCTTTCTGGGTCCAGTTTGCTCATTTTTTCTGTCCTGTTGTTTGTTGTGTTTGAAGAATTGAAACAGCTTTCAGCCCCTGCCCCAGCACATGTCCGATTAGCGGATTCATCACGGGGGATAGCTCGGCAGGGCCAGAGTCCAATGAGGTTAAAAGATGTGGTGTCTGTCTCCGTGCAGGGGCACCTGCTCTGTATTTAAGCTGGTCTCTTGTTGGGGCAGAGGCCTGGCAGAGCTTGGAGCAGACCTTCTGTGGGCGGGCTGCCACGCCTCGGCATGTCACCTCCAGCAATGGAAGGGGGTGCCTTGCCTTTGACTTTGGGCAAGACTCATTCCTCTCCAGGTCACAATTCTGTCATCTATATAATGAGTACATACATAATTTACTTTATAGTTTTGTCGTGAGGATTAAATAAGACGATGCATATGAAAGCAATTAGCCATACTCTGCTGCAGTAAATCTAGATGTTGCTCTTCTGTTACTAACTAGTCGCAGGCCCTGGGTGTGGTACCTAATTGCTCTGAACCTTCCCCTCAGGTGTAAATTGGGAACAATAATACTTTCTTTGCAGATTGTGGGGGGATTAATGGGGCACAGATAACCTGTCCTGCGACCAGTGGGTTGTCAATATTAGTTGCTCCCCCAATATGCCTTATTTAATATATATGTCTATGCTTTGGAAGCATTTTCTAATATATAAAGAAAGACCTGTGTGCAGAAAATAGCCACGTGAGGTAGTGCCCTGGGCCTAACCGCACCATCTGCTAGAGAACTCGAGACCTTGGCTCCAGGAGTGAGTCCATCCCCTGCTACTCATTTGTCAGCTACCATCAGCCTGTTTGCCTCAAAACTGTCCCAGAATCTTCACGACCTCCACCTGTTGGCACTTCCCAGCCCCGTTCCTCTCTGTTTGCAGCTGGTAGCCTGGGGCCAGCAAACCTTCCAATCTCCTTCTCTTCCCTTTTTCTGCTTACCTTAGCTCACATCTCGGTATCCTCTTGGGACAACCTGTCAAGTTGAAGGTCTTTTCTCCTTACATAGTCTGTAGGAGGTGGCTTCCTTCTTTCACATCACCACCTGCAAACCGTTTCTTTTCCTCCTTTCTCCAATATCTGTCACTTTCTAGCTCACACCACTGCCTCCACCACCCTCTCTCCATCTTCACGCTCAACTCACTTCCCTTTCCTAGGATTCACTGAACCTTCTGGCTCTCTCTCCACCCCAAATTTGGCTCATTCCTAATGACTTTCACAGCTTGGCCTTTTATTTCCTTAATCTCTGCATCTCCATCTTCTCCCTTTACCTGAACCTTCTGCCTTTGTGAATGTACCACTTCAGCCAGGCCCACCAGCAATAACGATACCGGATCTGAAATCACGAGCACGATATACTATTCTCCAACCAGTTATTCCACTGAAATATTATTCAACCTTAGTGAGACCTACATTCTTACTTTTTTTTTTTTTTTTAACAAAACCCTTGCCTTCATGGCTTCTGAGTTAATCTGTAAAATTTTGTTACAGGATAATCCCTCCTTTGCCTGACCAATTTTTGGATTCCTTTCCTTTGGGATATTCATCAGGCAGAAATCCAGCAGGAGCTGAACCTGGCCACCACCTTTGCATCCCGCACAGAAGCACTGAGTGTTGCCATGGAGAGACACAGAGCTGATGAGCTGGTTTTACTTTGCATGTTCATCTCAGTTCAGTTTTTACTCTTCTTCCCCAATCCCCTATTTCATACTCTGTGTTCTTCCCTCAAACCCCCATCCTCCCCCTTTCCTATTTCTCAGCTGCTGGATGGCAGCCCACTCATCTCCCATCTCCAAACTTAGAGGCCTTGCTTGCACTTGCCTGTTGACTCATGGCCCTGCCCTGTTACTCTAGAGAGACTTTGGCCACTCCTTGCAAAAGTCCACTTCTTCCCCGGGCTCTGGATCCATCCCCTTTCTCCTCACTAGGCTTTTTCATTTCTGCTTTTCACATCTCTCTCTTGCATTCAGTCACTCTCTCCCCAGTCGTTCATTTCTGCCCTGCCTTGAAGCTTGTTTTAGAATCTTCAAGAAAAGAAACACAAAATGTTCCACACTCCCTTCTAGTGGCCTTCCTGTTTCTCTCATCCCCATTTTCTCTCTGCATGTCCACTTATCAACCCACCACGGTGTGACACTCTTCCTGCCCTGAAACTACCCTGTCAAGGCCTTTGGTTTTCATATTTCCAGTTCAGAGCTTGTTCCTGTTTCCTGGCTCTTTCTATAACATTTGACAGGGTTGAGGCTGGAGGGTGGGAGGTGAAGTGGAGAGGGAAGGAGGTGAAGCCTCCTGTGAGTAAGGAAAGGCAGAGAGGGAGCACCTGATCCTTACGAGTGGTCCTTTAAAAGATGGGACGGTGACTCCGTCCAGGGTGGGTTTTAGTTAGAATGATCACCCTGAGTGCTGGGCTGGGGAGCTGGCTGCCTAGGGACGACTCTGAGGTCTGGGCCTTAAGTGGCTGCCCTGTCCTCTGCACTTCTGCCCCCACCCCCAGGACAGGCCTAGATGGGAAGAACGGCTCTCACGGGGCAGGGAGGGAAGCTCTGGCCACTCTTGAGCAAAGGCGGGCAGTCCTCACCTAGGACTCTGCACCTGTGGCTAGAAGATGCTGCCGCGCCAGGATGGGGCTGCTCTGGGCCAGGGTACTGAGCAGGGGATGGGGCAGGATCCTGGCTATGTTGAAGAAACTGAGCAAATGGGACTGTTGTTCACTTTCCCACTCACATGAACGCTGAGAGAGAAGAAAGCTTTATCTGAGTTGTCCTTTGCTGTATCTTCAGTATCCAAAGTGATTCTTTGGTCTTTGTGCTCAGCAAACACTTGTTGAAGAAATGATATTCCACAGACATTAGACTTAGATATAGATGTGGGCTGAGTTGACTGAGGGGTCAGGGCAAGTCTCAGAAGGTGCCGGCATCCTTGTCCGCCCGCTCACCCTCCGGGATTGATGCTGACATGCTTCTGCTTGCTCACACTTTTACCTTCCCCCAGTGTGCCTGGCGAATGGGGTGCACTGATGTTGCAGGCAGGATTTGGCAGTGATGTCAAGCTTCTCCAAGCTGCTGTATCTCCCCAATGCTCCTTGCAGCTGGCCGCCCTGTCAGGCCTGTCTCTGCAGCTAATGCTATTTCTTCAACAGACTGCACAGACAAATGCCTCAGACAACAATCTGTATTATTATGATTTCTTTTTTCCTATCAGACTGACTGCTTTGGCGCCCACCAAGGGCTCTCCCAGGGCATCTCATTTGAAAATATTCTGGGCTTGCTATCTGCAGGCGATTGCCTTTAAGACAAAGGCAGTCTGAGACAACTTCATTACCTTTCAGATTGTTCTGTATTAAATTGGGGAGCCTGACTTATCGTGGACTTCTTAGCATACATTTAGATATCCGCCCAATCTATCCGTGAGTTCAAAAACACCTGGGAGGCATGCAAAGCTTCCCTCCTAGTCGCGCTTCGTATTTCGTAATTCCATTAAATGAGTGATTTATTGAGCGCTATGCTGGGCATTTAGCCTCCAGTGTCTGGTTTTATTTCCACTCTGTCCCTGTGAGGCAGATATTATTATTTTTGTTCTCTGGGGGAGTAAATGAAGGCTTTGTGAGATGAAACCATTGTTCAAAAATTTGTCAGAATTTGTACCGAGTGGCCAGATTGTGCCCTTTTCCCCTTGTGAACCCGACCGTGGGGGAGACAGACGACACTGACTTGTCCTACTATGGTCTCTCCCACTGGGCAGGTCAAATCTGGGAGGTCATGGGGGGCTGTGTCTGGAGATGCTGGATTAGGTCCTGCAGATAGAGAGATGGGTGGAACAGAGGAGCATGGGGGGAGAGGCGCAAACACCCCATCAACCAGGTAGGGACTATGGGTTCCAGGGGCTTCATATGCACGAAGCAGCCATCCTGGGACCCTGGGGATGTTGGCCCTGTGCTGAGAGTGGCTCCTACAAGGAGGGCCACCTTATGGGTTCCCTGTGCTGTGAAGTGAGCGCTACCTCTGAAGGCCATAGTCTGGGTACATCCACAGAGGTTACTTCTGTTTTACTATGGAATTCAGACATTTTCCTTTTGGTTACAGTAGGGGAGACTGAGGTAGAGAGACTTACTGTTGCTCTTTGTATCAGGAGATAGAGTTATATAGTGGAAAGTGCCCTGCACTTTATATCAGAAAGTCCTGGGTTCAGACATGGAACTCTGCCACTTGATTGGTGACCTTGGGCGAGTCCAGGAAGCTTCTCTGAGTTTCGGCTTTCTCACTGCAGCTTGGGGTAGAAGGTTTCTATCATAAGGATTAAATGCTGTATACCAGTCATTCACAGATCAAGTTGATTGTGCCTTCCAGGAGGTATTTTGCAATGTCAGCAGAGGTTTTTTATCATCTTGACTAGGGGATAGAAGACTGTGGTATCTAGCCCAGGGCTCTGCTCAGTGTTCTATAGTGCAGAGGTCAGCCCTCTGCCAGGAAGCATGATCCAGCCCAGGATGTCAGGAGAGCGGAGGTTGAGAAACTCAGGTGTGAATGATGGAGCTTCGCCTAGTTCTTAGCACCCAAGAGGGTGTTAATTAGGATGAACTGAATCCAATTCAGGGTGTTAAGAGCAGGAGACCTCCTTGCTGGGACTCCTGCCAGCTACTCAGATGCTCCACGACTAGCCTCTGGGATGCGGGGCAGGGTGCTGTGAGTGGGGTTATTCTTTGTCAGGGGGCATGAGTAGGTCCTGAGCCTGTTGTTGTCAGAGGGCACTTCCCGCTCCCTTTCTGCCCGTAATGCGATAGGTCTGATAGCTTCTGAGAGGCAGCCAGCTCTGATGTTCTTCCTTGGCTTCTGATCAGAACTGGAGTTCTTGCAAGCTTTTCACTGGGGTCCTGCCCTGCACTCCCGCCAGCTTGGGTTTCTGGACCCCCTGCAGCTGCTGGAGATTAGGCATGGCAGTTTGTAGGGTTAGGGTTAGGGTGGTGTACCTCTCCCCAGGACCCTCAGCATGGGCATTCGCCCTTGGAATAAGGAACTTGTGCCTTGGCCCCAGGCAGCCATGTGGCATCAATAGATGGCTACTAGGGCTTCCCAGGTGGCGCTAGTGGTAAAGAAGGCACCTGCCAATGCAGGAGATGTAAGAGACTAGAGTTCAGTTCCTGGGTTGGGAAGATCCTTTGGAGGAGGGCACAGCAACCCACTCCAGTATTCTTGCCTGGAGAATCTCATGGACAGATGAGCCTGGCAGGCAACAGTCCATGGGGTGGCAAAGAGCAAGAGATGGAGAGGAGGAGCCCTCGTTTCTCAGCAGTTCCCAAGGCCATGGCCTCAGTTTTGAGTCCTGGTCCCTTCACCATTGATGGAGGCCTGGCCAGGGAAGGAGCTGGGCACTGCCGTGGAGACTCTATGGGACCTTTCTTGGCCTGGCCAGTTCCTGTTGACCATCCACAGGGTCAGAGGCCCATTCCAGTCTGATATCCCAGGATGTGACCCACTGGCCCGGGAGAGGTTGGGCAACTGGGACTCCTTGGTCATTTTGGAAGGAGGTCTTCAGTCTTCCTATTCCTTCTGTAAGCCCAGAGGTGAACAGATTTTCTCTTGGAATAATCATTTCTGCCCTGTTTGTCTTACAGGGCAGTTGTGAAAATTAGCTGGGCTCCTGTCCAAGGCCATGCAGTACTGTGAACTCAGGAGTCACTGCTGGCCTCTGTCTCACCAGTGAACTTATACACGCACGCCCTGTTCCCATCTTCCCCTCCCCGCCTTCTGCATTTTGACTCTCCCAGTGTTCCTGGTTTGACCTGGGTCCTACCCCAGGTGCAGAGTCCACCAGCATGTAGGGGGAAAGGCCCTATTTCCTCACTTAGTAACTCAACAGAAGTTGTCTGGTCACACTCACTGCAGACAAGGAGGTGGGGGCAGGAGTGGGCTGCATCCAGGTCATGGCCAGCGTTTGCTCCCTCTTGGGCAGTTCCCTGCCTCTCTGGGGCCACCAGCCTCTGGGAATCTGTGTTGTTTCTGGGCCTCAAATTGGCTAATTAGATCAACAGCAGAGGGCCTGGGGAGAAAGCCATGTGTGTTTCTAAAGTGTTTTTAGGGAGCCATAAAACTAGCAGGTTGTCTTTTTTTATGATGGTTTTTAAGGCTTTGATTTAAGAAATTTTTTTGAGCTTTCTTGTTTTTTGCCCATGGCGTGCTCTTGCTGAAGGCATCCTTTGAGGTAGAACCTTTTCCAGCCCCAACAGCCACTGTGGGGAGATATTCTTCCCCCAAATAGAGATGATGCTGGAAGAAGAAAGTCCTGATAAGACGCAGCCGCGGTGCATAGCCCTTTACATGTGTTATCCCATTGCATTTTTAGGAGAAAACCACGTGACCCTGAGGTTGTCCAGAAGCAGACAGCGAGCTCAGAGAAGCCTCCCTGTGCATGTGTGCGTGCTCAGTAGCTCAGTCGTGTCTGACTCTGTGTGACCTCACGGACTGTAGCCCACCAGGCTCCTCTGTCCATGGAATTCTCCAGGCAAGAATGCTGGAGTGGGTTACCATTTCCTCCTCCAGAGAATCCTCCTGACCCAGGAATTGAACCCACGTTTCCTGCCTTGGCAGGTGGATTCTTTTACCACTGATTCACCTGGCAAGTCTGAAGCCTCCCTGACTTGTCTCAAATCACACATCTGTCAAGGACTGGGCTCTCCAGGAGCCAACACCACCTGGGCCACCTTCCATTCCTGCCTAATTAACCACAGACACAGGAGTTTTCACCTTTGACTTCTAGAGATAAATCTCCATAGAGTAACTGATTGACCCTCATAAATATAACTCAGATTTTTTTTGCTCAGATCAGTGGCTTTCATTCTCACTTAGAATAATATCCAAAGTCCTGTTCAGCACCTCCAAGGTTCTCATGAAACGGCTGCTGCCCTCTCTGGCCTTGAATCCACCATCCCTCCCCTGTGTCACTGGGTGCCCCGTGTATGATCCTCAAACACGCCAAGCAGGCTCGCACCTCAGGGCCTTGGCACTGACTGCCTCTCTAACTGGATCCCTAACTACCCCGCAGACAGCGTAGGTTCACCTCCTTATCTAGCTGGTCCCTCTTGCATGATGCTGCCTCATCAGAGAGGTCGCCCCTGACCACTTTTCCTGAAACAGCACTGACCCTGCTCCCCTCTGGCCCCTCCCCTGCTTTCCTCCATGGTATTTATCACGACTCCATATTGTATCAGATGCTACTTTGGTGGTCACTTGACTCTGTCTCCCACCAGTCTATGACAAAAAGGGTCTATGTCTGTCCCACCCTTGTCGTAGCCTCCATGTCTGCAGTGGCAGCTGGCGCAGTCAGGACTCCATGTACTGGTCCATGAAGCACCCCTTGAACAAACGCCAGGATCAGAGGGGCGCTGGTGTGGGGAACACAGAAGGTAACAGTAAGGGAAGAGAAGGCCGGATCTTTTTAGACGGCGCTTCCGAAGGCACCCATCTGGGCAGAAGTCACCAGCCTGCCGGGGAGCCCAGGCAGGGAGGCGGCAGAGCTTCGAGGAGCTCTGGCACCATTTGAAGGAGACCAGCATGAAGTCCTTAGCCAGGCTTCCTAGTGGCTGCCGGGCTCCCATCTAAGGCTGGACAGGCAACGAGGCCCTTGTGTAGTCAGCGCTGTCGGCAGCCAGGTGCTGCCGGGTTCCCCTCTACAAAGGCTAGTAATCCTCGAGGGATTTTCTCTGGAGTGACTCCGTCCACAGCCATTGCCTGCACATTTCTGCATGTACGGTAGAGCCAAAATCAAACAGGTCTTGCCTTTAGCT
This sequence comes from Bison bison bison, assembly GCF_000754665.1. Classification (NCBI taxonomy): domain Eukaryota; kingdom Metazoa; phylum Chordata; class Mammalia; order Artiodactyla; family Bovidae; genus Bison; species Bison bison. The sequence continues at coordinate 3,194,281 of NW_011494913.1, read as the reverse complement.
GTTTATCTGACCAAAGGTGGTGCTTGCGGAGATGAGGGTGTGAAGTGGCTACATTCCTCTCAGTTGGCTACCGGTGGTCTTTTCCTCCAGGGGTTGGACTGGAACTTGCCGCCTGTTGGTCAGTTCTTAGCACTCTGTGCTCATTGGCTGTGGCTGAACTGAGATTTAATCCTCACACAGCCTTTTGTCCCATAGCCTTAGTGGAAGCCAGTAGCCCCTTCACACTGGGGCTGCCCAGGCTACAAGTGTGGAGGCAGGAAGAGACTGGTGTCCTTGCTTTAGTCCCTGCCGTGGCCAGCATCCAGGCAGGCATTCGTGATTTCCTGAGTCCTCGCTGTGAAATGCACTTCAACGTTCGCTCCCATTTTACAGAGGAGGAAAACAGGGTTCAGAGAATCCATGCAACTCTCCCAAGTTCCTGCCCCCATATCCTGCAGAAGTAGAATTGGATGCCTCGTTTGGGAACTCCAGATCCAGGCTTCAGTTCATTACAGTGTATCAGGAGGTGAGTCCCCCTGCTGACCCGACCTGGGGTGCAGCCGGTACTATTGCCTGCTATCACTGTTGCTCTCTTATCTGCCTTTTGCTCTATAACCTCTGGGTGGGAATATGAGGACATTTCTGTGGAGAAGAAGCAGGGAGGTTTCTCTCCTGGCCTGTAAACACTGAGAGATGAGCTGCAGAAAGAGGAAATCAGTGCTGCCCTGGATAAGCCCCAGCCCGGGGAGCCAGTGGAGCTTTGTGGTTGCGAACTCAGTATCAGGAGTCAGATTGTGTCAGCTGTGTGACCTTAGACAATCAGTTCTGGTCTCAAAAATTCAGCATCCTCATGTATTATATGGAAATTAAGGTTGTCTTTGTATGTAAAGCTTCTAGGGCAGTGCCTTAAGCCTAGAAAGGATTTAACAAGCATTCACAAAAAGAAAGTGATCCAGGCTCATGCACTTAAACAAATCACTGTCACACTAGGTCTTCATGTAACAAATACGGATCTACCAGCATGTGATGGGCGGTGTTCTAGGTGCTGGGGGTGGGTGGGGGTCTAATGGGGGCAGAGAAGTCTTGACGCCGTTACGCTGGGTGCTGTGGTCTCATACAGCTGACCTTGGAAAGAAAATGTCTGAGCTGGATATGATGGGTGAGAAGAACTTAACCGTGAGTCCCAGGTTGGGGAGGATGGCAGGGAGAGTGGTTCAGGACCCAGTGCAGTATTTGGAAAGTGATAAGGATGGAATGGCTTTGGTCTCTCTTCTGAAATTAATGGGCAGCTTTCTGCGAGCTTTTAAACAGTAGCTGCTGTTACCTGATTTGTGTTTGTTTGAAAAGTGCATTCTGGCTGCTCTGTGGAGCCTTGATGCGGCTGACAGTTGTGGAGAGTGGAGACCAGCCAGGAGGCTACTGAGTTGTTTTGGCAAAGGATGAGGGTGGCTAGGAGTGGCAGCGGACAGACGTGGAACCTGGCTGTGAGCCAGTTCTTTGCTCGGCGTCCTGATCCTTCCTGGTCCCTGTGGACACCAGCATCTGTCACAGACCACACCTGTCTGTGCTATAGCCTTCTTTTATGGATTGAGTCCCCTCTCCTAATAAAAAAGATCCGTCGGTCTTAACCCCAGCACCTCAGCATGTGTACCTATTTGGAAATGGAGTCTTTATAGGTGATGAAGTTAAGAGTGGGTCAGTAGGGTGGGCCCTGATCCCATATGACTAGTGTCATAAAAGGAAATTTGGACACAGAAACATAGAGGGAAGGTTGTGTGAAGATACAGGGAAAAGACACGCATCTACAAGCCAAGGAGAGAGTCCTGGAGCAGATTTTCCCACACAGCTCTCAGAGTGAAGGTAATCCTTCAGACACCTTGATCTTGATCTTCATCAGTCTTGGTCTCTAGGACTGGAAAGAAAAATTTCCGTAGTTTAAGCCGCCCAGTCTGTGGCAGATTGTTACACAGCCCAAGCAGGTTAACACATCCTTCTCTCTTCATACAGAAAACTTGGGAACCTTTGAAACATCAGCATACCCGGGTCCCACTCTTGGAGATGCAGATGTGTGGTGGTGGAGGGGGCTCTCCTGGTGATGCTGATGAGCATTTCAGGATGTGGAGAGGGCGGGATGCAGAGCCTAAGTCATTTTCCCCTTTGGTCCTCAGTTCTATCCTTGGGGGGAAGCCGGACCCCCAAAAAACCCTGCGCGTGGCCTTCGTTATGTCCCCAGACTTAGAGTTCCCTACACAAAGTGGCAGCTTTTGTCAAGGGTCCTACAAGCAACAAGCAGTATGGAATCTGCCACAATCTCTGTGGCTGACATAGTTATGGTGTATAGTAGAAAGAAGTTGGATGTGGGAGTCAGAGCATGCAGGTGTCACTCACTGACTTGAACTTGGCCCAGACATTTAGGATTTTGAGTCTCGGTGTCTCTGTTTGTGACACGTCCTTGCAGAGTTGCTGTGAAAATCAGGAAAGATGCACATAGACATGGCCGCCGCATATGTCTGGGCGGGCTGTGTCCTGCATGGGGGCCAGGGAGTGAGTCAGAGCTGGACTTAGCATGCGCTCACCACCTCACCCACCTGGACTGTGGTCAAAGCCCCTTCAGGCTGAGGGGCCCTGTGCATCAGGGGCCTCATCTCATTCCCAGCATGTCGTCAATGTGTAACAAGGATTTACTTTTTCCCTTGAAGAAATTGTCCGTTACCTCAGTTGGAGAGTTATCTTTCAGAATTTAGGAAACATTTGCTTCCTTTGCCCTGGCATCATGATCCATGGAACCGAATGTATTTCCTTGTTTTGCTCTCACCGCCAGGAAGGTCAAGACTGTTAATTCTCAAGCCTGCACAATTGTATTCCCCTTTTCCCTTCTTCTAATTTATTATGCTTTATTTATGTTGTACCAGTTGATTAAGCACATTCTTTGTGATAAGCCATCCCACTTTCTCTGGGGAAACCATTCAGAAGTAAATACAGTATATTTTTAGAGTTTGGCTGACGGACTTTGTGGCATTTCTGGGTCTTTAAGTCCAGCAGACAGTCAGAGGAGAACGGAGCAACCCTGGGAGCTGCATGGTGTTGAGCCTGAGCCCCAGGGATGTGTCTTCAGGGATGTTTAATCACTGAGTGCATGGGGAAGGTGCTCCATGGTCTGGGAGAATGCCCATCCCTGCCTCACTTTTTGATGGCTTTATTTTATACAGTGAACAAGAACTATAGGGATAACCTCAGCTATATGGGCGAGTCCTGGAAGTTTAGCAAAATGCTTTCCGAGAGCTGAGTGAGTTCTCTGACTCCTTGGTCCCTCTGGTCCAGCCTGATGCAGGTGCCCTCACGAGGCCCTGCCGTGTCTGACTGTTATCAGACCCACTCACCCCGCAGTGTATTGGATGGGCCAGGTGTTTGCCCAGGCTCCAGAGTGTGGGCCACGAAGGCACGCGGGGGTTCATTCTTGGCACTCTGTTTAAATACGGGTTGGGATTTCATTTTGAGTGGAGGGTCTTTATCAAGTTGTGGGTATTTGCCATATGTACATTAGCCTGATGTTTCTGCATGGGAATTGGGACTTGTGATCTAATCCAGGAAAGTAAAGGGGACCCCTTGATGGCATTGAGTCCTGCAGGGGCAGCCTTGAGTGTGTTCATGCAAGAGGGGGAGTTTTTAGGCTCAGCAGGTGTGCCTGCTGGCCTTGCTTTGATATGCTCCCTTTAAGTTGTTAGACATGTTCTGCAGCTATTTTTATTCCCTTGTTTTCCAGAAGTTTCTCTCCTGCAGAGTTGAAAACTCATGGCCTCTGGGGTGAACCCAGCTCAGGTGGGTTTGGATGGCTGGCATAGTAGTTTCTGCACACACACGGGGTGCCTTTAGGTAGGGTGTGCGTGCTCGGGGTCAGCCCTGGGGTCGCGGGCTCATCCCTGTCTGTTCCTCCCCCTCCTCCCCAGATGACCCACCTACGACTAAGTCTGTGCTTCTCTGGTATCTGCATTTTAACCACAGTAGGCTGTAGGATGGAAGAAAAATATTTACCGAATTTCTACCATGTTCCAGTCATGTGTCTAAGCATTTTAAAAAACCTGGTTGTTGTTTAGTCACTAAGTCGTGTCTGACTCTTTGTGACCCCATGGACTGCAGCACAGCAGGATTCCCTGTCCTTTACTGTCTCCTGAATTTTGCTCAAATTCATGTCTGTTGAGTCAGTGATGCCATCCAATTGTCTCAACCTCTGTCACCCCCTTCTCCTCCTCAGTCAGTTCAGTTCAGTCGCTCAGTCGTGTCGGACTCTTTGCAACCCCATGGACTGCAGCACACCAGACCTCCCTGTCTATCACCAACTCCCAGAGTTTACTCAAACTCATGTCCATTGAGTCAGTGATGCCATCCAACCATCTCATCCTCTGTCATCCCCTTCTCCTCCTGCCTTCAATCTTTCCCAGAGTCAGGGTCTTTTCAAATGAGTCAGTTGTTCGCATCATGTGGCCAAAGTATTGGAGTCTCAGCTTCAGCATCAGTCCTTCCAATGAATATTCAGGACTGATTTCCCTTAGGATGGACTGGTTCGATCTCCTTGCAATCCAAGAGACTCTCAAGAGTCTTCTCCAACACCGCAGTTCAAAAGCATCAGTTCTTTGGTGCTCAGCTTTCTTTATAGTCCAAGTCTTACATCCATACCTGACTACTGGAAAAACCATAGCTTTGACTAAATGGACCTTTGTTGGCAAAGTAATGTCTCTGCTTTTTAATATGCTGTCTAGGTTTGTCATAACTTTTCTTCCAAGGAGCAAGCGTCCTTTAATTTCATGGCTGCAGTCACCATGTGCAGTGATTTTGGAGCCCCCCAAAATAAAGTCTCTCAGTGTTTCCACTGTTTCCCCATCTATTTCCCATGAAGTGATGGGACCAGAAGCCATGATGTTGGTTTTCTGAATGTTGAGCTTTAAGCCAACATTTTCCACTCTCCTCTTTCACTTTCATCAAGAGGCTCTTCAGCTCTTCTTTGATTTTTGCCACAAGGGCGGTGTCATCTGCATATCTGAGGTGATTGATATTTCTCCTGGCAATCTTGATTCCAGTTTGTGCTTCATCCAGCCCAGCATTTAGCATGATGTACTCTGCATATAAGTTAAATAAGCAGGGTGACAATATATAGCCTTGACGTACTCCTTTTCCTATTTGGAACCAGTCTGTTGTTCCACGTCCAGTTCTAACTCTTGCTTCCTGACCTGCTTACACTTTTCTCAAGAGGCAGGTCAGGTGGTCTGGTATTCCTACCTCTTTCAGAATTTTCCACAATTTGTTGTGATCCACACAGTCAAAGGCTTTAGCATAGTCAGTAAAGCAGTAGACGTTTTTCTGGAACTCTTTTCCTCCTGTCTTCAGTTGTTCCCAGTATGAGTCTCCTCTTCGTAGTCTTCTTCGAACTATATTAATCCTAAAAATGTGGATACTGACTGCATTTCCGGTGGACAGGGCTGCACCCCGTGTCAGATGTGTAAGCAGAGTGTGTTCCAGGATTTCCTCATCCTTGGTTTCTGCGTGGGCTTCGTTGCTTTCTTCTCTGCCTTGGGAGCTGGGCTTTGTCAGAGGGAAAGGACTACTCTGGGGTCCCCAGGCCAGGGCCTCCAGCAGGAATAAACCTTCCCTCTGTGCCTTCCGTATGTGCTAGGAGAAGGAGAATGCATCCTTTGATGATTTCAGATCATTCATGGTCCCAGAGCATAGAGATCAGTTTCCAGTGTGGTTGGAGCAAATCTCTGCCAGTGTTTTATATTTTCCTGGGGCCTCAGGAACTCTGTGTTTCTGTTTTTGCCTGTCATCTGGAGCTTTCGAAGATTGTCACGCCCGAAGGCAGACATTTACAAAAAGTGACATGGAGAGGCTGTGGCTGAGATAGAGGCTGCTGTTTCTGCTCTGGCTGCTGTAGGGACAGGAGGGTTGTTTTTCTGAGTGTCGCCTGGGATGTGAGTGCCTCTTCAGTTGGTTGCACACACCTGGGAGGGTCTGGGGCAGCAAGGGGCTAGATGGGTGGGGCAGACTTTATAAGGAAGGAAGCAGTAGTTTGGCCTACCAGTGAGTTCTGGGAGGAGCCAGGATCTGGCACCTTCAAGGTCAGTGGGAGCTGCTAAGGGGCCGCCCTTCTCTGCAGAGAGGCAGGCACGCCTCATGTGAGCAATAACTCAGATACCTTTACCCAGTCTGGAGGCATCTCTACTCCTGGGGCAGTGATTCTAAACAGTTGACTGCGAGCCACTCTGGTAATTGTGCTGTATTGATGGAACATGGTCCTAAGTCGTGATTAACGGGGATCACAGTGCTCAGCAGAACACGGCCTTAAAGACAGATTAATTGCTGCAGGAAATGATCACAGTTTGATCTCTGGTTGTTTTATTTTTAGTTGAAAACAGAACAAAAAACTGAAAATCAAATTAGAGAAATAAATGCTTTTATATTAATAAAAAAAAAAAAGGAAGAGAAGAGCACAGACATGTTAGGATTCTAAGAAAGACAAGACACACACCACAAAGGCATTAGCATCTAGCAGACGGCATTTGCTAACCCAGCAGTCAACTGACAAGTAAATGGAAACAGAGCGGGCCCTGAGCCTTAGGTGAGTTCTCGCAAGGCTTCCTAGCACATATGGCACACCATTTTGGATAGATAGATTTTGAAAGAATAGTAAAGACAAGACATATAAATGTTCATTTTTTATGTAGGTGAAATATATTTTATAGGGAAAAAAATCACTCTAGTCTTTTTTTAGGGCACAAATTCACCTAGTTGTTAGAACAGATGGCCTTTCACACAGCTTGATTTTCTTGATCACCTGTTGGGTGGTCACCTGTCTGGAGGGAACTTGGTTGAAGGAGGGCTCCCTGAAGACCCACTGACTGTAAATCAGAACCCAAAATAGTCCATCCCTAGAATTGTGGGCTACAACTTTAGCCTACTACAAACTGGCCTCAGCTCATCATCCACAGTGAAGCTAATTAGCATCCTGTGTTTGAAAATTCTAGGCTGACCCCTAAGCTGAACCCAGCCATGCACTAGCATCTGCTAGATATCATTGGCATCATATAGCTTTTTGACAACTTTATTTCCCATATAACAGAGAATCCAGTGAGGACAATTGCTACCTTGGCTCTAAATGGGGATGATACAGAGAAAATTTTTTGGTAAAGTAGAAGGAAGAGAGAGGTACAAGGGATGTGGGTTTGATCCCTGGGTTGGGAAGATCCCCTGGAGTATGAAATGGCAACCCACTCCAGTATTCTTGCCTGGAAAATTCCATGGACAGAGGAGCCTGGCGGTCTACAGTCCGTGGAGTCGCAGAGTAGGAGACGACTGAGCGACTGACTACACACACACGCAGAAACAAGAAGAAACCTGTGATAGCCTGCCCAGATGATCTTTTAGTTTTTGAAACCAGGAAGGGAAAGCTGGACAAACACATGCTCATCCTACACTTTGGTAAAGGAGATTTCAAAAGGCTCAAAGAAATCCCAGTGTTTTTTTCTAAACAAGGGAAGAGATGGTTCTTCAGGCTATAGAGACTGAACTGAATGTGGACAGATAATTGGGAATTTCCCTAGAGGAGACAGGGAAGATGGAAATAGGCCAGCAGAGCCATATCCAGAGATTCTGGACAAATTCATACCTATGACAAGGACACACAACAGGGGCGGAGAAACTTAAAGCAGAGTATTCAGATTTACACAAGGCTGTTGATCAGCCCTTGTAAAGAAAATGGAAAAACATAATTTTAAGCAGGACAGTTAGGCAGATGTGTTAACTTTAAGTGCATGTACCCAGAGGTTATTGATTCACTGATTTATGTCAATCAGAAGCAGGCTTCAGGGTTGTCCTATCTCCCTGAACACGTCCACCACCCATGAAGAGCAATGGCACAGTGATTGAACATGCAAATTACAGCAAGTCAACAGGGAAAGCTCTTTCATCAGCCCTGCACAAGCCAGCTAGGTAATATATGGGAAACCTACTTAGGGTAGTGCAATCAGAATTTATTTACTTGATAGATGATGATCCTAAATATCTCCAGGCACTGGAACAATGTGTCAGAGATAACAGGCTTGAAATCTGATGTGGAAAAATGGAAAGTCTCCACCTGGGTTCAAAAGGTCAATTGGAGTATCTGCTCTGTAATTAAAAACAATCATAATGTTTGACGTTTACTGTGCTACTCATCAGGTACAATGCTGAGTGATTTTCAGACATTATTCCATTTAGTCCACAAGGCAGCCTCATGAGATGAGTAAGTGATAATCTTCTTTTACAAAAGAAGAAAACTGAGACTTGGGCTTTAAGTGAGTCTCCCTAGGTCATATGGTGGTGGATTGAATTATTGTTCATTGGATATTCATTCCCTTTCCTAAATATTCACTGATAACATTTAGTTCTATGCCCCATGGATGCTGGATCTGGCCATGAATTTGCTTTGGCCAATGACATTTGGGCAAATGTTAGCATGCAAATTCTGAGCCTAGGCCTTCAATGGCAAGGCATGATTCCACCTGCCCCTCAGCTTCTGATCACATGTGGATGAGAACATGACCCAGGTACTAATTGCCCTCCTGCCTGGATCCAGGAAAGAGACACGTGGAGCAAGGTCATCCCGCTGACCTAGAAATCTGCTGGTGTGAGAAATTCATCCTCAACGTTGTGTGGTGCTAAATGAGATTTTATGGTTGTCACTTAGCAGTGCTGACTGATACACATAGCTGTATATATACAGTTTATAGCCAGGCTGGGATTCCAACCCAGATAATACAACTCCACAGCCCATGTTCTTTGGCATTTCATCATATTTGATTGAAAGAAATAGGGAAGAGTAATCAAGAAGACTTACTATATTTCTGGGTGGAGTCTTTGGCTAAATATAAAAAAGTCTATTCTTGATTTATAATTGTAGTTCAATCTCTATCAAAATCCCAATCAATTTTCTTATTGGATCTTTTACAAAATAATTAGGAAATTATTCTAGAAAGAGAAACATGGTTAATGTAAAATATTCAGAGAACAGGAAATAATGAAGAGGGACAATATTAGCAGATTTTAGAACACATAAACCAATAATAATTAAATTAGAGAGATATTAGTGGAAAGCAGAGATTTATAGCTGAAAACATTCTCTTACATAAAGTACGTGAACCATGAACTTCCAGATGTTCAAGCTGGTTTTAGAAAAGGCTGAGGAACCAGAGATCAAATTGACAACATCTGCTGGATCATCAAAAAAGCAAGAGAGTTCCAGAAAAACATCTATTTCTGCTTTATTGACTATGCCAAAGCCTTTGACTGTGTGGATCACAACAAACTGTGGAAAATTCTGAAAGAGATGGGAATACCAGACCACCTGACCTGCCTCTTGAGAAACCTATATGCAGGTCAGGAAGCAATAGTTAGAACTGGACATGGAACAACAGACTGGTTCCAAATAGGAAAAGGAGTACGTCAAGGC
>NW_011494913.1:3180210-3184606 GCF_000754665.1 Bison bison bison | reverse complement strand
ATTTAACTTATATGCAGAGTACATCATGCTAAATGCTGGGCTGGATGAAGCACAAACTGGAATCAAGATTGCCAGGAGAAATATCAATAACTTCAGATATGCAGATGACACCACCCTTATGGCAGAAGGGCTTCCCTGGTGGCTCAGACAGTAAAGCGTCTGCCTGCAATGCGGGAGACCCGGGTTCGATCCCTGGGTTGAGACAATCCCCTGGAGAAGGAAATGGCAATCCACTCCAGCACTCTTGCCTGGAAAATCCCATCGACGGAGGAGCCTGATAGGCTACAGTCCATGGGGTCGCCAAGAGTTGGACACGACTGAACGACTTCACTTTCACTTTATGGAAGAAAGTGAAGAGGAACTAAAAAGCCTCTTGATGGAAGTGAAAGTGGAGAGTGAAAAAGTTAGCTTAAAGCTCAACATTCAGAAAACTAAGATCATGGCATCTGGTCCCATCACTTCATGGGAAATAGATGGGAAAACAGTGGAAACAGTGTCAGACTTTATTTTTGGGGGCTCCAAAATCACTGCAGATGGTGACTGCAGCCATGAAATTAAAAGACGCTTACTTCTTGGAGGGAAAGTTATGACCAACCTAGATAGCATATTAAAAAGCAGAGGTATTACTTTGCCAATAAAGGTCCGTCTAGTCAAAGCTATGGTTTTTCCAGTGGTCTTGTGTGGATGTGAGAGTTGGACTGTGAAGAAAGCTGAGCACCAAAGAATTGATGCTTTTGAACTGTGGTGTTGGAGAAGACTCTTGAGATTCCCTTGGACTGCAAGGAGATCCAACCAGTCCATTCTAAAGGAGATCAGTCCTGGGTGTTCATTGGAAGGCCTGATGCTAAAGCTGAAACTCCAGTACTTTGGCCACCTCATGCAAAGAGTTGACTCATTGGAAAAGACCCGGATGCTGGGAGGGATTGGGGGCAGGAGGAGAAGGGGTTGACAGAGGATGAGATAATTGAATGGCATCACTGACTCGATGGACATGAGTTTGAGTGAACTCCAGGAGTTGGTGATGGACAGGGAGGCTTGGTGTGCTGTGATTCATGGGGTTGCAAAGAGTCGGACACGACTGAGTGACTGAACTGAATTTATGTAATAGATAAAAGGGGAATCAAATACCATGGAGAAAGGAAGGATGGCTTAATAAAAGATATTGGTAGAATTTATTACTAGGAAAAAATAGCCACACATCTCATAATGAGCCCAAAATTAATAGTAGTCCTATTAAGGAATTAAATATTTTAAATTAAGTTTATTTTAAAATACTTACTTACTGGTTTGGCTGTATTGGGTCTTGGTTGTGGAATGTGGGGTCAAGTTCCCCGACTGGGGATCAAACCCAGGCCCCTGCACTGAGAGCCCAGAGTCTTACTGGACCACCAGGGAAGTACCAAGGAATTAAGTATATTTTTTAAATCTTGGAAAACTAGCAAAAAATGGACCACAAGATTTTTTTTCAGATAATTTCCTAAATTTTAAATGGTACACATGCAACTAATACAGTCAACTATACTTCAATACAAAGGAATTTAAATAGACATGACTTTATTTTATAATTAAAGACAAAAAAGACAGAAATGATGGAAGAAAGAGCCCTTGTTACAAATATAACAATGGAAGTGTTTGCCTCACCTCATTCAAATCAATGAGGCCAATAGAGAATCCCAATTTAAAAATGGGCAAAAGGCATGAACAGTGCAGCAAAGGCGTCTATTGAGCTCCTTCACTGTGTTGGCCCTGTGTTTTTTTTTTTTTTTTAATTTTATTTTATTTTTAAACTTTACATAATTGTATTAGTTTTGCCAAATATCAAAATGAATCCATCACAGGTATACATGTGCTCCCCATCCTGAACCCTCCTCCCTCCTCCCTCCCCAATGGCCCTGTGTTAAATGCCAGAATTTCAGAAATTAGTATGGCAAAACGGACAGCTACTGGAGTGCTCAGATAATTGCCAAATGAGGCAAAATCCATGAACTCATATCTATTGAGTTTGATTAAAAGTTATAATAATGTTGCCAAGGTTGTGATAAAATTCTTGCCTTTGTATGGTTTTGGTGAATATGTCCATTAGGAAATCATTTTGCAACACATACCTAAAATAATGTGTTTGACCCAATGAACTCACTCCTATGAATTTTGCCTAAAAGTATAAATAAACTTAAATAAGACAGGTGAGTATATAAGGATTTTATTGCAGTGGTATCTGTCATAGTGAAAAATTGGAAACAGCATAAATGTTCAGTGCAGAGTAGTTAGGTAAATTGTGGGTGTAGCCACACAATAGACTATTCTGAGGGTAATAAAAATGATAATTATAAAGATGATGAAGAGATGGGAAATATTTATGATTTAACAGTATGTATATTAAAAAGAATAGCAAATTTGTATCTAATGAGGTGATTATCAGTACATAAAAATTAAATATGTTAGTGGACAGGAACTGGAGGTTCCTGGAACTCGATGATTTGTGGCATGGCAAGCCGAAATTTTCCTCTCCGAACCGCATTTGACTTTCATTAAGGTTGTTACGATTTGCAGTAACAAGTGATAATAATGACATTGAAAACATTGAAAACATTCATAAGGACAGAATGAGGACAGTAGGTCCTAGCTGGGCATGGGAAAAAGAAAGTCAGGAATTTTAGTTAACTGAAAGTTTACTATGAATCATTAGTATTTTAGGTCAGTAAAAAATGCTCGGGAAGTCCTTCACTGCTTTAATCGCAACACAGCGTAAGACCTTCAGGACATGGGGATACAGACATGCTGTGTTTCTGGGGCAGACCCAGGCTGGAGTTCTTGGTGCAGTTATTTTTTTATTATAATTTATTTTATTTTGTTAAATTATTATTCAGTCTATTTTAATCTTTGATGATGTGATTTAAAAACTTTGAAATCATGGTTTGGTCAAGTGTATAAATATGTTAATTTCAACTGTAGAGGTTTTTTCTTTAATTGTGCGTATGCACACTCATATGTAACTACCACCCAGATCAAGATATAGAACGTAATAGTATTCCAGATGCTTCTATGGTGCTCTGGTCTCAGTCATTTCTCATCTGTTTCTCATCTGGAGGTGACCACTGCTTTTTAATCACCATCAGTTTTCTCTGAATATCATATAAATGGAATCATACAGAGCATACTCTTATTACGTCTGGCTTCTGTCATACAATGTAATGTCTTAGAGATTTCCCCATGTTGTTGTATCTTCCATGGTTTTTTGCTATGTAGCCTTCCATTATATGCTGCTGCTGCTGCTACTAAGTTGCTTCAGTCGTGTCCGACTCTGTGCGACCCCATAGACGGCAGCCCACCAGGCTCCGCCGTCCCTGGGATTCTCCAGGCAAGAACACTGGAGTGGGTTGCCATTGCCTTCTGCATCCATTATATGCATATTCCACAATTTATTTGTCCATCCTCCAGTTGATAGACATAATTGTTATCTCTAGTTTTGTGGTATTGTAATGTTCATGTTCCTGTCCATGCCTTTTGGTGGTGTCAATCGCTGTCCATTTCTCTAATACATATGCATAGGAATGGGATTGCAGGATTATCAAGTATGTGCATGCTAAGTTGCTTCAGTCATGTCCGACTCTTGGCAACCCCATGGACTGTAGCCCGCCAGGCTTCTCTGTCCATGGGATTATCCAGGCAAGTATACTGGAGTGGGTGCCATTTCCTTCTCCAGGGCATCTTCACAACCCAGGGAATGAACCCACATCTCTTACGTCTCCTCCACTGGCAGGCGGGTTCTTCACCACCAGCAGAACCTGGCTTTTTTTTCTATACAATGGATTGCTTTAACAAAATAAATCCAAAAAAAAAAAGAGAGAGAGAGAGTAATGGGCTGGCTTTCTAGTTGGGTTTTGGGTAAAATGTGCTTATGGTGAAGAAGGAATTCATAGGGCATGGACTCCATCTTAGGTCTGTTCATGCTGATCATGCTTGGCCACCTTTCTGATGGACTCTGAACTCTGTGTTTAGTGCCTATGAAAACAACAACAGAAGGATAAGACCCCCTCCAGACAGGGGAACCTTGAAGATCGTATCTAGGTTACTCATCACCTAAGAGAAAACATGCACTAATCACCCCTTCCTCCAGACAGGCCATAAATTTTTCTGTATCTATTGGAGTGTAACCTCGGGTTTATTAATTATTGGCTAATTTTTTGAGCACATGAGCACATAGCACGTGAATGATGGGGTTATTGGGGTTGTATTTTCCTTGGTTTATATAAGTCTCAAGGAATTTGGGGAGGTGGGTTTGGACACGTACACATGGAGTATGAAAGATTTTCATAAATGCTGGTCGGAGTCCTTGGCTAAGAGGAGACTCTGCCTTGGGCCTGCCGGTGTAATAAACTGCACTCCACTATCTGCA